>NW_027361700.1:45937500-46260000 GCF_039654945.1 Dendrobates tinctorius
CACATGGGTTCGTCTTGCGGTAAACGCTGCGTCCAGACACACGTGACTGTGACACTATCTGCTGAGAGAGAATCCAGAGCTGCTTCCAGGCTAGCCTGCTCTGGTACCATCTGTAATCAGGACCCTGGACTGCATTTATCAAGTAAAGGTACAGAAATTGCACCCTGCTGTCTCTGTGTCTTTCCTACCCTTCCGGCACTGCTACATCCCCGTACCAACCACACCTACACTGCCCTGGGATTACAGCTTCACCTGTGGGGAGCTTCACCATCTTTGCTGCACCATACCATCGGTCCCAGCGGATCTGCATACAGTGTTGGCCTAACATTTCACTTGCTGAATACCACAGGTGGTGTCACGAACTATTCATCTAATCAACTACATTCCACCATTTCAATTCCCCATTACTTGGGCGCCCAGGGCCACGGACCAGGTCACCGCTGCTGTGACACATCCCGCTGACACCGGCCCGGTACCAAGTACCCCACGGCCCTGGGAGGGCGACCCATTTTGGCGTCACGAACAGGATTACGGAACCCGGTATCCCCCGGGTCCTGTGTGCCATAGGCTGTGTTTGTGCCTTAGACTGTGTTGGCGCCATCACAGCCATTGCTGCGCTGCTTGGTGCACGCGGGAAAGCAAAAGAGGCGGGCCTTCGTGGGCAGAGCCCCTCAGAGAGCGCGAAGAAGTGAAGCGCCACGCAGGAAGAGAGGACAGCGTGCGAGACGTGGGAGGAGCTGAGGCTTAGAGCCCGGAGCATCGGGCCTGCGAAGCGGCCGCCGGTAAGCTCACTCAACCCCTGGCTCTGGCTAACGTTAACGGGGGGGGAGAGAATGTCTGTGCCACGCAGCAATACAGGGGCGGACGCCGCCGCCAACCCCTCAGCGCCGCAAGGAGTAGCGCCCGCTGCAGCGGTCCTCATAATGCCGCTGTCTATGCCCTACCTTCCGGGAGCGGCCTGGCTACCGCAGTACTCGGGTGAGTCACATACCCTGATTGAATTTAAAGAGAGATTGTGCAGTTTGTTTAAAGTATACCCTCTTTCTGAAAGCCAGAAAGTGAACATTCTTATTGGACAGCTAACGGGTGCAGCACAGAGAGATGTGAAAGCAAGGCAGGACACTGACAAAGAGACTGTTAACAAGATTCTAGCCAAGCTGAGAAGCACCTTTGACACCCGAACTGCAGCTGAAATCAAGATGCGATTCTTGGATGTAAGCAGAGAACGCAGGACAGTATAAGGGACTATGCTCTTAACCTGCAGGAGACGCTGCGAGCAGTTAAGCAAGTTGATCCTGACAGTGTGAAGGAGGAAGATAAACTGTTAAAGGAGCAGTTCATTGAAGGACTCCTATCCAGTACCCACAGAGGACAGTTGCGCATCATAACCCTGCAAAACCCTGATCTGGACTTTGCTGATTTTAAGGACAGGGCTATTCGGGTCCTGCAGTAATCAGCTGACAGCCGTCCAGCGCCCACTAGGCGCCCAGCGATCACCTACCATCAAGAAGCAACATCCTTTCCTTCCATCCCTGTGGAGACTGATGCACAGACTCTGGATAAAGATCCAACTGAGGAGCTGCGTCTTCAGGTCCAGGAGTTGACCAAAGGTATGGCTGCACTTACTAAAACCGTGCAGTCCCTGCAAGTGTCCTCCAAGGAGAAGATCCAGCTTGCTTCCAGTCCAGAGGATGTCCCATGGCTCCAGAAGAGGAGAACCCCGCCACTCCAAGGGAGGAACAACGACCGCTATGACCAGGACGGACGTCCCATCTGTCGTCGCTGCTACAAGGCAGGCCATCTTGCAAGATTTTGTCCTTTAAACGAGCAACCCCTGGGGCAGAGGGCCCACCCCCAGGAGTAGGACCACAAGGCCCAAGGAACTGGCGAGCCAAGTATGTGGGAGGGAGACCGGTCCTTCCTGTGGTGATTGACGGCATCCCCATGAACGCTTTGCTGGATACTGGCTCCCAGGTGACCACTATGCCCTATATCCTCTACAAGCGGTATTGGGCTGACTCTGAAGTCACCCGTGGCCCAACTGATGAACTAACAGTAGTTGCCAGTAATGGTCAGTCTTTACCACAAGTGGGATGTAAAGAAATTACTGTTAAAGTGGGGAGGGTGGAGTTGAAATCTCAAGGTCTGATAGTAATTGAAAATTGTCTTTCCGAGGTTATTGTCTTGTTGCAACAGGTGGCTGAGACTGCTGGTTCCAGTGAACGAGTCCCACAGAAGGAGATCAAGGTCCTGATGCAAAGACAGCAGGTAGAACTCTCTGGCGGAGAAATTGGCAGCGTCAGAGTGAGTGATGCTTTCCCCACTGCAATACCCCCCAGATGTGAAATGTTGATTTGGTGTTGGGCAGCCATAGGCCTCAGAGGGAAGGATTACCAGGCATTGGTAGAACCAGTATATTCTGAAAGCAGGCCCACTGTCCTGACAGCCAGAGGGGTGGTTGATGTCCATAAAGGGAGAGTACCTGTATGCCTTTTGAATTGTGGGGAGGAGGAGGCCACAATACCTCTGTACGCCACAGTTGCCAAGCTGCTCACTGTTAATAACAACTCTTTGCAGGCAGCAGAGCTCTTGGTCTCATCCGATCAGGTGGAGGACAATGGCTCTGTGAAGCAGATGGAGGAGTGGTGCCAGCAACTGCAGGTGGGGACTGACTCTACACCTTCATACCAGAAAAATGGGGTTTACAGAGTGACACAAGAATATGAGCGGGTATTCAGTAAACACCCACTAGATTTTCGGCAGGCAAAAGGGGTTCAACATCATATCCCCACTGGAGATCATCCACCCACTAAAGAAAGGTACCGGCCTATACCCCCCCACACAATACCAATGTGCAAAAGGGATGTTGAGAGAGATGAAGGAGGCAGGGGTTATCAGAAACTGTTGTAGCCCCTGGGCAGCTCCAATAGATTTTGTAAAAAAGAAGGATGGTACCATGAGAATGTGTGCTGATTACAGGAAAATTAACAGCATTACACATAAAGACGCCTACCCATTACCTAGAATTGAGGAGTCATTAGCTGCACTTAAAACTGCTAACTACTTTTCCACCTTGGATCTCACTAGTGGGTATTGGCAGGTTCCCGTGGCAGAGGTAGACAAGGAGAAAACAGCATTTACCACCCCAATGGGTCTCTGTGAGTTCAACTATATGCCATTTGGGCTCTGCACTGCCCCAGGAACATTTCAACGGCTGATGGAGTGCTGCCTGGGACACATGAACTTTTAGACAGTCCTGTTGTACCTTGATGATGTCATTGTTTTCTCCAAGACTTACGAAGACCATCTGGAGCACCTGGCTGAGGTGTTTGAAACCTTGTCCGATTTTGGCCTAAAGGCCTTCCAAGTGCCACCTCCTGAAGCCCAAGGTACAGTACCTCGGTCATGTAGTGAGTGCAGAAGGTGTGGCACCAGATCCGGACAAAGTCACAGTCATCCGGGACTGGCCGAAGCCCAGCAACCTCCATGAAGTACGCCAATTCCTCGGGTTGGTAGGCTACTATCGAAGGTTCATCAAAGGCTTCACTGAAATAGCCACTCCTATGCAAAATCTCCTGGTGGGGCAGTCCAAGAAGGCTAAACAGAAGAATTCCACATTTGAATGGACTGAGGAGTTGGAGAGGTCCTTCACCCGACTGAAAATGGCTCTCAAAGGGGATGAAGTTCTAGCCTACCCAGATTATGACAAACCATTTGTCTTGTATACTGATGCCAGCAATGTGGGACTTGGAGCAGTACTATCACAGGTACAGAATGGCAAGGAAAGAGTGATCTCCTACGCCAGCAGGAAGCTGCGTCCCACTGAGAGGAACCCTGACAACTATAGTTCCTTCAAGCTGGAGTTCCTCGCCATAGTCTGGGCTGCGACTGAAAAATTCAAGCATTACCTAGCTTCCGCCAAGTTTACCATCTTCACGGACAACAACCCGTTGACCCACTTGGACACTGCAAAGCTAGGTGCACTGGAGCAGCGATGGATGGCTCGGCTGTCTAACTATGAGTTTACTATCAAGTACCGAGCAGGACACAAGAATGCCAATGCTGATGCGCTGTCCAGAATGCCTAATCTGCCGGAGGCTGGAGAAGACCCTGAGGCTCTTGAAGAAATAGAGTTACCTCCCTTCCACCAGCCAATTGCGACCCAACATGCTCAAGGAGTGAGAAACAGGCGGCCTGGCTTGAAAGAGGTCACCCTGAATCCATTGCCCCATCACAATTGGGCAGAAACGTAGGATAGCGACCCCGCAGTCCGCCTAGTGAAGGAGCTACTGTCACAAGCTGCCTCACGCCCAGAGTCGGATGCTCCTGAAGAAACCCAACAGTTGTGGAAGGAGAGAGGCCGGCTGTTCATCTATGAAGGAAAGCTGTGTTGGAGGAGTATCAATGCCCGCACTCATGAGTTGGTCTGGCAGGTGGTAGTCCCAAAGAGAGAGGCATCAATGGTCCTGGAAGCATACCACAATGGAGCTGGCCACTTCGGATGGAAGAAGTAGGAAACATTGCTCCGGGAGAGATTCTACTGGGCTGGTATGAGGAAAGCCATTGAAAAGTGGTGCCAGGAGTGTGGACAATGTAACCAGCGCAGAAAGGATCGAGACAGCCAGAGAGATCCTCTGCAGCCAATAGTGACCAAGCAGTCACTCGAGTTGGTTGCCCTGGACCATGTGAAGTTGGTCCCGAGCCGGTCAGGCTACATCTATGCTCTTACCATCATGGACCACTACTCAAGATTCCTGGTAGTTGTACCTGTCAAAGATCAAACAGCCAGGACAGCAGCAAGAGCATTCCAACAGCAATTCTGTAGACCACACGGTTACCCTGAGAGAGTGCTTACAGATCAAGGTCCAGCTTTTGAGGCAGAAGTGTTCCAGGAATTCTGTAACTTGTACGGTTGCAAGAAGATCAGGACAACCCCGTACCATCCACAGACCAATGGCATGTGTGAAAAGATGAACCAGGTAGTGATTGACCTACTGAAGACCTTGCTGTTGTGAGTTCATTTTCCCCTTCACCATTGAGGTCTGATGAACTCCCTCTTCTGGTGAAGGAAGGTAGTGAGGCTGATTACCAAGCACCTGAGCAGAATGATGATGACTGGGTGACTGGAATTGCTGACTGGATATAAGGCAGCCGACGCCCTTCTGCCTTGTGGGTGATTTCTCTGAGGGATTCTAGGAGACCAGTCTGATTCCTGCTCCTCAAAAGCTAAGTTTTCTGCTCTGCTTTTTGCATTTGTGTTTTGGTTTTGTTTTGCCTTGTTTTTCTGGATTTCTGCCATTCCCTGCTGGGGTGAGCTGAATTCCTTTTTGCTCTGTCTTCAGAAAATACCTGAGTACTGATATAGTCTTTTTGAAGCCTAGTGTCTTCAGGGCTTTTTTCCCTATCAGTCTGTTGGCTCTTGTTTTCATAGGGTTTTGGTGGATTGCAGACAGCAGCTTTTCTATCCTGTCCTATTTAGTTAGCTTGGGCCCCATCATTTGCTCAGCCTATCTTTCTATCTGTGTGAGTGTTTTTTCATCTTGCTTCACCGTCATTATATGTTGGGGGCTGCCTATTGCTTTGAGGTCTGCTCTGGGGCAGTTTAGATTTCCCTTTCTGCCTTTAGGCTATTTAGTTCTCCGGCTGTGATCGAGGGGTCTAGGGCATCGTAGGAACCCCCCACGGCTACTGCTAGTTGTTGTTGACAGGTTCAGGGGTCTGCAATCCGATAGCTGCCAACTTCTCTGGTTTTCTGGACTTAGCTAGTATTTCTGTTTTTTCCTCCTACGGTGACTCATTCATAACACCTTGCCTTTGGAGGAGAGGAATCTGTGGCCAGAAAAGTTGCCAGATTTGGTAGACCTCTACAACCACATTCCTGTGAATTCCACCAATTGCACTCCAGCCTACCTAATGAGAGCAAGGCCTGGTAAACTTCCTATTGATTTGGACATGGGAGTTCTGACACCTGAAGTGACATCACCAGATGCTGACTGGGACACAGAAAGGCAGCAACAGTACAGAAGAGTCCAAGAATGTGTGGAAAAGAGTCTAGCTCAGGCAAGACAAAAGCAAGAAAGGCACTACAATCAGCATGCACCTGCAGTTCCCTTGTTACCAGGAGAACAAGTCCTCAAGAGGAAAAGAAGACTGCATAAGCTGAATGACCAATGGGAAGCTGGACCCTACACCATTCTACCCTCAAACTTTGACAATACCAAGGTGTGCCTTATTAGTAAAGACGGAGGAGAAACCTCAGCAGCTGTATCCAGGGATCATTTGAAATTATGCCCTGATCAGTTAAAAGAAAGAATGGAGGAACAAGATAACATCCAACCCATAGAAGAAGAAAAGGTCAGCACCATACTTGGAGAATTCCCTGCCACTTGGTAAATGATGCAATAGTGGTACCGGTGTTGACCTTCCCCAGCTTGTAGCACAGGAAGAAGTGACTCAAGAAAATCCTGAAGATCAGGAAAATCAGGCAGCAGAAGCCACACCAGCAGTGGAGCCAGAGAGTCCTCGCCCTGCCAGTGGTGAATCTGTTATACCCATGGTGAGTCTAAGAGTTCGCAGACAATCTAGTATCCCTGTGCCATGCAGAACCACCAGTAGTGTATTCAGTACGTTACACACTACACCAGTAGTTAGCCCCAGACAACCAGTGTTACGCAGGTCTACCCGTACTACACAAGGTATACCACCCATCAGATATCGTATACAGCTAAGTTTATGTGAATGTTGAAGTTGTATATATGTATGTAACTGTTTTCAAGCTTTGTGCCTACAGGTAATCTGTAAGAGTTTCGTCTGAATTTTCCAGTTTTTTTTATCTTGATTTATGGACACTCAACCACAGGACTTGTGTGGTTACCAATTTGTATATAGTTCACCATTTGCCCAGGAACGGACCATAGACATTGATGCTTGGACGTGTCATCATAGGACTGTTTTTGGAGCTTTTGGTTTTTGTACATTTTTCAAATCTTGTAACTTTCATGCTGTTTGCATGTTTATATGTTTTTCATCAGCCCGGGAGTGCTGACTTGCACTAGGGGGGAATGTGGCACCCCCAGGAGTATGGCCGCCACAGTGACTTTGCCTTCCTCCAAGGAGGGTAATGCCAGGCTTGGAAGCGGTGAAGGGTCTCTCTCGCAGTTAACCTATACATGCAACACGGTTCCACTCCAGGCCAGCAGGGGGGACTCTGAACTGGAATTGAAGGGAGGAGTGCTCTCTGGGGGCCAAAAGGAGGGAGTGGTCAGTTAGCATGAGGAGGGTGAAGTGTGCAGACGTGAGGGAGAAGCGCGGAGATCGAGCGGAGAGGAAAAGGCTCATCTCCAGTGAGAGCGCATGAACTGGAGCCTGGTCTCCACGGTTGTACGGATACTAACGGTCCTGCAACAGACACCAGAGGAGTAGGAGGCTGTAAATGCCCTACCCCCATCTAAGACTTGGAGGCACAACAGCACGGAGTGAGCCAAGAGAGGAATAGCGGCTACAGCTGTCTGCCATACGAGGGGTGCTAGAAGAAGAGAATTAGGAGGAACTTCAGTGTCACTCAGTACTAGGAGTACTTCACTCAAATAAGCGCTAGGGAAGGAGACTGCACAGCCCATCTGCTGAGAGAGAATCCAGAGCTGCTTCCAGGCTAGCCTGCTCCGGTACCATCTGTAATCAGGACCCTGGACTGCATTTATCAAGTAAAGGTACAGAAATTGCACCCTGCTGTGTCTTTGTCTGCTTCCTACCCTTCCGGCACTGCTACATCCCCGTGCCAACCACACCTACACTGCCCTGGGATTACAGCTTCACCTGTGGGGAGCTTCACCATCTTTGCTGCACCATACCATCAGTCCCAGCGGATCTGCATGCAGCGTCGGCCTATCATTTCACTTGCCGAATACCACAGGTGGCCTCACAAACTATTCATCTAATCAACTACATTCCACCATTTCAATTCCCCCATTACTTGGGCGCCCAGGGCCATGGACCGGGTCACCGCTGCTGTGACACATCCCGCTGACACCGGCCCGGTACCGAGTAACCCACGGCCCTAGGAGGGCGACCCAAATCCGCAGAATGTCAATTCTTTGTGCGGAATCCGCATCAGTTTAAGGCCATGTGCACACGGTGCGGATTCTGCTGTAGATCCGCAGCGTTTCAGGCTCTGCGGGTCAGCAGCAGATTTAGGTGCGTTGTACAGTACCATTGTTTTCAATGGTAAACTGAAAAACGCTGTGCACATGCTGCGGATTTTTCAGCGCGGATTTGCTGAGGGTTCAAATCCGCAGCATGTGAATTCTTTGTGCGGAATCCGCAGCTGTTTCACACCCTCTCCATTGCAGAGGTGTGAAACCGCAGGCTAATCCGCAGGTAAACCGCAGGTCTTTTGACCTGAGATTTTACCTGCGGCTTTTTCCAAATCCGTGCGGAAAAATTCGCAGCACCTAAAACTACGTGTGCACATAGCCTTACACCTACTCCATTGTCCAGGTGTCAAACCGCAGGGGAAAACTGCAGGCTAATCCGCAGGTAAAACGCAGGTCTTTTGACCTGCGGGTTTACCTGCGGATTTTTCCAAATCTGTGTGGAAAAATCCGCAGCACAATCCGCAACGTGTGCACATGGCCTTAGAGTTGAGCAAATATCTTTGGTTCCCCACTTATTCAGCAAGCTATAGGGCTTGCCGAATAAGCTACAGCGAGAACCCGGCTTCCTGGATCACACCGGCTGAACAGCTGATCTGCTCCACAGCCGCTGGTGTCGGGGCTGTGTGTTGGGCTCTCCATGCATGAGCTGTGACAGTGGCACAGCCCCGACACATGCAGCTGTGGAGCAGATCAGCTGTTCAGCCGGCGCGATCCAGGAAGCCGGGTTCTCGCTGTAGCTTATTCGGCCAGCGCTATAGCTTGCCGAATAAGCGGGGAACCGAAGATATTCGCTCAACTCTAATTATTATACACAGGCTTGAATCAGCTGTTATATATTTCAGGGTTTATTGTGTAGGGTTAAACGTTTAGATCAATGGCTCCATCTAGTGTACAAGTATCACCATGGCATATGACACAAGTTACTACGCCAGGGTCAGAGAACAGGCCCATACATGTTTAACGGAAATGGTGAGCAATGGGTGACCACAGACAAGAAATTAAAAAACAAAGAATGCATTACAGTCTACTTATGGCTAATGTGTGGTTTTTGCACCATAAATCCACAGCAATTTACAGTGCAATACATATTGAAGTAGCGCTCAATTCTGCAGCACTCTTATTATCTTAAAGGGATTGTCTCATAGCAGAAAAGTTTTTTCTTTACGTGTCCTGCTGGATTGTGCTGCAGATTTACAATATATTTCACCCTATACATAAGGGGAACCTGTCACTAGGTTTGCCCGATACAAGTCACGGCCACGGACTTGAACTCTATAGCGCCACCTGTTGGTAGAAGCGATCCTTCTGCGGTGTTGCTATCAGTGTGTCAAAAGTGGGAGAAGAGGGTTGCATTGACAATCCAACACAATGGGCAGCACTTTAAACACATTTTATAAGTGGTAATAAACTTGTAAATAACTCATGAAAGAATAAAGTTACATTAAAACTAAACACACCAATGTTTTTCTTGTGAAACTCTCAATAAGTTTGATGTGTCACATGACCCTCTTCCCATTGAAAAAAATAGAGTTGGATCCAAAATGGCCAACTTCAAAATGGCCGCCATGGTCACCACCCATCTTGAAAAGTTTCCTCCCTCCCATATACTAATGTGCCACAAACAGGAAGTTGATATCACCAACCATTCCCATTTTATTTAGGTTTATCCGTATAAATGGCCCACCCTGTGTAAATGTCAGTGACACACACACATATATATATATATATATATCTTTATATTTCATAGAGAGATAGCAGAATAGCTGATAATTCATTTGTCGGCTTCATTGCAGATGTGCCTTTTCTGGGATGGCTGGGGGCAGATTTTTTTTAGCTGGGGGGCCAATAACCATGGTCCCTTTCTAGGCTATTGATGTCTGCCCTCAGTCACTGACTTTCCCTCACTGGAGCAGAAAATTGTGTGGGAGCCCACGCCAGTTTTTCCCGTAAATACATTCTTTTAGTAAATACCTACAGGTCCCAAATTTTACACACACACACTACTAACAGTATTAGACACTGACATATATAAAGCTAACTGTTCTGCATGGGTTTACTATATGTAAATCATCTCCTATCCTGTCGGGTTCTGCAATGATTTTACAGAAGCTGACAAATGAATTATCAGCTATTCTGCTATCTATCTCTCTATGAAATATAAAGATCATTTATATATATATATATATATATATATATATATACACATACATACAGTTAGGTCCGTATATATTTGGACAGGGACAACATTTTTCTAATTTTGGTTCTAGACATTACCACAATGAATATTAAACAAAACAATTCAAATGCAGATGAAGTTCAGACTTTCAGCTTTCATTTGAGGGTATCCACATTAAAATTGGATGAAGGGTTTAGGAGTTTCAGCTCCTTAACATGTGCCACCCTGTTTTTAAAGGGACCAAAAGTAATTGGACAATTGACTCCAAGGCTATTTCATGGACAGGTGTGGGCAATCCCTTCGTTATGTCATTCTCAATTAAGCAGATAAAAGGCCTGGAGTTGATTTGAGGTGTGGTGCTTGCATTTAGAAGGTTTTGCTGTGAAGGAAACATGCGCGATCAAAGGAGCTCTCCATGCAGGTGAAACAAGCCATCCTTAAGCTGCAAAAACAGAAAAAACCCATCTGAGTAATTGCTACAACATTAGGAGTGGCAATATCTACAGTTTGGAACATCCTGAGAAAGAAAGAAAGCACTGGTGAACTCATCAATGCAAAAAGACCTGGGCGCCCACGGAAGACAACAGTGGTGGATGATCGCAGAATAATCTCCATGGTGAAGAGAAGTCCCTTCACAACAGCCAACCAAGTGATCAACACTCTCCAGGAGGTAGGCGTATCAATATCCAAATCTACCATAAAGAGAAGACTGCATGAAAGTAAATACAGAGGGTTCACTGCACGGTGCAAGCCACTCATAAGCATCAAGAATCAAACGGCTAGACTGGACTTTGCTAAAAAAACATCTAAAAATGCCAGCACAGTTCTGGAAGAACATTCTTTGGACAGATGAAACCAAGATCAATCTCTACCAGAATGATGGAAAGAGAAAAGTATGGTGAAGGCGTGGTACAGCTCATGATCCAAAGCATACCACATCATCTGTAAAACACGGCGGAGGCAGTGTGATGGCTTGGGCATGCATGGCTGCCAGTGGCACTGGGTCACTAGTGTTTATTGATGATGTGACACAGGACAGAAGCAGCCAAATGAATTCTGAGGTATTCAGAACCATACTGTGTGCTCAGATCCAGCCAAATGCAGCCAAAATAATTGGTCATCGTTTCATACTACAGATGGACAATGACCCAAAACATAAAGCCAAAGCAACCCAGGAGTTTATTAAAGCAAAGAAGTGGAATATTCTTGAATGGCCAAGTCAGCCACCTGATCTCAACCCAGTTGAGCATGCATTTCTCTTGTTAAAGACTAAACTTCAGACAGAAAGGCCCACAAACAAACAGCAACTGAAAACCACCGCAGTGAAGGCCTGGCAGAGCATCAAAAAGGAGGAAACACAGCGTCTGGTGATGTCCATGAGTTCAAGACTTCAGGCAGTCATTGCCAACAAAGGGTTTTCAATCAAGTACTAGAAATGAACATTTTATTTACAATTATTTAATCTGTCCAATTACTTTTGGCCCCTTTAAAAACAGGGTGGCACATGTTAAGGAGCTGAAACTCCTAAACCCTTCATACAATTTTAATGTGGATACCCTCAAATGAAAGATGAAAGTCTGAACTTCAACTGCATCTGAATTGTTTTGCTTAAAATTCATTGTGGTGATGTGTAGAACCAAAATTAGAAAAATGTCGTCTCTGTCCAAATATATGTGGACCTAACTGTATATGCCACTGTCACACACACATATATATATATATTTATATATACACACTGTTTATACAGTATATATATACCTACCTATACTATGTGTATGTTTCTATTCTATCTATTCTATTGTAAACTGTCAGTGTGATTTTACTGTACACCGCACTGAATTGCTGGCTTGTCAAAGGACACCGATCCGTATTTCTCGCAAGTCACACTGATGGTCCGTGTGGTGTGTGATTTTTTTCTCGCACCCATAGACTTGCATTGACGAGTCTCGGCCGTAATACGTTGCAAATCGCAGCATGCTGCGATTTCCTCCGCACGTATAAAACAGCTGAGAAAAAATACGATGATGGAAGCTGCCCCATAGATTAACATTGGTCAGAGTGCTATGTTATTTTTTCTCGCATAGCACTCGTCCGTATTCCTCTCTGGTGTGACTCCGGCCTAAGGCCGTTATACGGATCTGTGGGGCCTCCATGTGATTCCGTATGAGGTTACATGCATGTAACATTGCTATGTGCATGAGCCCGCTCTCTGCTACAGCATGTTATAACCTGTTTTACCAATAGGGGGCTGTATATACACAGTAAATAAATACATTATTCTTCCAGATCTTATGTGTCCACCAAGATTTCTTTTCAGCTATTACTTGCCATCTTGGATATTAATTTTTTTTTCCTCCTCACAGGATAAAAGGTGCCTGAGCTGCTTATCCCCTCTTTTCTCTGTAGAAATTACTATAGTAACTGACTGTTAATCAAAACTGAAAGTAAACGGAAAGTCCACTGAAAACCAAAGATTTCCACTAAATCATTTATTGGAAAGTACTCCAGACTCCAAAAAAGTTGTCCCTGTTGCTTAGTATCAGTTGATAGCTGACATGTAACATTGCTGCCCACGTACTCCATGTGGAGAAAAGTACCGGGACATACCTAGTGATCAATGAATTCAGGTTTTTGATTCAGTCCCATTGTCCCTAATGCATACTCAAGACCCTTGCCAGGCCAGCTTCCTTTACAGACGTGTGACAGAATGGCTCTTTATACAGATCTTCTGTGATGGCCGTGTAGTCCTATAAAAGGATGTCAATCATGTAACTAGTCAGATTATGACATTTCTTCCTATCTAAATATTCCAGGATCACCTGTGAGTGATATTTTTGAAAGTGGAAGCACTTAGGATCAACAGCAACTCAGCCATAAAGTCGTAGACCATGTAACTTTACAGAGCAAGGTCACCGAGTGATGAGGTGCATCAAAGTCTCCAACGCTCTGCTGATTCCATAAATGCAGATTCCACACCTCCTTTGGCAATAACATTAACAAAAAACTGTGCCCCAGGGGCTTCATGGCCGAGCAGATACATGCAAGCCTTACATCACCAAGCACAATACCAAGTGTTGGATGAAGTGGTGTTAAGTAGCCATCACTGGGCTCTGAAGCAGTGGAAATGTGCTCTGTGGAGTGATGGATCATACTTCTCTATTTGGCACATTTGATGGACAAGTCTGGGTTTGGCAAATGCCAGGAGAACATTACCTTGCTGACTGCATTGTGTCCGCTGTAAAGTTTGGTAGACGAGAGATAATGGTATGGGGCTGTTTTTCAGTGGTTAAATAAATATCTTAGTTCCAGGGAAATACTAATCCTTCAACATACTAAGAAGTTTTGGTTGATTGCAACTTCCAACTTTGTGGGAGCAGTTGAGGGAAGGCTTATTTCTGTTCCCCATGACTGTGCCCAGTACACAAACCAAGGTCCATAAAGAGATGGTTGAGCGAGTTTGGTGTGGAAGAACATGACTAATCCGTATAGAGCCCGGGACCTCAACACCATCCAACAAATATTGTGAGCCCAGCCCTCTCCTATCAATGTCTGACCACACAAATGCTCTTCTGAATGAATGGGCAAAAATTCTCACAGACACCTCCAAAATGTTATAGAATGTCTTCCAAGAAGAGTAGAAACTTATAGCTGCAAAGGTTGAGGAGGATGTGGTGGGTAACTACTTATTCTCTCTAGGGATTTGGAATGGCATAATAGCACTTGTAGGTGTAATGATGAGGTGTCTCAATATTTTTGACGTAACATACAGAGGGAGAAATATCCAGCAATATATCCAAGAGGAAAAAAAATATAAAAATAAAACTCCAGAAAATATATTCAATCATCTTATAAACATGCTAAAAATATGTTGAGGGGATATATCACGGGAGTAAGCCTACACGTTTCGAACAGAAAAGTTCTTATTAATTTTGTGAGAACGGAAGTATCAAGTCATGGCATCTCCACTGTGACCACTTAATTTTTATGAGGCCTATGGACCCCACATGATTAGAGCACTGGTGGTGACTCCTACTCCTGCTGACTTCATTTACAAAGCCTTCACCAAGTATCAGAGAAAGCTGCTGACTGTTGGCTTCACATCATATCAGTAATGCGGAGCTGTCATTAACTCTTTATACAGACAGCAGTCTGGTAAAGGCTATTTCGCATCTGAAGACTAAGGCTATATGCACACGGTGTGGATTCTGCTGCGGATCCGCAGCGTTTCTGGCCCTGCAGGGCCGCAGCAGATTTAGCTGCGTTGTACAGTACCATTGTTTTCAATGGTAAACTGAAAACCGCTGTGGACATGCTGCGGATTTTTCCGCGCGGATTTGCTGCGGGTTACAATCCGCAGCATGTCATTTCTTTGTGCGGATTCCGCTGCGGTTTCACGCCTTATCCATTATGAGGTGTGAAACCGCAGGCTAATCCGCAGATAAACCGCAGGACTTTTGTCCTGTGGATTTACCTGCGGATTTTTCAACAAAATCCGCACAACCTAAAAACTACGTGTGCACTTACCCTTAGGGGTCACATACAGAGTAGACAGCCATCTCTCCTGGCTCCTACATACACAGAAACTCTCGCTCTGCCGAGCACTCCTTTGTTCTCTAAGGGTAAGTGCACACGTAGTTTCTAGATTGTGCGGATTTTGTTGAAAAATCCGCAGGACAAAAGTCCTGCGGTTTATCTGCGGATTAGCCTGTGGTTTTGCCCTGCGGTTTCACACCTCATAATGGATAAGGCGTGAAACCGCAGCGGAAACCACAGAAAGAATTGACATGCTGCAGATTGTAACCCGCAGCAAATCCGCGCGGAAAAATCCGTAGCATGCGCACAGCGTTTTTCTGTTTACCATTGAAAACAATGGTACTGTACAACGCACCTAAATCTGCTGCGGACCTGCAGAACCTGAAACACTGCAGATCCGCAGCAGAATCTGCACCGTGTGCACATAGCCGTGGCTGACATACTCCTCTGGCAGCAGCTTATCTCGCCGAAAGCAAAAGGATCGGCCATTTAAAATTGGACTTTCTAGATCTTTGTCGCTCCTTAAAGCCTCTGTTGATGTAGAGTCGGGAGGCCTCATACATATGAGACTGTCCCACTGATATCAGCAGGTTTGGCCCGTTCTGTAGTTGGAGGTCAGTTTAGGAGTCAGAAGGCTATGCAGCTTTTGCTGTAGAAGTACAGCAGGAGTTTTCGGTAATTTAGATATCGTTCTCACAGGTCGCGCCCCCCTTTACCATGTAATATAGGAGCTGTATACTTCTCAGCAGTCTTATCTCCAGGCCGCAGCTCACTATGTGATTATATCAGGTGACTGTACTTGTGTGGGAAGCCTTTCATATGGGCTTTCTTTTTCACTTTATGGCGGTAAATAACTCATTTTATATCTGCATTGCCAGGCAGATTATAATCTTTTTTTTACCCAGATAGCTCTGCACTAAACTGCATGACAAGACCTGACATGGATGGGAAGAGCCCATCCACCCCCAGCCATGAGGCAGTGCCAACAGCAAGGAGCCAAAAGTGCTGCCAGGACAGATGGTTATTTCTGACATACAGTCTAAGGGCTCATACCCACTCGCGGGAAACTCGCACGAGTCTCGCACGTCAATACCCGGCACTGCTGCAGGCACTCAGGACCGGAGCGTTCAGCTGTATAGAAATACATGCAGCTGAGCGCTCCGATCCGAGTGCCGGCGGCAGTGCCGGGTATTAACGTGCGAGACTCGTGCGAGTTTCTCGCAAGTGAGTATGGGCCCTAAAAGGAGTACTCAGAGAAACAGCACCTACTGGCACAAGTGCACATTGTGGCACTGCGACTAAACACAGGGACTTTGCAGCTGCTTTTGGTATGGGAGCATTATGGTTGGCAAAGAGAGCATTGCAGTTACCATTGTTATTGTGGCACTTTGGGTGTCACTGCATGACATTGTGACAGTCGCCATTAGCTGCAACTCAGGCACTGTTATAGAAGCACTGCAACTAGCACTAGGAACATTGTGATTGCTATTGTTATGGGGGCTCCTTGGTTGGCACTGTGGGGCATTGCGACTCACTGGCATGGGGCACAATAGCTTACTTTGCATCCATTATCGTTTTAGGAGTCTTGTGGCTGGGTACTGTTGCTGACACTAGGGACACTGTGATCGCTATTGTTATGGGGGTCTGTGGTGGGTATTGCCCTATAGGTATGGGGATTTTGTTATTGGTGCAGCCATTTTTCTGGTGGCATTGCAGGTGGCCCTTGTGGCTGCCTAAATTACCAGATTGATGTATGAATAACCTTATCTATAATTCTCTGTACTCAGCACAAGCCTCATACTCCTAACCTCACTAGGACCATCACCGAGCTTTCAGTCAAACCTCATAAACTGGTCGCAGGGTCCATTATCAAAGTCAGAAAAACCGCCTGTAATGAGATGATGGGTGGATGTGCTGTGGACCAACAATGATTTTTAGGCCGGCGATAATCAGGCAAGTTATCAGTGATCTTTCGCTCAATTTACAACTTTACGCAAGTTAATGGTTGGGATTGATTATTCGGGCGATTACTGTCTAAAGCCCTAAAGTTAATCAAATTAACCCTATGTCCTATTTATAGTGTAAGGTAAGGGCTGACAAAAATGCAGCCAATAATCTCTGAAGGCTTGTGACAGCGCTGAGACACGACGAGAATGCAGCACAGGGAATCTCTAGAAACACAACATCATGTCAGGTATTTAGGGAATGCAGATAATCCTTCCTCAAACGCCAGTGACATCACCAGTACACAGAGAGGAGTTATTAATATAAGTGTCAGCGCCACTGACAAAATGGCTGCACTTTGGTGATTCTTTGGACCCAAGGTTCTGACAGGGTTCAGTCATTTTGGCATATAGATCAGTGTTGCATAATGTTACTTTTTTCCTAACAGCACTGAAAAAGGCTTGAAGAGCACAATTAGGCAAATTTATCAAGTCATACACCACAATTCACCCCTACTAGTGTATAGGGAAATGAAGTGAAGTACCATGAAGGTTAAAATTAATTTTTATTGAAACATCTTTAAAAATGAGTACAGCAAGAAAGGTGCAAGAACAGAAAGAGAGAGGGATTCATTGCCATATCATGTGATGCCAAAAACAGCAATAATATACATGCAATTTAATTACAGATGCTCTATAGTTCATTTCCAATAAATACACACCATGAAAAATCAATGGTTTACGGAACTAATTGAACACCTGTATTAAGCCTCAATTACTAAGATAACACTAGCCAGGAATAGTGAAAGCCAATAGTTTGCTGAAAGTTCCCCAAAAAAACCCTTATATCTATACCAGTAACACTTAGACCTAACAATCGTCATAAAGTGAGGTGCGGTTCATAGGGGTCCATATTGCACTATAGAAAAGTGTCATTACCTGGATGGCTCGCTGTTTGCTCTCATGTAGGACGTCCGTCTACCCCGACGCACGTTTCGCTTTCGCTTCTTACTGGTATAGATACAAGGGTTTTTGACGAGCGATGCGTGACGTCATCATCGCCGCTTCTGAAAGGTAAGTAACGACCGCTGCTGCGTCGCTGTGAGATCTGCCTGTTTAGCAGCTCACTAGCGACCATTTAGCGATGCACCAGCGGCCTGACCGGGTCGTATAGTTGTCGGGATTGCTGGTGCATCGCTAAATGTAAAGGGGGCTTTAGCGTGCAAACCGCATATATGCTGGGGGCGGAGGGGGCCCAAAATTAATTCTTGCCCCGGGTGCCAGAAAACCTAGATACACCTCTGTTGTGGACTCCTTGTGGTATTTGACACTTTCAAGTTAAAAGGCTGCAAAAAAGTGTGGGGAAAAAATTCATGAACAACAAAAAAATGGTTTGAAAAAAAACCATCCACAAAAAACATTGTTTCCTGAAGAAGATTCCTCATAATTTTCTACCTTTAAAAAGACACTGTGTGAATATAACATAAGCCTGTATTCACATGTAGTTTTTTTTACGTATTCAAGAAGACGAGTATTCCTTGCAGATACCTATTCAAGAAAGGAGTAAGAGTTTTTCTATTATTGAAGCAGTTTTGAAAAGCTTTTTTTCCTGAGCTAATTTCCTCATATGAACAGCAAAGTGGATTTCTTATAGAAATAAATCGGAAGAGTCTTCTAAGTGTAATTGAAGCATTTTTTCATGAGGATTATTGGGTAGATCTTCTCCAAAAATTCTATATGACCACAGCCGAAGGGTATGTGCACACGTTGCAGATTTGCATGCAGAATTTTCTGAACAGAATCTGCACCTCTTGGCAGAAAACTCTGCGAGTTGGAAGGGACCTCCTGGGCCATCTGGTCCAACCCCCTGCTCAAAGCAGGATTCACCAAATCATCCCAGACAGATGTCTGTCCAGCCTCTGAAGACTTCCATTGAAGGAGAACTCACCACTTCTCCTGGCAGCTTGTTCCACTCATTGATCACTCTGTCAAAAAGTTTTTCTAATATCTAATCTGTGTCTCCTCCCATTCAGTTTCATCCCATTGCTTCTAGTCTTTCCTTGTGCAAATGAGAATAAAGTTGATCCTTCTACAATGTGACAGCCCTTGAGATATTTGTAGACAGCTATTAAGTCTCCTCTCAGTCTTCTGAGGAGATAGATAGATAGATAGATAGATAGATAGATAGATAGATAGATAGATAGATAGATAGATAGATAGATAGATAATAGATATGGGATATATAGATAGATAGATATGGAATGGATAGATAGATAAATAGATAATAGATATGGGATAGATAGATAGATAGATAGATAGATAGATAGATAGATAGATAGATAGATAGATAATAGATATGGAATGGATAGATAAATAGATAATAGATATGGGATAGATAGATAGATAGATAGATAATAGATATGGAATGGATAGATAGATAGATAGATAGATAAATAGATAATAGATATGGGATAGATAAATCTATAGATAATATCTATCGATCAATCTATAGATCTATCTATAGATCTATCTATCTATAGATGTAAAAAAAATCCAGAAAGCAGGAACAGCATACTGGTTTTTCAGGGTTAAATGAGAGCTGTTTATTTAGCCCATAAGTGCAACGTTTCGGTTCAAGTGGCGAACCTTTTTTAATGATAGATAGATAGATAGATAGATAGATAGATAGATAGATAGATAGATAGATGAAACCTTCAAAAAGAGCCTGAAGACCCACCTCTTCCGACAAGCCTATAACCTGCAGTAACCACCGATCGACCAAACCGCTGCACGACCAGCTCTACCCTCGCCTACTGTATTATCACCCATCCCTTGAAGATTGTGAGCCCTCGCGGGCAGGGTCCTCTCTCCTCCTGTACCAGTTATGACTTGTATTGTTTAAGACTATTGTACTTGTTTTTATGTATACCCCCCTCACATGTAAAGCGCCATGGAATAAATGGCGCTATAACAATAAATAATAATAATAATAATAGATAGATATGGGATAGAAAGATAAATAGAAGGAATGAGGTAGATAGATACATATATCTATATATACATAGATATAGCTATAGATAGATCTATCTACCTATAGATCTATCTATCGATATATAGTGCTATCTATGGATAGAAAAAATCCGCGTACTGATCTTTCACATTGGGTACACAGGCCATGCGAATGTAAGCGGATGCCTCCGCATGCGTCATTTTAACGCTTCATCGAACGCAGCATGTTGCATTTTGTTGCGGCCAGTGCAGCATCAAAACGACGCATGCAGAGGCATCCGCTTACATTCGCATGGCCTGTGTACCCAATGTTAAAGATAGGTATGCAGGACGCATGCCGACGTAGGTGGAGAAGAATGGAAGAGGTGCGGCAGTGGGAGGAGCGTCAGGGAGGAACTATGCAGCTCTGTCCTACTCAAGTGTGAAACCAGCCTAAGGGGTTAATAGAGTTTAAAATCAATCTGCCATCAGTTATAACCATATTTTGCAGGGCGTGTATGATACTGATTATCAGCAGGGTGAACCCCCGAATAGTTTCTGAACCTGAGAAAACTGGGTGCCAACCATCACAGCTGCCAATACAGCTCCAACAAGAGTTGTCACTGTGTCCTATATAGCAAAGTTATCCAAGTAATAATAAATGAATAAATAGACGATAGAAAGATAATAGCCAGATATATCTATAGATAGATAGAGAGAGAGAGATATGGGATAGATAGATAGATAGATAGATAGATAGATAGATAGATAGATAGATAGATAGATGTAAAGTGCTGTGGAATTAATGGCGCTATAAAAATTAGTAAAATAAATAGATAATAAATATATCGATAGATATGGAATAGATTATAGATAGATATGGGATAGATAATAGATTATTGATAGATAATAGGAGATAGATAATAGACAGATAGATAATAAATATAAGATAGGAGATAGATAATAGATACATTGATAGGATAGCTTTGCCATTCAGGACTCTAGGAAAGTTGGGTGTGCAGCCTTGCTTTGTACAATTACATATCAATTGAATTATCATTTTAAAACGTATGCTGCACATATATTACTGCCCATATCACCCAACAAAATGGCCGATACGACCAATCCCATCATGTCTCTGTGACAGCAGCACGTGCTCACTGTTCTGTTTATCCTCGTAGTCATGATGGAGACTCAGCCTCACGTCAGCACAAAGTCCTCCCACAATGCAGGTTTCCCCCGCCTCGATCCTCAGGCCTACTTTCACCTCATAATCCCCGGCCTTGCGTGATTGCTGTGTCCGGATTTATGAGCGGCACAGGCGGGCTGAGAGTCCCGAGAGTCGGGAGGAGGAGATGCTGTTAGCTCCTGAGGCCAGAGCCTGAATGCCCGACGCTGTGTAGGTAATGACATTGTAGACTTGCAGTACAGCAGTGTATATAATATAATGATATTAGATGATGTAATAAAGCTGCCATCTTACAGTACATTAATGGGATGAAGATAACTGGGGGACTCCATAAGCCTCAGCATTGAGTCATTTATGAGTAATGTTGTTTATGTGATACTTTGGTTTACACCGACACAAAACGGGCGTTTATGCCACAAGTAAATGTGACAAATTAAACTAGAAGGGACGTGTGTCCGTCAGGTGTTGTCTGTCACACACACGTCCAGCATTTTCTTTGTCATTGTGGATATGGCAGACATGCCACAGACTTCATGTCACCTTGAAGTAAAAATTTGCTCCAGAGGCGACCATTATAAGTCTGTATTACAAAGCTACTAGTAGTCGCAAGCAAAAAGTATTTAAAAATAACTCGGGTGAAAAAAAGAAGAATCATTGTGTCGATGAGTTATTTTCGTGTGTAATTGCACGATTTTTCTGCGTCCGGACAATTCGGTGGGCACATTTATTCTTAGTGTCGCGACAAGTCAGCAATATATGGATAATAATGGCCCAATCTGAGCAAATTTGTGAGAACTACCACACTTTTCTAACCTTTGCCACCTCGTTGACAATATTTTTGTGCCAAATTTGGGGTACATCTGAGAAAAATACTGAAACAAATTTTGGCTTTTTGTTCCCATATAAGGCTGAATTTGGACATCGACATATTATGGTCTGTGTACGGACCCCCATGTACGTGCCCACCAGGTCTCTTTAACCCAAACTTAATAGCCAAAAGTTTCTATTTGGCCTAAACCATACAGATGCCAAAAGGAATAGAAATTCAATATACTTTTTTTGTTTTAACCTTATATTAAAGTATAACCTGCTGCACCTTCCTATTGCCAATGTAAAAACCTCAGTTGTCTGATATGGTGACTTACTGTATGTCTTACGGATGCCTCTGTCTGGTATACAGTTACATATTATGGCGGCATTATGTTCAGCCCATATACAGGCGATATCCCAGGTATATACGGTACATAAACATAGCCCCTTAATGGCTGTGAGAAGTAAATTTCAGATGTGCCTAAGACCTCATCCAGATTTCCATTTTTTATTTTTTGCATTATAGAAAAGCCAATCCATTTTTTTCAGTGTGCTGGATACCATTCTCACCAATTTAAGGACTATTTTTACCATCCATGTGTGCATCATTTTCCTAGGATTCCAAAAAAAAATGTCCATGGTTTTCCTACCCATTAGGGTACATTCCCATGATCAGGAAGTATTGGCACTTAGGACCCAGCAGATTTTTCACATCCAATACATTTTACTGTTGAAAGTTCTGTTGCAGAGACTAGCGTTTGTGCAAGAGAACTTCATATACCGCAGCTTGTAAACCCGCGCCGCATGTCAGTTTCCGCGGGTGACCTGCAGGGACAAGTGGACGCATAGTGGACATGGTATTTCTAGAAATCCCATCCTCTACGCTGTAACATCTGACCGTTGCAGGTTTGACGTGGCGTCAAAACTGCAGCAATTCCTGATCGTGGCACATAGCCTCAACCTCCTTTATTACCTGGTACTTTTTAATTTTTGTGCTTTCTTTTACTCTTCCCTTTATTCCAGTGTGCATCACTTTTTTATTTTTCCGTTGATATAACCTTATTGTCTTTTTGCGGGACAGGTAGTACGAGAATGACTGTATTAATTTTACCATGAAATATACTGGAAAAAGGGTGAAAAAAATGCCAAGTGTGGCGCAGTACCTGCCCAGGTATCCATCAGATACTTGTGACTTCATCGCCAGTGCATGTGCATCAGCTATTACATCATTTGAATGCCACTGTTAGACATTGACAGCGGCATTTAAATGGTTAAACTGCAGCAATTGGCGCAAACTTCGGTCACTGTAGGTACACGCAGTTGTTGACTATGTAAGACGGCATTGGTCTAAGCGACTTATGATCAAAATATACGTCCTAGGCAAGACATACCACCCACGTCACATCTATGGTTGCCATCGTACCCTGGGCTGGATGCGGTTGTATGTAAGACCATGGGCAATAAAGTCCTAAGCAGCTAATTTTCCCCGCTTTTCATAGGCCTTCTAGGTCAGTGCTCCTCTGGCTCCTTCATGTCCCATCCTCTAATTCTGTACATTCGGTGAACATCTAGCAATAGGGGTCTTGTAATACACAGGGTTCTCTCTTTGCATTTGGGAAAAGGATATTTCGAGCTCTATGTACCATTTTAGCCTCATGTAAACTCTCAAAGGTGACACCTACAGTAGTGCCCTGATGGCACCTAACTACCCTCCTTGTGCCATACATGATACCATTCCTGCAGACACGATCCATGGTTAATAAGAATAATCTACTGACATAATAGAAAGATGCAGATTTACAATAAACCAGTGATGAAACACATGTAAGCAAGCAGGAAACCACAGGCGGAGAATGGAGTTGGCGGTTTCCTCCTAAATAGCTGGGGTGTAATGACCCCACTCATTTTTACAGAAAGGATGGGGAAAAAATGCAGATAAATGTTTAATCTAGTAGTTGATTGTTAACGCCACGTTCACATGTTCAGTATTTGGTCAATATTTTACATCAGTATTCATAAGTCAAAACCAGGATTAGGCCTGTTTCACACATCCGTTTTTCCCCAACAGTCAAAATCCGCCATTTTGCAAAAAAAACGGATCCGCCATTTTTCTTGGCGGATCCGTTTTTTCCCCATTGACTTGTATTAACGGCGGATCTTGACGGATGGTCATCCGTTCGATCCATTTTTTTACGGATCCGCCAAGATTTTAACGAGCGGACAGGACGGACAATGAAACGTTTTTTTCCCCGGCCGGATCCGAATTTTCTATTGCGCATGCTCGGGAGAAATGCTTGTGTCGGAAATTTAACCCTAATCTCAGTTCTGGCGTCTGAAAAAAATTCTCTCTCTCTCGAAGATAGAAGAGTTGATCAGCAATTTCTCATTTTTCCAACAAAATTTAGAGAACCATTTTTCATCACATTTTAAGTGACTTTTGGGGGCTTATATGACAGAAAATACCCAAAAGTGACACCATTCAAAAACTTCACCCCTCACGGTGCTCAAAACCACATTTAAGTAGTTTATTAACCTTTCAGGTGCTTCACAAGAACTAAAGCAATGCGGAAGGAACACCTCGAACCCCCAGGTTCCTTTAGCCCAAAATTTTTCATTTTCATAAGGTTAACCGGAGAATATGAGCCATATAATTTGTTGTATAATTTGTACTGAGTATACCAATGCCTAATATGTGTTGGAAAACTAGTGTTTGTGTTCATGGCAGGGCTTGGAAAGGACGTAGCGCTAATTGAATTCTGGACCACAATTTTGGCTGGGACACATTGCGAATACCATGTCACATTCATCGAGCGCCTGACATGCCAAATGAGCAGAAACCCCAACAATGGACCCAATTTTGGAAACTACACCTCTTGAGGAACTCATCTAGCAGCGTAGTGAGCATTTTTAACCCTTAAGCGATTCACAGAATTGTATAACATTGGGCTGAGTCAATGGAAAATTACCATTTTTCCACTAAAATGTTGCTTTGGTCCCAAGTTATTAATTTTCAAAAGGGATAAAAGGATAAAATGAACCATAAAATATGTTACAAAATTTCTACCAAGTCTGCCAATACCTCATAAGTGGTCGAAAACTACTTTTGAGGCACAGTGCATAGCTCAGAAGGGAAGGAGCACCATAATGTACTGCACATTTTGCCGGAATGGTTTGCGGGTGCCATGTCACATTGACAGAGCCCCTGAGGAGCCAGGACAGCAGAACACCCCAATAAGTGACTCCGATTGGATTTCGTAGCAGAGAATTTGGTGGATTTCTTTTTGCGGGGCGAGGAACCATAGCGCTTTTCCAGAGCCTTTGTACTATCAGTAACTTGGAAGCCCCCTATATTTCCATTGACCGATAACGGACCGGAGTGGGGACTTGCTTTTTTTGTGGATTGAAATGAAACTTTTATTGGGAACATTGTACATAACATTTTGGATCACGAATATTCTGGGCATTTACTTTACTTACTTACTTTGGGGTTTCCATCTATATCTCCAAATGACGTGATTCAGACGAAAACCCGAGAGATCCATTCACTATAATGAGGCAGCAGAGTTACTCTGTACTCCAAAGTGAAAAGAAATAAAACGGCTCACCTACTGCAGCATGTGGTGTGAGGAAGCACGGAACTCGTGTAGTTTCATGTGTGACAGATCCCGCTTTGAGAAAGAACACCCAGCGTGTTTGAAACGTGTAGCTGCTACACTTGGTCATGTGAACTATGTCCTGCCTTATCCTGTTTTATCTGTGAACAATACATTTTGGAATTTTTTTGGAAGCTGGTTCACTTCTTTTTTGGATTTACTCTCTACTCCATCTGGCCTCTGTTCAGCAGTGTCCTTCTTTCCAGAGGTGCACAAAACTGTGGTTGACCGCGCATTTATGCACTCTTAAAAAGACGTATTCCGCTGGATCATATGCCAGTTAGAGTCCAAAGTGTCACCATCCGCCGAGAATTCCATCTGGAAAACATAATTCAGAAATTTACACGGAAACCCGGATGTAAGCGCTCAGTGTAGCATGCAGAATAAATGAGAGCCGAGCCTTACTGCAATCTTTGGAGGCAGAATGAACAAATCAACAGCAGATGAAGAATTGCTTGTATTTTTTACGCCGTTTCTTGTTTAAGTGATTAGACTATCCTTCAGGTCGGTGTGATTACAGCAATACCAGATAAAGTGGCTTGCAAAAGTTTTCACCACACTCCTTTGTCATTTTCATTGTTTTCATTGTCAATTTCACTGGTTTATTTGAAGGTTTCCATCAGTTCATGTAAAGAACATGACTACAGCTCTGAACATTTTGTTTGCTTTTTATTGTGAAGCAAATAACAAACAGGACACAATAATTAAAAACTTCAGTGTGCATAACTAATCAACACCCCTAAAATAAGTACTTTGTAGAGCCTCCTTTTGCCACTGGGATTTTTGCCCTTTCCTCAAGGCAACACAGCTTCTTCAAGATAGATGGTTTCCTCTGGTGAACAGCATTCTTCAAGTCTGCCAGTATTCTTTGGGTAATTGTCTTGTTGGAAGTTGAACCACCGTCCCAGTCTGAAATTACAGACAGACTGAGGCAGGTTTTGCTCAAGAATATCTCTGTATTTCCCACCATCCATCTTCCCATCATCTCAGACCTTTTTCCCTGCCCCTGCCTCTGAAAAACATGGTGTTCTTGGGGTGATGAGCTGTGTTGGTTTGGTGGCAGACATAGCTTTTCTCTTATTGGCCAAAAAGTTCAATTTTGGTCTCATTTGACCACAGCACCTCCATACATTTGGGGAGTCTCCCACATGTCTTTTGACAACTCATTACAAGTCTTACAATTTTTGTTTGCAAGTAAAGGCTTTTTTCTGCCCACTCTTCTATAAAGGCCACCTCTATGAAATGTATGACTTATTGTGGTTGAGTGGACAGATACTCCAGTCTCTGCTTGAGAACTGCAGCTCTTTCAGGGGTACCTGTTGTCTGTGGTGCCCCTCTGATTAATGCAATCCTTGTCTGGACTGAGAGTTTTGGAGACCAGTCCTCTCTTGGCAGATTTGTTGTGCTACCATATTCTTTCCATTTGATGATAATGGCTTTGATGGTGCTCCATAGGATGAAATTGGGATATCTTTTTATAACCCAACTCTGAGTTGTACGTCTCAATAACTTTGTCCCTGACTTGTTTGGAGATCTCTTTGGTCTTCATGATGTTGTTTGGTTAGTGGTGCCTGTTGCTTAAAGGGAACCTGTCAGAAGGATTGTGCACAGTGTCAGGTTGGTGCTGTTATACTGATTATAATGATACCTTGGTTGATGAAATCTGTCTCTTGTGGTTGTTCTTTAATCTTTATTTTTAGTTTTGTGTTAGAGATGCTCGTGCCCTAAGGTGGGTTTGGTGTATGTGGTGCTCTGATTAGATATTCATAATGAAGACTGCTGACATGTCACTGATCCCTCTCTGACCTGCCCCCAGTTTGCATAATGAATATCTGTATATACTTAAAAAAAACAATTTGAAAATGGTGCCCGCCGCGCCTGCGCAGTAGCTACTATCGGTGTCTAGCTGTGATCCGAAAGCTGCTACTGCACAGGCATGGGCGGCGTCATCTTGAAGCAGGATTTTTTTTTTCTTCTCCAGTAAGATGGCTCCGCCTGCGAATGCGCAGTAGCAGCTCTCAAGATCACCGCTAGAGACCGATAGCTGCTACTGCGCAGGCACCATTTTCAAATTGTTTTTTTTTCCCTAGCTGAGTAACCTGAATAAAAGGTATTATTGGCACACCAAACATGTGATTTTGCTGCAGAGCAGGTGCCACGGCTGGCAGAAACATTTTTTTTTTTTTAGTATATACAGATATTCATTATGTGAACTAGGGGGCAGGTCAGTGAGGGATCAGTGACTTGTCAGTAGTCTGCATTATGAATACCATAGCTAATCAGAGCACCACATACAAGAACCCCGCCTTAGGACACGAGCATACTGTATCATTAACACAAAACTGAAGATAAAGATTAACCCCTTTCTGACATCAGACGTACTATCCCGTCCATGGGACCCGGGCCCCTATGCCCATGGACGGGATAGTACGTCTAGCGCAATCAGCGGCGCCCACGTGTCACAGCTGACACCCGGCACTATGTGTCAGGGGCGGTCACGGACCGCCCCCGACACGTTAACCCCTTGCACACCGTGATCAAACACGAGCGCGGTGTACCGGGGGTTAAAGGGAAGCATCGGCAGGGAGGGGGCTCCCTCCGTGCTTCCCTGAGACCCCCATAGCAGCGCAATGTGCAGCGCTGCTGCGGGGGGCTCTTTCCCTGCAGGCCCCCGGATCCAAGATGGCGACGGGGACCTTCGGGGGCCTGCAGGGAGCCGGCTTCCTCAGTGCCTGCAAAGCGCAAGCACGAGGAAGACTTCTGCACTGCCTGTGACAGATTGCTGATCTGTCACAGTGATCTGTGATGTGACAGATCAGCGATCTGTCACAGGACAGTGATGTCCCCCCTGGGACAACCTAATAAAGTTGAAAAAAAAAAAAGGTGTAAAAATAATTTTAAAAAAAAATCGCTAAATAAATTTAAAAAAAAAAATTCCCTAATAAATTCATTTTTTGGAAATAAAAAAAAACAATAAAAGTACACATTTGGTATCGCCGCGTCCGTAACGACCTGCCCTATAAAACTGTCCCATTACTTAACCCCTTTAGCGAACCCCTTAAAAAATAAAAATAAAAAACGAAGCAAAAAATGATTTATCATACCGCCGAACAAAAAGTGCAATAACGCGCCATCAAAAAGACGCATATAAATATCCATGGTTCCGCTGAAAACGTCATCTTGTCCCGCAAAAAACGAGCTGCCATACAGCATCATCAGCGAAAAAATAAAAAAGTTATAGCTCGCAGAATAAAGCGATGCAAAAATAATTATTTTTTATATAAAATTGTTTTTATTGCATAAAACCGACAAAACCTAAAAAAAAGAGACAAATGAGGTATCGCTGTAATCGTACTGACCCGAAGAATAAAACCGCTTTATCAATTTTACCGCACGCGGAACGGTGTAAACGCACCCCCCAAAAGAAATTCATGAAACGCTGGTTTTTGTTCATTCTGCGTCCCAAAAATCGGAATAAAAATCGATCAAAAAAGTCACGTGCCCGAAAATGGTACCAATAAAAACGTCAACTCGTCCCGCAAAAAATAAGACCTCACATGACTCAGTGGGACAAAATACGGAAAAATTATAGCTTTCAATATGTGGTGATGCAAAAACAATTTTTACAATAAAAAGCGTCTTTTAGCGTATGACAGCTGCCAAACATAAAAACCGCCATAAATAGTAAATCAAACAGTGTTTTACCCCCACATATGGGGTATCAGCCTATTCAGGAAAAATTGCAAAACAACTTTTGGGGTCCTATTTCTCCTGTTGCCCTTAGGAAAATAAAAAATTGGGGGCAAAAATATCATTTTTGTGGGAAAAAAATGATTTTTTTTTTTCACACCCGGGAGTTATAAACTTCTGTGAAGCCCTTGGGGGTTCAAAGTGCTCACCACACATCTAGATAAGTTCCGTGGGGGGGTCTAGTTTCCAAAATGGGGTCACTTGTGGGGAGTTTAGGTACATTAGGGGCTCTCCAAAGGCAACATGACACCCGCAGACCATTCCATCAAAGTCTGCATTCCAAAACGTCACTACTTCCCTTCCGAGCCCCGACGTGGGCCCATACAGTAGTTTTCTCCCACATATGGGGTATCAGGGTACTCAGGACAAATTGGAAAACAACTTTTGGGGTCTATTTTCTCCTGGTACCCTTGGGAAAATAAAGAAATTTTCACGCCCGGGCGTTATAAACTTCTGTGAAGTCCTTGTGGGTTCAAAGTTCTCACCACACATCTAGATAAGTTCCTTAGGGGGTCTAGTTTCCAAAATGGGGTCACTTGTGGGGGGATTCCACTGTTTAGGTACATCAGGGACTTTCCAAATGCGACATGGTGTCCGATCTCAATTCCAGCCAAAAAAGTCAAATGGTGCTGTTTCCCTTCCGAGCTCTGCCATGCGCCCAAATAGTCGTTTACACCCACATATGGGGTATCAGCGTACTCAGGACAAATTGCACAATAACTTTTAGGGTCCTGTTACCCGTGGGAAAATATTTATTGGGGGTGAAAAGATCATTTTTGTGCAAAAAATATGATTTTTTTTAATTGTACCGCTGTACGTTATAAACTTCTGTGAAGCCCTTGTGGTTTCAAAGTTCTCATCACATATCTAGATAAGTTCCTTGGGGGGTCTAGTTTCCAAAATGGGGTCACTTGTGGGGGGTTTCCACTGTTTAGGTACATCAGGGGCTCTCCAAACGTGACATGGCGTCCGATCAGAATTCCAGCCAATTTTGCATTGAAAAAGTCAAACGGCGCTCCTTCCCTTCTGAGCTCTGCCATGCGCCGAAACAGTGGTTCCCCCCCCACATATCAGGTATCAGCGTACTCAGAACAAATTGCACAATAACTTTTCCAGTCCAATTTCTCCTTTTACCCTTGTAAAATAAAAAAAATTGAACCTGAATTATTTTTTTTGTGAAAAAAAGTTAAATGTTTTTTTTTTAAAATATTCAAAAAATTCCTGTGAAGCACCTGAAGGGTTAATAAACTTCTTGAATGTGGTTTCGAGCACCTTAAGAGGTGCAGTTTTTAGAATGGTGTCACTTTTGGGTATTTTCTATCATATAGACCCCTCAAAGTGGCTTCAAATGTGATGTGGTCCGTAAAAAAAAAATGGTGTTGTAAAAATGAGAAATCGCTGGTCAACTTATAACCCTTATAACTTCCTAACAAAAAAAAATTTTGGTTGCAAAATTGTGCTGATGTAAAGTAAACATGTGGGAAATGTTACTTATCAAGTTTTTTGTGTGCCATATCTCTGTGATTTAAGGGCATAAAAATTCAAAGTTGGAAAATTGCGAAATTTTCGCCAAATTTCCGTTTTTTCACAAATAAACGCAAGTTATATGAATGAAATTTTACCACTAACATGAAGTACAATATGTCACGAGAAAACATTGTCAGAATCACCGGGATCCATGGAAGCGTTTCAGAGTTATTACCTCATAAAGGGACAGTGGTCAGAATTGTAAAAATTGGCCCGGTCATGAACGTGCAAACCACCCTTGGGGGTGAAGGGGTTAAAGAGCAATCATGAGACGGATTTCATCAACCAAGGTATAATTTTATTCAGTATAACAGCGCCGACCTGACACTGTGTGTAGGTTACTATGCACAATCCTGCTGACAGGTCCTTTAACTGTGCTGCAACCTCTGTGGCCTTTCAGAAAAGGTGTGTATACTGACAGACCAGGTGACACATAGATTGCACACAGGTGTCACTAAGCATGTGACTTATGAAGGTAATTGCTTGCACAATACATTTTTAGGGGCTTCACAGCAAAAGGGGTGAATACATATGCACATGACAATTTATTTGGTCCCATAAATTTAATTTATATCTATATTTTTCTCACTTCACCAACTTAGGCTATTTAATGTTGATGCATCAAACACAAATCAGATTACAAAAATATATAAACAGGTTGTAATATAACAAAATAGATAAAAAGCCAAGAGGGTGAATACTTTGGCAATCCACTGTATATATCTGTTTTTATATTTGGCTGCTATCACACACTAAGGCTAGTTTCACACTAGCGTATCTTCACGCAGCGCACGGCACCGCTAAATTTGCGTGCGCTGTGCACTTTTGAAGGTTCGCCGAACGCACCAGGTTGCATTTTGGTGCTCTCGGCGCACCTTCAAAAGTGCGCAGCGCACGCAAAAATCCTTCTAGCGCACGGCCAGCGCACAATCTGCGCACCCTATGCTAAACATAGGGTGCACAGATCGCATGCGGCGCTGTGCAATAGTAGGAAGGAGATGACCGGAGGGGGCGGGGCTTAGCGGCGCCGTGCGCTGAGTGAAGATACGCTAGTGTGAAACTAGCCTAAAGACGCTTTTTTTTTTTTTTTGCAAAACTAGGTTTTTCATCAGCATATTTCAAGAGTTATATTTTTTCTATATTTTTGCCAACAGAGTCACGTGAGGGCTTGTTTTTGCAGCACAAATTGACATTTTTATTGGTACCATTTTCGGTCGCTTTGCTTTTTTATTCGCTTTCTATTCTGATTTTTGGGAGACAGAATGAATAAAAACCAGCAATTCATTCAATTTTATGCCGTTCCGCAAGTGCTAAAATTGATAAGTCGGCTTTATTCTTCAGGTCAGTACGATTACAGCGACACATTTATATAACTTTTTTGAATGCTTTGGCACTTTTACACAATAAAAATTATTCTGAGAGCTATGGCTTTATTTCTCCGCTGACGGACGTGTGTGGCGGCTTAAGATGATTTTTTTCAGCGATATCCTTTTTATTTATATTTGACTTTTTTATCACGTTTTATTTCACTTTTTGCTCAGCGGTATGATGATAAAGCATAGTTTTTTGCCACTTTTTTTTCACGGCCTTTATTGAACAGGTTAGCTAGTGGGATAGTTTTATAGGTCATCATTCCAGGCGCAGAAATACCAAATATGATTACTTTTATTTTTTTATTTATGTTTTCACATGATAATACAGCACAGTACAAAAAGAGGACTTGAAAAACCTCCAATAATGAGAACAGCAATAGAACAACAAGGTTTACCCGTACAGGCCTCCAAACAAATGCACTATCAGGGTGCAGTGGACCCATATAAAGATGGCAACACAGGTGCAAAAATACCAATCAAGCAACTGCTCCAGCCTACAGTTTGTACTGTGCTGTATTATTATTTAGTGTTAGGTACCCGTAAGCGTGGAGATCTTTGACGTAGGTTACGGGCTCACGTATTTTGGCCAAAATATTAACTAATTCTCCACATTTTTAAAAAAATATTTTTAAAATGTGTTTTTTGCACTTTTTATTCAGGGTGCAGTTGGGCCCATTTGGTCTTGTAAACTGCGGTGTCTGTTTTCCACACGGCATGCATTTGTTAGCGTTGGGCAGCCCGCCTGAACTAATAGAAGAGTGTTGGTACTAGGCTGGCCTGGACGCTGTGCATGGCCTTAGTGTGAACAGCGCCGCATACAAGTTGTTTTTGTGCATCAACATACCAGGCAATCGCCCCCTCCATGTATTGGTAGGCTGGAGCAGTTGCTTGATTGGTATTTTTGCACCTGTGTTGCCATCTTTATATGGGTCCACTGCACCCTGATAGTGCATTTGTTTGGAGGCCTGTACGGGTAAACCTTGTTGTTCTATTGCTGTTCTCATGTTTTCACATGAACATACTGTATGTATTTATTGGATTAATATTTTTTAATTTCCTTTTTTTGTTCTTTATTTTGTTTATATATTTTTCCCCTTTCATGTCTGCTCGTGCTCTGAGCAGGAGCTTATAGGCCACCGTCCCTGGGTGACTCCACGGCAATCTTTCGGCAAGGGGTCATCATGGAGACCATCCTCACATTGCAATCGCGTTGTGCTGATTGGAACAGAGAGGGAGCTCCCTCCCTCTATGATGCGGATCGATGTCACTGTCACTTTTGACAGCGGCATCAATGAGGTTAAACTCCCTCAATAGTGAAAATAACTTGGCACTCAACTTATAGCGTCCACGAATAGAAGAGAATTTTATTTATGCAGTCTGCAAACGTTTCGGCTTACAGGGCCTTCATCAGTCCGACTGCTTTAAAATAATATGGTAGAAAGGTAGTAAAACGAGCGTTATGTAGGCTCCTGTTATAAGAAGTATAAAGGTAAGCTGTCCAGCTCCCTGTTATAGTAGGATTCTGTTGCTTTTGATCAGAGCACCTGTATGGCGGGCCCTTGTGAGGCTGTTATGAGGAGTATAAAGGCACGTTGTTCGGCTCCCTGTTATAGTAGGATTCTGTTATTTTAGATCTGTGCATCCATATAATGGGCCCTTGTGAGGCATTGGTGGTCAGTAGTTATAAACATCAGGCAGGACGCGGCTTCCACCGCTTGTCACGACCTTTATGCATGTAGGCCTAAACGTTTGCAGACTGCATAAATAAAATTCTCTTCTATTTATGGACGCTATAAGTTGAGTGCCAAGTTATTTTCACCATTGTGCTTTGGTTTGGGTAACCTACTTGTGCACCCTACAGTAGTGGCATGCTATATCTCACAAAACTCCCTCAATAGGCACTAGCAAGGACCGTGGACGTTGCTGCAGGGTGTCAGCTCTTGTATAGAGCTGACACCCGCATTTGATCGCTCTTGCGCTCTGCGTGAGCACGTGCGATCGTCACACTGAACATAAACGGTGATTTGCGCAACCCTCGCAGCGCCATACATGTAGAGAAGATGTCGTGAAGAGGTTAAAACTAAATTTAGTTCAAATGCCACCAGAACAACTTTTTAGGCATGGTAGTTCTTATCCCAACGTTAGATAAGAGCAGGACATCATTATGTGCCATATGTTGCATGTTGATTAAATTTAGCTCTTTTTATGCAAATTTTTGTTACATTTATTCCACTTCCTAATGTTAGAAAAGATCTGGAGGTTAACTTGTGAAACGTTGATGAACAAATTGCTACTTTTTATGCATGTTTAAAATTACTGCAATATAATTGTACTACTTGTTTCACACAAAATGTTGTAATTTCCTCAAAAATGTTGGCGCAAATGCAGTGGTCAATGTTGCGCAGTATGTATAGGAAATGCAATACTGTGCAAAAGTTTTAGCCAGATACTTATCCATCATGCAATATCATCAGAGAGGCGTCTCACTGGCTCCGAACGCCACGTAAGGGACGCAGCTAGAATGTGGAAGAAAGTGCTCTGGTCAGATGAGACTAAATTAGAATTTTTGGGGCTAAATGCAGGATCCAAGTAGTATCGATTCTCCTTGCAGAGAGTGACATGTTAAGCATGCAGAGATGAGGAGACTTAAATCCACAATACTCCTTTGGGAAATATGTAAATATTCAAATCAATTTGTCTGCAAATTGAAATTCTGGTTAGGCTTTTATCCTAAGTCATGTGGCAAGGCTCGTTAAAGGGTAGACATTGACTTTTAGGATTGCTACTTCCAATAGGGGGCACTAGAGTTCTAGTCGTCTCTGAAGAGACGATTAGGCTAAATGCTAAATTCTCTGTGTGGCAGAAAACTAACACTGCACATTACCCTGAAAAAACCATCCCCACCGTGAAACATGGTGGTTGCAGAATCATATTGTGGGCATGCTTTTCTTCAGCAGGGACGGGGAAGCTGGTCAGAGTTGTTGGGAAGATAAATGCAGGGATATCCTGGAGGAAAACCTGTTAGAGGCTGCAAAAGACTTAAGATTGGGGTGTAGGCTCACCTTCCAACAGGGCAACGATCCTAAACATACTGCCAGAGCTACAATGGAGTGGCTTAGATCAAAGCATATTCATGTGTGTGAATGGCCTAGTCACAGTCCAGACCTCAGTCTCATTGAGAATCTGTGGTAAGACTTGAAAATTGCTGTTCACAGACAGACCCCCAAAAGACTTGAAGCAGTAATTGCAGCGAAAGGTGATCCTACAAGGTATTGACTCAGGGGGACTGAATACAAATGCATGTCATAATTTTCACGTTTATATTTTTAAAATATTTAGAAAACCATGTGTCATTTCCTTCACACTTCACTTGCTACTTATTGTTAGTATATCACATCAAATCCAAATGAAAAAAACATTTAAGTTTGTGAATGTAACATGGAAAAAAACATAGAAAAGAATACTTTCTCAAGTATGATATACTGTATATACATACACATATTGCATTGCCTTGCTTTCCTAGCTATGTCCATGTATTTCCCTAGTGCTGGATCAGCAGTATTTCCGAATCTGCAGAGCTCGCGCTGTTGTAACATGTGGAGCAGATTCCTCCACTGAGAAGGACGGTCACACGGATTACTGATGTGATTTCTCACATTACGTCTGCTCATTTCTGTATTAACCCTAAAGCCCTGGCCATTATAGACTGGGTTCACGCCGTTTATAAAGGGGTATTCATCTCTTGGAAAAAGCGCTTCCAGAAAATGTTTGCACTTGGGCAGTGAACTGTGGTTGCCATGTCCGGCTACTCTTAGGACTTATTCACAAGATGCATTTTTCCCGCATGTTTTTCACGGGTAGAAACGCTGCCGTTTAGTACCAGCAAAGTGAATGTTCAAATTTTAGAAATCTCATTTTCTCAAATCTGCAGCATGTCAATTCTTCCAGTGTTTTTGCAGCATTTTTCACCGATTAAAGTGAATGGGAAATAAATGTACTTGAAAACACTCAAAACAGGTAGAAACCATGTGCATTTTAGCGCTTTTCCTGCCAACACCGTTTTTTGGTGCAGAGAATGCTGCAGATACGGCGCTCACCATGTGCAGATACCCTTAGGCTATGTTCACACTTTGCGTTTTTGATGCGTTTTTCCCCCTCAGGCAAAGCCTGCTCTCTTATCAGTAAAGAAGCTGCTTACAGAAAGCAGGTTTTACTGTATTTTTACTGTGATTTTGTTGTCTCTTGTGCATGTTAATAACGTAGCCTGAATTAACTTCCTTAGGTTTTTGCACCAAAAACAGAGCAAAACCCGATACCTGCATTTTTGCACTTACCCATTGTTTCATATATGTAAGAAAATGCTGCAGATACGCTGAAAGAGGTAGCATGCATGCATGAGACTGACAATGGCAGGAGATATCAGCTGTGAACGGAGCTAGCACTGGTACAATCAGATGCCGGCTGTATAACACAGCTGGCACCTGCCAGGCATGGTGTAGCTTCAGATGATGACCCCACTGTATGCACCTGACTTGCACAGTAAATATACAGGGGGTGTCGGGAAGGGGTTATATGGTCAATATTCATTTACAAGATTGTTGCTTCCAATCGGTCGCATTAGAGACTCCATTTTCTTTTTCTATGAAGAGGCTATTTGCGGGTTGGCGACGATAGCACATGGCTGCATGTACCTGACCGTAGCAGACAGTTTGGGCCCCCACAATACCGACTGTCATGTGTTTGCATCCTAATTCTGGTGTCTCCTCCAATAAGACTGTCCAAACCAGGCTGCCTACTCAGGATCGCTGTATTGCACCATTTACTGAAGGACCAAGCCCAATCTCCACCAAAACAGAATTTGACTGTGTGTCCTCGGACGGAAATATACATGGAAAAAAACGTACCTGCTAGAATTCCTGTAGCAGTGCCGATATAGCAGTACCGAGTTAATATATTGCAGAGTAGGTGATAATATTAGTTCTTTCTGCTATTTATGACTGAGCAGAAAAATGAGGACATTGCAAATGGTGTTATTTTCAATGGGACACAATAAAAATGTAAAAATGGAAATAGTCCCCCTCAAGGAATAAAAAAATACAAGTTAAAACACAGGGGGCAGCAAGCTGTGAAGAAGGTATGTCTCCCAGCAGGAAGCCCTAACACCGTCCAGTGGAGATACCCCACGGTCAGACTAGTTGCCACAGCATGCTGGGAGTTTCAGCCCAGTTTCACACACCCGTGTTTTGCTTACAGACTGCAATGTATGGACTGGCCCCAAACCAAACTCCACAGCATTAGGCCTCATTCACACGTCCGTGTCTAAATACGTACAGGTAAATATGGTACCAGTGTCATCAGTGTACTACGGTCCGTGTGTCTGTTCTTATCATCAGTGTACTACAGTCTGTGTGTCCATTATTGCCATCAGTGTACGGTCCGTGTGTCCGTTCTTGCCATCAGTGGACGGTCCATGTGTCCATTTTTGCCATCAGTGGACGGTCCGTGTGTCCGTTCTTGCCATCAGTGGACGGTCTGTGTGTCCGTTCTTGCCATCAGTGGACGGTCTGTGTGTCCGTTCTTGCCATCAGTGGACGGTCCGTGTTTCCATTCTTACCATCAGTGTACGGTCCGTGTGTCCATTCTTCCCATCAGTGGATGGTCCGTTTGTCCGTTCTTCCCATCAGTGGATGGTCCGTGTGTCCGTTCTTACCATCAGTGTACGGTCCGTGTGTCCGTTCTTCCCATCAGTGTATGGTCTGTGTGTCCGTTCTTCCCATCAGTGTATGGTCTGTGTGTCCGTTCTTCCCATCAGTGTATGGTCTGTGTGTCCGTTCTTACCATCAGTGTACGGTCCGTGTGTCCGTTCTTACCATCAGTGTACGGTCCGTGTGTCCGTTCTTACCATCAGTGTACGGTCCGTGTGTCCGTTCTTACCATCAGTGTACGGTCCGTGTGTCCGTTCTTACCATCAGTGTACGGTCCGTGTGTCCGTTCTTACCATCAGTGTACGGTCCGTGTGTACGTTCTTACCATCAGTGTACGGTCCGTGTGTCCGTTCTTACCATCAGTGTACGGTCCGTGTGTCCGTTCTTACCATCAGTGGACGGTGCGTGTGTCCGTTCTTACCATCAGTGGACGGTCCGTGTGTCCGTTCTTACCATCAGTGGACGGTCCGTGTGTCCGTTCTTCCCATCAGTGGATGGTCCGTGTGTCCGTTCTTACCATCAGTGTACGGTCCGTGTGTCCTTTCTTCCCATCAGTGGACGGTCCGTGTGTCCGTTCTTCCCATCAGTGGACGGTCTGTGTGTCTTTAAAAATGGTCTTTAAAAGAGGACCTAGTAAGTGAAATATTGTAGGCCTGAACCTATCCCTACATTTCATGGTACCCATTGTAGTCAACAGCCGACCACGTACACATGGACAGGGCTTGTCCTACCACATATTGGGTTCTCCATCTCTGTACACCGCTGCTGCTGTGGGACGACCATTTCCCTATCCTTTACTTGTACGGGTTGTTTCCCAGTGTGTGTACCCAAGGTGTGCACCTCATAGTAAACAGTTCTTTCACGCTCCTGAGAATAAAAATCACTAGGGTGGATGTCTGTAAATATCTATCGATTTCACACTTCTTATCGAAATCCCTCTGTCTATGGGATCATAGACACTTTACATCTATCTTATTATCACTGCCGTATATCGGATAAATTCTCCTGTACGTTCTTTTGGTAATAGAAAAATTATTATGATCGTCAATGTAAAATGTTTACAGCGGTGACGAGCCTGATGTGCTGCTTTTCTATGTGTGTGTAGTGGAGGAGAAGATCTGCATCAAAACCCTTTTAAAAATGTGTTTTTTTTGTAGCCACAGACCTGCTGTAAGAATAGTTTCTGTTCCTGTCCTCTATGGATGATGGGAGAGATCGCTTTCCATCCAACTAGCAATCAGTGTAGGGAGCTGATAGACTCCTCTGTTATCTACACCTCACCGGTCTAGTGCTGTCATTGCTCCCAGCTCTGGTGGAGAGAACAATGCTTGCTATCATCAGGTCGGAAAATCTTGTATTCGTGGCACTTGAAAGCTAAGCTTAGATCACGTCTGTTTCACTGCTCATGACTGCGTTGGGGGCTTTTACCTTAATTCCCCTAAAAACAGGATTCAGAAGGGCTTCCGACGGATCCATTGATTTTTAGTTAGGCTGTTTTCACATGTATGATATTCAAGGTACTAGTATGGGCCGTGATGGACTGACCGGCCTCGGGTCTTCTCCCAAACTCAACAACCTCATAGGCATTTATGAGGCTGTTATGCTAAGGGCAGGAGACCCATGCTCCGCACTTGGACCGTGAAAGTTGTATGTGCAAAGTCAGGCATATGGGAGTCCAGAACATTAACTTTGGATTCCTGTTGACCTTTTTTTTGGCTGTGTGCGTCTTTTAGCCTGACCCAATAGCAGAATAAATGTTCATTTCCAGTAGAGTTTTATTTGTCTAACTGAAGTCAGTGGCTCCATCGTGGGCATGTCTGAATTCTGTGTTTCGGGGATATAGACTGAAGCCCTCAATACACTCCAGAATGGGAACCCCGCACTCTGACTGGCAACAGGTACTGTGACTGTACTGTACTTCTCCGGCACTATAAGGCTGTGTGCACACGCTGCGGAAAAGGTGCGGATTCATCCGCGCGGATTTTGTACAATCCGCAGGTGAAACCGCAGGTCAAAAGACCTGCGGTTTTACCTGCGGATTGCTCTGCGGTTTTGCCCTGCGGTTTTTCATCTCCTCAATGGAGGAGATGGCAAACCGCAGGAGAATCCGCAGAAAGAATTGACATGTCAATTCTTTCTGCGGATTGAAAACCGCAGATAATCCGCGCGGAAAATTCCGCACCGTCTGCACTGCGGTTTTTGATTCCCATAGGGAATCATTGTACTGTACACCGCAGCAAAAACTGCTGCGGGTCCGCAGCGGCCAAAACCGCTGCGGAACCGCAGCAAAATCCGCAGCGTGTGCACACAGCCTTACAGTCTGGGTGGCACTGTTTAGAGGTACAGATAGTTGGGAAGCCTACTGTGTGGGGGTCCTTATAAATCAATGACTTGGCCTATAATAGTCAGAATCCATCTTTCCTTCATGGAAGAAGATATTTGAAGATCTGCTGTGAACATTTTCTTTACAGGTTTTTCATTCTGCAATGTACCGGGTGAAATTTACAACCAAACCCATAACACATGGAGATTTTACTGTGAGAATCCACTTTGTGTGCAGGTAATTTAATGTATACGGTATCTCCTCCCTAAAAGGCCGAATTCAGACGTCCGTGGTAAAAGTGTCCTAATATGGCACATGATATTTGGATGAGCCACAGGGCTCCTGACCTGACTTGTTCATACATGCAGTGAGGTTGTTGAGTTTGGATCAGGAGACCCGTGGCTGCTCCTCATCAAGTGTCCTAGACTTCTGAATTCGGTCTATATAATATTTCCCTCTAAAATAAAAACTAATGAAGAAAACTCAGTGCTTGTTTTTTTTGTTCTACCGTCTTCTGTTTGGCCACTAATTTGGCTACTATTGCAGTCCTAATGCGGTTTGTCACTCCACTAAGTGTGTAGGGATCTGTTTGCCATTCAGGACTCTTGGAAAGCTGGGTGATAACTCATGTGATTGCTGTAATGATAGTTTGACACTTTCCATCCTTATTTCTCAGAAATCGCTGCAGCAAAATTTTCCGTCAAGCTTGCCCGTCTCGCGTATTCTGCAATACTTTTCTTTATGGATCTGTATCTTGTAGGTTTTGGTCTTCTCGTCATTCTTCTACAACCCAAGTCAACAGAGGCGGATCAGAGTTCACCTGTTATCAGGGCATGGTGCAGCACAGCAGTGCCACGGCAGTACCTGGCAGTACTTTTGTCCTGTAGAGGAAGCACAGCACCGAAGTGTTGTACGCTGCTGTCTGGGATTGTGCAGCGCTGCGTCCTGGACACATGGGGACGGATCAGGATGAAACTGGATACCAGAGGCAATTTAATGCAGCTGTGTCCGTTATTCAGAGCTTACCAAAAAATGGTATGTAAAGCCCTATGTGACCCCGTGTTACGTCACTAGTCCATGTAATGTCCCTCTATGCTACTAGTTATGTGTCTGTAATGCATCACATATATCCCCATTCCTCACTGATGTATGGACCCTTATACCTGCAGACCCCACCATCCTCCCTGCCATAGAAGAGGACAGTATAGAGGGGCAGTGATAGATCAAAGTAATGGTGTAATTACAGTAGACTGTGCTATATAGGTATATATGAATACAATGACGGGAGGGCAGGTGAAGTCCTCACCTGTGGTACCAGGTCTCGCTTTTGCCCCAGGAGGTTCAAGATATCTTGGTCATTAAATGGGTTTTCCCACAAACAAAGTTAATTTTAATCAATAGATCTTGGAATAATAACAATTTCCACAATTGGAGATGTTTAAAAAAAAAAATGTTCCTGTGCTGAGAGAATTTCTCTTTTGCGTCCTCCCCTGCCCAGGAGCTGTAGTATGATCAGACCATGCCCCTGCACGGTGAGACAGAGCCATTACACAGTACACCGCAGGGACACATTTATAAGAGTATCTCAGCACAGGAACATTTTATTTAATTACATCCAATTGTGGGAATTATTATTATTCCAAGATCTATTGATTAAACTGAACTTTGTTCGTAGGACAACCCCTTTAACAAAGCTGCCAGCTTTCTCCTTTTACGCTGTCCATTATTCTGAATTCATGTTCTGGTTTCCATTTATCCAAACTACTATGACAATTATAGACGGGTCATGTAGATAGAAGTCGTGCAAAAATAATATATCTAGACAAGTCCTCTTCAGTGTTAGTAGGGAGACATATAAAAGCCGCCTTTGCTTATCATTAGCAACTTATTCTGTGCTTAGGGTCCTATGTGTGTTCACCTTCTGTCTCACCATCCCCTCAATGACTGGCCTTTTATCCTGGTTTCCCTAGGCGCTTATCGGCCGTCCTATGAAGAAATGCTCAGATTCTACAGCTACTACAAGCAGGCTACCATGGGACCCTGCAACATATCTCGCCCCGGGTTCTGGGATCCTATCGGGAAGTACAAGTGGTATGAACACTATACTGTATTCATGTGCCAGTATGTGAACGTCTTATAGGGACAGTCTGCAATTTAGAATCCTCATTAATGAGCAAGAGTGGAGTGGCGATAAGTGTAGGCACATTCTTCCTGTTCATGTATACTTGGATAACGATTATAAACGCTATGTAATGCTACATTTCCCCAGCAACAGGGTTTCTTAAAGGGTTGTCATAACGAGACGACCCCTTTAAAGGGCACTTGTCACTTACCATAAGCGGGTATATTTTTTTGTACCTGGTGTAAATGCTTCTGTTCTCCTGAATGTAAGGTTGTTTTTCTTTTTTTCGTGTGCCTCTCCGTTCCTGATATATGGCCCCCTCTTCCCTCTATATACATCCAGCCCTGTTATCCAAGTGGGCGTGGTTCTCCATTTTCTGGGTGTATTGTTTACGACCATGCCCAGTTAGAAAAACAAACTCTCTCTATTAATATACAAGGAAGATGGGGCCCTGTCTCAGTAACAGAGAGGGGCAGGAGCAAAAAATAATGCAAAATGCAGGGGAAAACTACATCTTGCATTATGTAAAAAATACATATTTATGGCAAGTTACCGGTCTTTAGGGACAGGCAATATAGCTTGTACGGACACTAGCAAATGTATGCAGAATACGGCAAATGCAGAAGTGAAACAGTGGCGAGCAGTAAGCAATGTAGACAAAGCACAAACTTGTATATCCGCTTTTTATATTACCCAGGTCAGTGTTTTCTCTAGTATGTTATAGGGGGGTCCCAGGAGGTTTAATTCCATATATCTTAGCTCTTAATTTCCACTGGACAATTATTCATTTTTGCATACCAGTTTGTATTATTTTGGTCTAAGGGGTAACCTTTCTCCTTGTGGATTGGCATGCCAGTGTAAGGAGACTTGTAGGCCATGGAATGCTCTGGGAAATTAAATATGCAAATTGTCTATTCATAGAGGAAGAGGGCTTGAACTTTAGTGCCACCTATTGGAAGGGCACCACCTCGACACACGTGTTTTGTAAATTGAGATTCTGGTTAGGCTTTTATCCTTAAGGCCCCGTCACACTAAGCGATATTGCTAGCGATATCGCTAAGTGTGATACTTGCCTCTGACCGGCTCCCCCGCGGCTATCGCTGATCGCGCGAGAACGTCCTGGACCATTTCTCATCGGCCACTTCCTGCTGAGACTTCCTGCTGGCGCCGATGAGCGACACGTGGACGCGGGCGGGAGGACGTCTTCATCGCCGCGTCTGACAGGTAAGTAACGACTGCCGACCGCTGCTGCATCGCTGTGAGATCTGCCTGTTTGGCAGCTCACTAGCGACCATTTAGTGATGCACCAGCGATCCTGACCGGGTCGTATCGAGGTCGGGATCGCTGGTGTATCGCTAAATGTGACGGTACCTTAAGTCTTATGGCAAGACTCATTAAATGGTCAATATTGACTTTTAAGATTGCTACTTCCAATGGACGGCTCTAGAGTTCAAGCCCCTCTTAGGCAATTTGCATACATTATTTTGGTACGTCTTTTGCAGGGATGCCTGGAGCAAGCTTGGTGATATGAGTCAAGAGGATGCCATGTGTGCCTACATCAGAGAAATGAAAATGGTGGCACAAAAGGTACAGTATATAACGTGTCTTATCAAATGCAAAGTCTAATGATGGTGGAGAAATTCAGTAAAGACTCGGGTCCCATCTGATCTCACCTTAGTCCCGACAGTTTATTTATCAGCCGCTAACATGAAGTTCTGATATTATGTAAAGTATATAGCCATAGCATTAGTATACAGTTCACCCCCATAGGGGAGTGGTAGTTCAAGATGGTCGCCATAGCCTTTGTTGGCACCTAGATCTACATATCATCAGAGTCTAGCGCATGGTATATGTACTGGCCCACATTAACTACACCGCCACAGCGCATAGAAAATATAATGTGCCCAAAATGCCAAAGGGGGGAATAGCAAGCCAGTATTCTTTGGTCAGGGCATGTATAAGCAGAGCTAGGTCAGTCAGCTTAATGGCTTATCAGTTTTGTTGATATATATATACCAGTATACACCAAACACATTACTTACTTAATATATTTATTAATGATCTAGTGGATGGCTTACACAGTAAAATATCAGCATTTGCAGATGATACAAAACTATGTAAGGTAGTTAACACAAAGGAGGACAGTTTGCAACTACAGACAGATTTGAGTAAATTGGAGAATTGGGCTGAAAAATGGCAAATGAGGTTTAACACAGATAAGTGTAAGGTTATGCACATGGGAAGGAGAAACAGATGCTACAATTACTTACTAAATGGGAAACTGCTGGGGAAATCAGACATGGAAAAAGACTTAGGCATCTTAGTCAATAAGAAGCTAAATTGGAGTGCCCAGTGTCAGGCAGCTGCCACCAAAGCAAATAGGGTCATGGGATGCATTAGAAGAGGTCTTGGGACACGAGATGAAAACATAATTCTCCCTCTGTATAAATCACTCGTCAGACCATACTTGGAGTATTGTGTGCAATTTTGGACGCCGGTGCTCAAGAAAGACATTACTGAACTTGAAAGGGTTCAAAGGCGGGCTACTAAAATGATAAATGGAGTTGCTTCACTACAATACCCAGAAAGGTTATCAAAATTAGGTCTATTTACTCTAGAAAAGAGAAGACTTAGGGGAGACCTAATATATAAGTACAAGTATATCAGAGGGCAATACAGAGATCTCTCCAATGAACTGTTTGTACCAAGGACTGTGACAAGAACAAGGGGGCATTCTCTTCGTTTGGAGGAAAGACAATTTCTGCACCAGCATAGAAGAGGGTTCTTCACGGTAAGAGCAGTGAGGCTCTGGAATTCTCTTCCTGAGGAAGTGGTGAAGGCCAACTCACTGAATGAATTTAAGAAAGGAATGGATACTTTTCTTGTGAGTAACAGTATAGAAGGTTACGAATAACAGAATATTATAGGTAGATGATTGACCCAGCTTAGGAGAAGGAATTTTTTCCCTATGGAGAAAATTGGCTTCTACTCTGTGGGTTTTTTGCCTTCCCCAGGATCAACAATGCAGAACAGCTGCACTAAAAATAGGCTGAACGAGATGGAAATAAGGTCTTCCTTCAGCCTTCAAAACTATGTTATGTTACTGGAGAACTTACACATTTCTCCTGCCTATATATGTTTAATTGACATGCAGGACTTAAATATGTACTGGAATAATCTATATAGTAAAAGTGAAAAACCTTCTGTTTTGTGTGTATCAGATTATAGACACAATCCCCTTGGAAGACACGTCACCAGAGATGTTTGAGCATTTCCGTCCCCTGTATGATGTCATCCCTGACATGCCATGTCCCCCAGACTCCTTTTTCAAGGCCAGCAATGGTAGGTGGACGCTCCACTATTACAAAACCTCAAACATTACAAAAAGGGTGGGGGAACAAGAGGCGCAATAGTGCCCTATCACTAGTGACACTACGATGTGAGTGGTGTAATGCAGTTCCACTCACCTATTCCAGTTGTGTGACCCACAACTGGCTTGAAGACATAACACAGTATCAGCTGCTGCAGGGCCTCCACCGACCACTCCAAAGTGGAAAAACTGCCAGAGAATATGGGAAGCAAGATGTGCCACAGTCCGCGCTGCTGAGTCCACAAAATCACCTGGGATGCAGGAAGGTGCCAGGAAGGGCGCCGAAACGCGTAGGAAGGAATAAAGAAGTACTTTGTTACTACATTTTGCATCCCAGGTGATTTTGTGGATTCAGCAGCGCGGACTGTGGCACATCTTGCTTCCCATATTCTCTGGCAAAACCTCAAACATGACTTCTCCACTTATTTTTTAAACTTTGGGTGTGATTCATTAAAGAGGTATTCCCATCTCCAAAATCCTATCCCAATATGTAGTAGAAATGTAGTATAGTTCTTCTGATTAGCTATGTTTCTTACCCCATGTGCAGGGCATTGCAGTAGCTTAGATATCCATGGTTACAACCAAAAACAACTAACTAGCTGTCACTACATGAGTCGCCGTAACCATGGATACCTAAGCAACTGCTGTGCCCTGCACATGGGGTAAGCAACATAGCTAATCAGAAGAACTGTACTAAATTTGAAATTGGAGGTATTCACTTATGTTATTATTATTATTGCACCTACTACATATTTCGATAAGGCTTTGGAGATGGGAACACCCCTTTAAGGCCAGCAGTTTGTATGACAATCTTAATGAGGGCGGTGCAAGAATAAGATTATTAAGATCATTAACAGACACACACCATTTAATAAATTCGGCACATCTTAGTAGTGACGTGCGCCACACCAGAAATGTCACTCCAGTCATTGATTGGAGTAACATTTCTGGTTTAATGTATTTCACAACTTTGTTTTACGATCGTTTTCTGGTGATTGCACCTTAATGAATTGCCCCCATAGTGTCCCTTATGCCGGGCCAGTTCAAGGGAGGGGGGCGATTCAACACACTATAAGCTTCATATTGTAATAATCAATAACAGCAATATATAATAACTCATCTATAAAAACATAGCAAAACCATCCTAGGGGTTACCCTAACGCATTCCGAACCAAAGCAAAGCGTGGTTCTTAATCATGGCATAGTGTGCTTTGTAAGAGGTCAGCCTAGGATTACTACGGAGCCCCCAAGAAGGTGAACTCAAGGGAAAAACTGAAAGCACCCAGTGTTTTTTTTTTTTTTTATTTGGCGATTTGATTTTAGAATTGTGTTGTTTTGTAAGTATATGGCGGAGATATGTTGGCAGTATATGGCGGTATTTTGTAGACTGAGATATATATCCCAAAGCAATAATCAGCTCATATACATAGTCACAAATACCCTGTAGTCTACATAATGACAGGGCTGGTTTTCAGCAAAAAAAAGAGGCTTTTGCTAAAGTGGTAAGTGGAGGAGCTACATGTAGAAGGTTTTACAAGCAGCCTTGGCTTCACCTAGACTACAGTACCTTTGTGACTCTGTCTATGAGCAGGTTATTACTTTTTTATAGCCCAAAGGGTTAAAGTTTAAAGATCTGTTGGATAAGCTGATAAACTTTCACCAGGTTACAGTACATCTTATCACTAGAGAGCTGCTATCTTCCATATGAAAGAAACATCTGCAAGTAAGCCAATATTGCAGCCATACCTGTGAATACAATGCAGACAGTGCGCGCGCACACACACACACACACCACACACACACACGCGTAGCTGCTTAAATAGGGATTTTCTGGTGGTATTTAAAGAAAGCTTCTCCAAGTTTGCTACTATATTTTCTGTTTCTGCTCATCATCATAATATTCAAAATCAATGATTGCCGTCAGTGAAATTTTTTTTTTTTATTGCATCCATAAGCTAAAAACCTGTAGCCTTCTGGTGCTATACTCAGCCGAGAAGTGGATGCAGTAAATACATCTGTTCAACAAATCTTGCTCCTGCTTTGATGGTTTTCTTCAGCGTGTCAGGTCAGCGGTGTAATTAGGCCTTCAGTACAAGGGGGCACAACACATCTAGGAGGGCCCCCAAGCCAGATAAAGCTAGTTTCTGACTACATTGGTAAGCCCTAGTAGGTATAATGGGCACTTCACCGAACGACATATAGAATAAGACCGATATTACCACCACATAGTGGTAGATACCAGACCTTCAGACCATCCAAGTGACTACAGAACACTTAAGTATAGTGGCTCACTAGTGATGTTCTTTCTAATGGGAGTTTTCACTTTTGGCTTTTTTTTCCATCTGGCCCAGACCACCCTGATGACTTTTTGTGGCCACAACTGGTCTACAGCATTCAGAACAGGAACACATTTGACTTCTTACATTTCCAACACCTACAAAGACTTCCCATATTGTTTCTGCTCAGTATCACTTCACTTGCGATATCTCAAAGTTCCCCCAAATGCTGTACTAAAGAAATATTGGCTCCATTACTATAACTACCCCAAATTATGCCACATAAACCCCCTAAAAAAAAGTGCAAATAGTGCTGTATACCGTGCCCCTGATGGTAAAGTCTCCTGTGTGCCCCTAATAATTACAGGATGCATCATTTTAAAATAACACTGCTGCGTCTGCCCCCTATAAACTAATAACGCTTCAGCGTGCCACCTTATAAAGTTATAATGCCCTTAGAATTCTACCTTACCAAATAATAATGTCCCTAGAGCGCCCCCAAAAAGTAATGATGCCTCCTTTGCAATCTTAATATTCTCTGATTAACCCTATCACTCTCCCCCCCCCCCCCCCCAAAAAAAAAGTGACAATGTCCTTTAAGTGCTCTCTCCCCTCCGTTCTGCCACCCAAAAGAAAGTAATAATGTTCTCATTAAAAAGTGGTAATTTGTTGAAGGCTGTTTAAAAGGATTGATACTTCAGGGAAAAATTGTGACAATTCCACCAGCCGAGTCCTCCCTTACACAGCTAGCACCAAGCACAAGTGGAGCGATGTGGTGACGTCACCTTGCTTCTCCAACTGGGGACGCTGATGTCCTGTGTGAGCCCTTGGTGTTCTGTAGGCTTCAGGTCCAAAATGATCTGCAGAAAGTGGTAGGGAAGGGAACCCAATACAGGAGCACTGTTTTTCTTTTTGACTATACAGACAGTACGTTCATCAGCTGAAATGCTGGCCACATGCCTAGATGGACAGGACAATGACTAACAAGTATTGGGGCCTCTCCTCTATTCACCGAAGGCAGACGTCAAGGGAGGAGATTAGGATCAGGCAGGGGAATTTCAGTTGTCCAATGCTTTTCCTGTTAGTGTGATACGTTGCCACCAGATAACTCTTCTGCTCTTAATGAGAACCCATACATGGTTGGCCGGACCCACCGATGTAATGTGCATGGCTGGCCTAAGTTATCAGGCCACAAATACAGCACCTATCCATGTCATCCTTGCTATATGTGGTCCCCTTTATGTAACTGATGTTTTTTGTACCTTCTACATTGTCCATAAATACCCTCGTCTTACAGATGATGAAAGTTCAGAGGATGCGAAAGAGCAGAGTGAAGAAACGTGGGACCAACGTCCTGGAGAGGCCAGACGATATGCTGCTATAACAGAGGAGATGGAGCCAGGGGCACTGTCTGCGCAGGAAGAGCTAGAACAAAGAAGAGATCCTTTAGGTAGACGAGTACAGACCAGATGTGAATTATTCACCATAATGTAAAATCTGCACTAGTTGCTAGGAGATGTCATACAATTTGGGGACATTTTTAGTAAGTGCAGATCAGGTGCTGCTTCTGGGCTCCTATTGTAAGATGGAAAATTGCTAATTCCACACTATTGCATACTCACCGCTATTGATCCAGTTCTCCAGACAGCGGAGATAGCTGTCACCCATCAGTCCCTCTCCATTGCAGGCTAACAAGCTGATATCTCTAAAATGCAGATGTACACAAACATTACAACGTCAACCACTTTGCCACTGTACTTATGGATTGATAGGCACCAGTTGGAGTGGGGCACGTACTGTGGGGGAAATAGGTATTTGATCTTTGAGCCCTTTCTGATTTTGTAAGTTTCCCACTGACAAAGACATGAACAGTCTATAATTTTAAGGGTAGGTTAATTTTAACATTGAGAGATAGAATATAAAAAATAAAATCCAGAAAATCACATTGTATAAATTTATTTGCATTTTGCAGTGAGAGATAAGTATTTGATCCCCCTGGCAAACAATAATTAATACTTGATTGCAAAACTCTTGTTGGCAAGCACAGCAGTCCAATGTTTTTTTGTAGTTAATGATGAGCTTTGTGCATTTGTCAGGAGGAATTTTGGTCCACTCCTCTTTGCAGATCATCTCTAAATCATTAAGATTTTGGGGCGGTTTCTTGGCAGCTCAGAGCTTCAACTCCCTCCATAAGTTTTCCACGGGATTAAGGTCTGGAGACTGGATAGGCCACTCCATGACCTTAATGTGCTTCTTTTTGAGCAATTCCTTTGTTGCCTTGACTGTATGTTTTGGGTCATTGTCTTGCTGGAAGACCCAGTCACAAACCATTTTCAATGTCCTGGCGGAGGGAAGGAGGTTGTCACTCAGGATTTTAAAGTACATGGCTCCATTCATTCTCCCATTGATGCGGTGAAGTAGTCCTGTGCCTTTAGGAGAGAAACACCTCCATGCTTGACAGTGGGGACGGTGTTCTTTGGGTCATAGGCAGCATTTCTCTTCCTTCAAACACGGCGCATTGAGTTAATGCCAAAGAGCTCAATTTTTGTCTCATCTGAACACAGCATCTTCTCCCAATCACTCACAGAATTATCCAGGTGCACATGTGCCTTCTTGAGCATGGGGACCTTGCTGGCACTGCAGGATTATAAACCTTTACGGCGTAATGTGTTACCAATGGTTACCAATGGTTTTCTTGGTGACTGTGGTCCCAGCTGCCTTGAAATCATTAACAAGTTCCCTCCGTGTAGTTTTAGGCTGATTTCTCACCTTCCTCATGATCAAGAGATTTTTGTATGGTGCCCCAGATTGATGTCGATTGACAGTCATTTTGTATTTCTTCCATTTTCTTACTATCGCACCAACAGTTGTCTCCTTCTCACCCAGTGTCTTAATTATGGTTTTGTAGCCCATTCCAGCTTTGTACAGGTCTATGAGCTTTTCCCTGACATCCTTACAAAGCTCTTTGGTCTTGCCCATGTTGTAGCGGTTAGAGTCTGAATGATTAATTGAGTCTGTGGACAGGAGTCTTTTATGAGGGTGACTATGTAAGACATCTGTCTTTAATACATCTAACAAGTGGATTAGGAGCATCTGACTGGTCTGTAGGAGCCAGAACTCTATATGGTTGGTAGGGGGTCAAATATTTTTCTCACTGCAAAATGCAAATAAATTTATATTATACAGTGTGATTTTCTGGATTTTATTTTTGATATTCTATCTCTCAATGTTAAAAATAACTTACCCTTAATTATAGACTGTTTCTGTCTTTGTCAGTGGGCAAACCTACAAAATCAGCAAGGGATCAAATACTTATTTCCTCCACTGTATATGTTTATTGCATGTTGTATGGTCACTGGCCAGTTCTCAATTAGTATATAGTCCTAAAGTTAGGTGGATTGTCTACAACTTAGATTGCTCATATTGATTTTTTTTGTTGCATCCGCATTCAGGTGAGGCAACACATCCAGTGCAAGCTGAGCAGAGGCTACAGAGCTGGGGGTCAGAAAATGATAATTCTGACAGCGTGGAGCAGCTGGAGTCTGATAAGGTGGGACGCTAATGTAATAAATACATTACTAATACTATGTAATCTGTGAATTAGTATATATAACGTATGCACATGCTCTTAGGACTGTGAAGACAATGGTTCTAGCATTTATCCGCACTTATTTCAAGCATCTGATGTTTCACATAAAAAGACCAAGACTAGATCAAGGCGAAGTGCAGACAGGCGAAAGGATGATGATTTCGTAACAGGTATAGAAATATATATCTACCAGCAAGACGCTAAATGTTTGTTAATGTTCAAAGTGCTACTTCAGGTGAGAAAACAAAAAATTAAGGTCCTCTTCTAAGCCGTTGCCAAAGCCGGACTTTCCTGCTGCCGTGTTTTTCCGAAAATATAATCTACCCTGAAAATAAGCCCTAGCATGGTTTTACAGGATTTTTGGAGTGTGCTTGAAATATAAACCCTACTCCAAAAATAAGCCCTGCTTACAGTCAGGGCCTGTGTTAGGAGTGGGGGCAATCTTGGGCCCCCAGTATTTCTAATCCGAGTTTGACTTTTTAAGGACCTTTTGTGACATCATGGTCATGTGATCATGAGGTCACCAAAGGTCATTTAACTGTGGAAGTCTGGAGGAACTAAAGAGGAGACAGGCTAGTATGCAGTGTCGGCCTTAGGTGGGGGAAGGCAAACTATGCAATTTCTCAGGGACCCCACTCTCTTAGGGTCCCCCAGCGTTTCTATTCCGAGGTTGACACTGGACCTTTGTTGACATCACGGTCATGTGACCACTATGTCATCAAAGATCCTGTAACAGTATATACACATTCTGCACATACGATACATACCAGCCTATACATGTGTGTGCAGTGTGTGTATATACATGGGTATGTGCAGTGTGTGTGTATGAAAAAAGACATCTCATGAAAATAAGGCCTAACTCATCTTTCAGAGCAAGAAATAATATAAGACAGTGTCTTATTTTCGAGGAAAACATGGTATTGCTTAAAGCGATTGTCCTGTTAAAAGAAAATATACTCAAATGAGCGTAACATAGCAAATGACAAAAATATACCATACTTGAATTATCCACAATGCCTCACTCTAAATAGATCTGCTCCAGTGCAGTGTCCCAGTAGTGTTTGCTCTGACTGTACATAGAGGGGGCTGGTTGACTAACTCATTTTACTAGCTATGTCAGTGCCCTCTCTATGAAATGAGCCTGTCACCAGCCCCCTTCACACACAACACTGATGACGTGCTGACACAGGCTCATCTAGTCCCTGCTTTTGAAACTTCTTACATTTTTTTGACAAGTATCCTGTTAGCAGCGAGAGCTGGATGGCTGCAAAAGGGGTATTATGATTCTGCCGCAAGTACTAGGAGCTTCACCTTTTTAAGTGATTTACAATTGTAAATCCGATTTCAGTAATTGTTTATGCCGGGTTGTATGGTTTTTCATAAAGTGTTTTGTTCCCTGCGTTTAGTTCCTCCATCAACTAGTGATGTCTGGCAAAGAAAACACAGTGATGATGACAGCAGAGACACATCACATGGATTACAGGGCAGATACAGAAGTGAACCGCACCACTTGAGCCCTCAGATTAAGGCCACGGTAGAGGCTCTGCAAGCATCAATCCAGAGTCTCTGTCAGCGGCTAGAAAGCCTGGAGAGAGCTTTACAGGTTATGATTCTGCAACCTTATCCGTTCGCTATGATCTATGGAAAACATAAAGTAACTTATGATACATGCAAAGCCCATTTATAAAGCGACTGTGTCAAATTTTCTAATTTATGTATGGGGCTAAGCTGCAATGCCACGCACAACCAGAGGACAAAAGGGGAGCTGTTTGTTTACAGTAATCTTATACAACCACTAATGTCACATATAAAGGGACATATTTACCGTGATAACAAAGCAGGGTCTCACAGTATCCTGTTACAAGTCTGTGAGCCTTTCTTCTTTCTATCAGTGGCTCATGTATTTGGGTAATAATCAGATCTGATCAGATAAGCATTAGGTTTCTGGTTGTCATTTAGCATTCATACTGACAACAGATCCTTTCTTCCCTCACAGGATCAGCGACAATACTTAGAAGGGCAAACGCTGCGATCGCATAAACTGCCGGTATGTCATTAATCAGAAAGTGTGACTGAATCGGACCAGTGTCAATGACTAAATACCATAGTCGTAAAAATGAGACAGCTAAAGCTTTGTTCACACTTGCAACTTCCATTCGTAACGAAAGTCACAATGCTGTGATGGGTCCATCATATGACAGTTACTGCAGCAACAAAGTGACTCCTATTAAGGTCCATCAGGTTTATGCAGTGATGCAAATGTCAACAGAATAATGATATCGCCTACAAATATACAAAATAGCACAGAGCCTGGTCCATACATGGTGGGTGCTGACTATGTTTTAGGCCCCCTTCACACATCCTGATATTACCGGTACTGTTTTTTCCTGTATCAGTGTCCGTGTATAACATATATGTGGCATCCGTGTTGCGGCGTATCAGTGTCATGCGCATCAGCGCCTGGGAAAAGCAGTACAGTTTGCTCTGTTCCCAAGCATTGGGTGCTGAATGCAGCTCTCATCATTGTTGCCTGTTCTCCCTACGACCAGACGACACTGATAGGAGCTGGAGTCAGCACCCGCTGTGTATGTATATCATGTCTTAAATAAATTTTTTTAAAAATGGCGTGGGGTCCCCCTCTATTTTTCTAACCAGCTGGGGGCTCATGTTAATATACTGGGAAGGGGCCAATAGCCATAAAGGTTCTCAGCATATTAATTGCAGCTGTTTGCTTAACTTTTACTAGTTATTAAAGGGGGTACCCCAAAATAAAAATTACATGGGGTCCCCCCTTATATTTACTAACCAGTAAAGGCTAAACAGACACCTGTGAGCTGATATTACTAGACTGAGATGGAATCATGAGTACTAGATGCCCAAATTCTGGAGCTTAGCCTCCGCTCTTCCCACTTGCCCTGATGTGGTGGCAAGTGGCGCAATAGTTGTGGGGTTGATATCAACTTTGTAATGCAGCTAACATCAAGGTCAGGGGTTAGTAATGGAGAGGTGTCTGAGACACCCCCATTACTAACCCCATAGTAAAATTTAATAAAGACATAGACACAGTAAAGTCCTTTAATTTAAATAAACAGTCTCCGACCCTCATTTACCCATTTATTCACTGAAAAATAAAAAAATCAAAAGGTATACTTACCTTTCCGCTGATAATCCATAATGCTCATGTCCTACCAAGATCCTCAACTTAGCTACATCCAGATGGTGTGGTGAGCAGTGACATCAGTGATGCGATCGCTCACCACGCGATCCGGAACCCACTGAGCTGAGTATGAGAACTGCTGCCTGTGACCGGTAGTGACCTCCTTAGGTTTAGGCTGGTCGCTCTGATTGCAGGGATATCAAGCGACAATGATTAAACTTGTAATTATTGCTGTTCCCAGGAGGAGGGTGCTGATTACAAGTCTCATCAATGTCACCTAGTAAATCTGATTGCAGGGAGACCAGGCAACAATGTTGAGTTTAATTCAGCACCCGGCACCTGGGAACAGCGATAACTGTACTGCTTTTTCCTAGGTGCCAGGAAGTGTCACACTGATGACACACGTATGCCATCTGTGTGTCATCAGTGTGCACGTATGCAGCATGCATTTCTCCATGATGCATAAAAAAAGGACATGTCTGCTGGTTTTTCTCTTTCGCCTCATTGGGGGACACAGATACTGTGGGTGTATGCTTCTGCCGCTAGGAGGCTGACACTAAGTGAAAAAAAGAGGTTAGCTCTTCCTCCGCCGTATACACCCTCGCCCCTATTGCCGGCGGAAATCAGTTTTTTGCTTAGTGTCCTTTTGGAGGCACACACGTCTGGATGTCTCCAGACTATTTTTTTTTTTTTTTCTTCTTTTCTTCCCATGAAGATGAGACAGGGGCGACGGATCCTATTGAAAGGGTCCAATCTCCCCAAACCATCCACGGGCGAGCACGCGTTGAGTATCGTCTCCGCGTATCCTTTCCCGCACCGTGGGACGTATCTGGGTCTTTTTCCCCAGACTTCTATTTTTATTTTTTATTTTATGAAGATAAGACAGGGGCAACGCATCCTATTGAAAGGATCCGATTTCCCCAAACCATCAACGTGCGAGTATCCCTCCACGTATCCTCTCCCGCGACATGGGACATAATGCCGGACTTAGTCCTGTCCACCCCTAGGTATTGAAACCATGGGCTTGCACAGAGGCACAAGACTAGTCTGTGCGGCCCCCACTGCTCCACCAACGCTAGACGGCGGTGCTGCATGGCGGCGTACGGTCCCTCTCCTCACCCCCCGAAGGGGTTAGATGGAGCTAGGGTGCCTGCACCGTCCTATTTTTATCGAGGCCCCCCTCACATACCTGCGCTCAGGCTGAAGTGGATCATCGGTGAGGAGAGGGTCTGGGAGGGCTCCTGCAAAGATCCGAGGGCTGGAGCCCCTAGCCGGCAGAAGCCACCGGCCATGCAAGGCGGGAGTGGCTGGATCCGTCAGGCGGCGCCGCGCCGGTTAGTAGCGCCATGTTTTGTCAGCGCCTTGGAACCGCGCCCCCCTCCCCGGTCGGGTAGGGGAAAAATTGAGGCCGCGGCCGAAAGTCCCGCCTCCGGGCCGCGCGTCACTTCCGGTGGCACTGGGCGGCGGCGAAGAAATTTGGGCCCCGGCTTTGGAGTGCGGCTAGGCCGCAGAATAGAAGTACCGCCCCTAGAGCGGTTTTTACATGCTGGTGACTCATTCCCACAGCTGGTGGCACGTGATTTGAAGGTGGAAGCGTCCAGGACAGGGGGGCGCAGGACTGGTGTAAATGCTGCCCGAGAGGCCACGCTATAGGGAGACTGAGGAGCTACCTCCTCCCCAGCGGTGAACAGATACAGCGTGTCCGAAAAAGCAAGCGATTATGCGAAGCCTGCGAATCAAAACGCGCCCAGGAGCCCTCCCCTGCGACCGTGACCAATGTGTCGAATCCCCCGGAGTGGGCCCTATCTCTGATGGTGTCGCTTACAAGAGCAATAGAGTCCCTTCAAGCCCCAGATAGGGGCAGGGACAATGGCTCGCTGGCCTTAGAAGGAACCTCCACCTCACAAGAGCGTCCGGCCAGCAGGGTCCGCTCGCACTCCAGGCAGACCCGGAGGAAACGAATCCACACGGTGTCGCCCAGTCCATCCGGTGCCTTGGCATCCGTAAGTTCTGCTTCTCGCTCTCCGTCACCAGTGGTTGATAGCGAGCAGACCTCAGATTGCGACCCAGACGAGCCCCGTGACCTGGATACTCCAGGGTCACGTGAAACAGTGGACAGCCTCATAGAAGCCGTCAATCAGACCCTGGGGATTGAGGATGATCCCCCAGCGGTAACTGGGCATAAAGTGGCATTTAAGCGAGTGAAGCACCCGCACAGAATTTTTTCCTCTCACCCGGAGTTTGAGGACAGAGAACGTCCAGTCAGGCGTTTCTTGGGTCAAAAGGCACTCGAAACAAGGTATCCGTTTGCTCCGGACCTCCGTAAAAAATGGATGGAATCCCCGATGGTGGATCCTCCGGTTTCACGCCTAGCCACTAAGACCCTGCTATCTGTCCCTAGTGTTTCCTCAATTAAGGATCCCACAGATCACCTTATAGAGAGCTTAGCTCGCTCAGTATATGAGGCGTCCGGGTCAGCGCTCGCTCCCTCATTCGCAGCAACTTGGGTAGCCAAGGCTATGATATCATGGTCAGAAACATTAAACAAGGTCGCGCAGGAGCAGGATCTACCTGCAGAGATTTCGAGGTCAGATGGCGATGGCCGTAGACTATGTAATCAATGCGTCTTTGGATGCGGACAATTGCTCGGCACTTGCTGCCGCTAATGCAATTTCTATCAGAAGAGCCCTATTGTTAAGGACATGGCGAGCCGATTCTACTTCTAAGAAGTCCTTGACTTCCCTGCCTTATCAGTGCGGCCACCTATTTGGGGAGAAGTTGGATCAACTTATCTCCGACTCCACAGGAGGAAAGAGCGGGTTTCTCCCTCAACAAAAGGTCAAAACGCTTTTTCGTCACCCGTTTTCAGGCACGTTTTCGGGCCTTTTGCAACCCCGGGTGGACTACAGCGGCTAATTCCGCCGCCTCAGGCCGCCCCAACCAGGATAGTGAGCGGCAGGTCTCATATAGAGCCAACCCATAGGGGAGATTGCGTACTCAGCAGCCCAGATCGGGGGGGATCCAGATCCCAAAGATCGTCGGCCAAATGACTCGAGGCCTTTACCAGACAACACCGGCAAGGTGGGCGGCCGCCTACTCTGGTTTCACCACGTCGGGGTCAATGTCGCTCACGACGCATGGGTAAAGGAATTGGTGGCCCCAGGTTGCAAAATAGAATTTGTCAGATACCCTCCAAGACGGTTTTTTCTTTCCCGGCTTCCCAGGGTGGATGCCCAGGCAAGGGCTCTATTGGGAGCCATAAAATCGCTCCAGCACAACGGAGTCATTGTTCCAGTGCCGGAACACGAAAGAGCTCAGGGGTTCTATTCCTACCTTTTTTGCGGTTCTCAAAAAGGATGGGTCTGTCAGGCCTGTTTTGGACTTGAAGCTTCTGAACAAATTCAGCAGGATCAGACATTTCCGGATGGACTCTCTCCGTTCAGTCATATCGGCCAGGAGCAGTAAGAATACTTGGCCTCAATAGACATCCAGGACGCATATCTGCATATTCCCATTTTTCCTCCTCATCAGAGGTTTCTACGCTTCTCCATCAGCGATCAACATTTTCAGTTTCATAGCGCTACCCTTCGGGCTAGCCACGGCTCCCGGAGTGTTCACAAAGGTTATGGCAGTTGTCATGGCCACACTGCATTCTCGAGGCATAGTCGTCTTGCCTTATCTGGACGACCTCTTGGTCGAGGGCCCGTCAATACGGGCATGCGAGGAAAATGTCAACATCACGCTAGATACTCTTGCCCGCTTAGGATGGTTGGTCAATGCAAAGAAGTCATCCCTTGTGCCAGCTCAGAGGATCTCCTTCCTAGGAATGATCTTCGACACTTGCCGAGGGTTGGTAATTCTCCCTCAGGAAAAGGCGCTGGCTCTCCGGCAGGGAGTCCGGACACTTCGCCAACCGGTCCCTCATACCATCCAATCCGGGATGAGGATTCTAGGGAAAATGGTGGCAGCAATGGAAGCGATACCTTTCGCCTAGTTCCATCTTCGCCCCCTGCAGCACGCCCTCTTGTCAGCCTGGGACAGGAATCCTGTCAAGCTTGATCGGCGGTGCCGACTGTCCTCTCAAGTCAGGCAGTCGCTCGGATGGTGGATAAGCAGTTCCTCTCTGGCCCAGGGGAAACCTTCCCCCAGGTCATTGGCTGGTAATGACAACCGACGCCAGTCTCCTCGGTTGGGGAGCGGTGCTTTTGCCACTACACAACCCAGGAACGGTGGTCGCCACAGGAGGCACGCCTCCCGATCAACTTATTGGAGATACGAGCAATTCGGCTGGCTCTGCAGAAGTTTCTTCACTTTCTAGCAGGCCGCCCCGTCCGGATTCAATCGGACAACACCAGGGTGGTGGCTTACATAAATCATCAAGGGGGCACCCTCAGCAGAGCAACCATGCGCAAGTTGGGGCACGTTCTTCAGTGGGCCGAAGCAAACCACTCTGTGATTTCGGCTGTCCACATCCCGGGCGTGGAAAATTGGGCGGAAGACTTTCTCAGCCGGCAGAGTCTTACATCCGGAGAGTGGTGTCTACATCCCGAAGTTTTTCAGCAGATTTGTCAACTGTGGGGAGCTCCGGATGTGGACCTGATGGCTTCCAGAGTGAATGCCAAGGTGCCCACATATGTCGCTCAGGCCAGGGACCCGCAGGCATTCGTGGTGGACGCGTTGGTTCTGCCATGGAACTAGTTTTGCCTCCCATATCTATTTCCCCCACTGCCACTACTTCCAAGAGTCATCAAAAGGATCAAGACAGAAGGGGTGCCGGCAATTCTGCTGGCCCCAGACTGGCCCCATCGAGCGTGGTACGCAGATCTAATGCAGCTGCTCGCCGACGTTCCTTGGCGCCTGCCAGAGCGCCCAGATCTAATGTCTCAAGGGCCGATTTGCCACCCGAGCTCAGGGACCCTGTGTTTGACGGCATGGCCGTTGAATCTTGGATTCTAACCCAGGCAGGGTTCGGGAGCGAGGTGGTCGCTACAATGATTAGTGACCGGAAGCCTGCTTCAGCGCGAATTTACCACCACACCTGGAAGGTGTTCTTTGCTTGGTGTCGAGGCCGCGGTGTTTCTCCGCTGAGATTCTCGATCCCCAACATTTTGGCTTTTCTCCAGTCAGGCTTAGACTCGGCTTTACCCCAAGTTCCCGCAGGAGACATATCTGCCTTATCCGTCCTGTTCCAGCAGAATTGCTACCAATTTGTAGGTGAAGACTTTTCATTCAGGGAGTCTCCCACTTGGTACCTCCATATAAGGCACCTATGGACGCCTAGGACCTTAACATGGTCCTAAGTGTTCTGCAAGAAGCTCCATTTGAACCGCTTCAGGATATCTCTTTGAGGTACCTTTTCTTGGAAAGCAGTGTTCCTAGTGGCCATCACTTCCATCAGGCGGGTTTCAGAGCTGACGGTTCTATCCTGCCGAGCTCCGTTCCTCACTTTCCATAAGGATAAGGTGGTCCTCAGACCAGCTCCTCCTTTTCTGCCAAAAGTTGTGTCCCCTTTTCACATTAATGAAGATGTTTTGCCTTCATTTTTGTTCAGCACCGATGCACCGTGTGGAAAAGTCTCTTCACATGTTAGACCTGGTAAGAGCCCTCGGGAGGTACGTGTCACGGACGGCACCCTTTCGTCAGACGGACACGCGGTTCGTGCTCCCCGAAGGGAGCAGGAAGGGACTCGCTGCCTCAGTCGACCATAGCCAGATGGATTCGTTTGACTATTCAGGAGTCCTACCGCATTAGAGGCACGCCGATTCCAGCAGGGATCAGAGGGCACTCTACCCGGGCAGTGGGCGCCTCTTGGGCGCTTCGGCACCAGGCTTCGATGGAACAGGTTTGCAAGGCAGCAACCTGGTCCAGCCTGCACACATTTGCCAAACATTATAACATCCATGCTCGGCGGATGCGAGCCTGGGTAGAAGGAATCTCCAAGCAGCGGTGGCGCACCTTTAAACAAGAGGTGCATGTAGCTTGGATCGATGAGTCAATCTCCCACCCAGGGACTGTTATAGGACGTCCCACAGTGTCTGTGTCCCCCAATGAGGCGAAGGAGAAACATGGATTTTTGTGATAACTCACCGTAAAATCCTTTTCTCCGAGATGCTCATTGGGGGACACAGCACCCACCCGATTAGCCAGTTAGCTCTTGTTCTGTTTAAATTTATATGCATTTATTAATTTGATATGAGTGGTGTTTTTGGACATGTTGTACCTGTATTAAGGCTGATGTTGTCCTCCTACTGCTTTGGCACCAAACTGATTTCCGCCTGCAATAGGGGTGAGGGTGTATATGGCGGAGGAGGAGCTAACCTCTTTTTTTCACTTAGTGTCAGCCTCCTAGCGGCAGAAGCATACACCCACAGTATCTGTGTCCCCCAATGAGCAACTCGGAGAAAAGGATTTTACGGTGAGTTATCACAAAAATCCATGTTTTACATGGACACACAACGATGTGAAAAACCTCACGTGTGCACCTTCATTGACTACAATGGGTGTGCGTGTGTCTATATTCACGGCCCTTAAAAATGGACCGCCTATTGACATAAATACCGGACAGCCATCAACTGCCTCTAACAACGCTGGTCGGAACCAGCTGGCTCCAGTTGCTGCTGTTAAAACACTCAGATGCCGCTGTCAATTACTTATAGTATCATTTAAGTGATAAGTTCTTGGTGGGATGGCTATTTTTTTTACCCAACCCTCTTTTTATGATTGTGGGATACTGTTGGCTTACCATACCAAAAAGCAGCCTATTGAAGACCCTTTTGATTCTCCTATGATTAATGCACAAAAGCTTGCCGGTTCATGTCTCTATGAACCTGCAATCTTAAAAATAATACAAAATAAAAGTTACCAACTTTAAAAAAAAATTAAAAGTAAAAATCAAAACCAGAACTGCTGTGTTTTTTTTCTCTTGCATGGAAAAAGGAATAAAAGGAAAAAAAGTTGTATGTATCCCTAGATGGTGCTAATAAACATTGCAGTTCAGTAAGGGTCTTTAAAAAAAAAAAAAAGGGGGGGGGAAGCACAAATGAAGTTATGGAAGAAACAACTTTGCTGGCACTGTAATCCTTCTGAACTGGAGAGCCATGCCACCAAGTCTTTTTTTGTTTACAAAGAATGTTGTGTTGGATTTTTTTTCCCATTTCTCGGAACATTATATGATAAAGTGAATGGTGTCATTGAAAACTTTAACTCTTCATACAAAAAAAAACGCTTCCGTATGTTAACAGAAAAAAAGAAATTGAAAAACTCAAAACAACAGATTTTTGGGGGGGGGTTGTTTTTTTTTTTTTTCCAAAGAAATATCTGATGTCTGTAGATGTCTTGTATATATATTTTTTTAATTAGTATTTTTGTAACATTAGAACACATCTGTTTTATCTCATTTTACAGAAAAGGCGACGTCCTGCACTGGCCAAGTCTCAGACCTTTCTGTTCATAGTTGTCTGGCCATTTGTCGTGCACTGGCTGCTGCGCAGGTGGTTCTGGAGGAAGAGATGACCTGTTGTTTTTGGCCCGTATTGTCCCCTGTACAGAACTATATCTGGAGTGGACAGAATGAATCAGACTTTCATCAGCCTGTTGTTTTCTAAAAGAGACAGCTGCTAAAAAAAAAATCCAAGAAGCTCAGTGACTATTGTATGTCCAATGGAATAATCATTATTATTATTATTCTAATATTTGCTTGTTGATTTAAGAATTATATCACATTTTCACCACTTTCTTGAATAACCTCCTTAATCCTGTCTGCTTCTTATACACTCTTTAAGCACACCTGCCATTATAGGTGATAGATAAGAGTATGCTCATATATACTCCTAAGGGAAAGTAAGCAACAAAAGCACAAAACAAACAAAGAAACCAAGAGAAAGTTAAACAGCGTGATATTACACGTAGAGAATAGTAGAATCAGAGAGAGCACTGCTGGGCAGAGTTGGAGAGAGGTTTTGTATATGGATTGGACTGGTAGGCACAAGACAGGGCTGGAGAAGAGGCTCAGTAGTGGGGAAAGGCAGAAGAAGATGCTACAGAGGTGTTCAAGCACAGAAGAGAAAGGCATGGAGGTGTGCAAGACGAGGCCACGGAGAGTACAGGGGCATGTAAAGGCAAGTAGTGATGCCACAGAGGAGTGCAAGGGTTAGAGGTGAAGCCACAGGGGCGTGCAAGGGCAGGAGGAGAGGCCACCGAGGAGTGCAAGAGGTGAAGCCACAGTGGCATGCAAAAGGCAGGAGGAGAGGCCATGGAGGAGTGCAAGGGGGAACACGTAGGTATGCAAGCACAAGAAGGAAAGCCATGGAGGGGAAGCGGGAAAATAGGCCCGGGCTACAGGGTTGCAGGAAAGTTTGTCAAGGTTCTAGAGCAAACTTGCCATTCCTGTGTATCACTGGACACTGTGGGTGAGATATTGTATGGCTCTATTTACATTTAGTGAAATCCTACCTTTTATCATAGTAATTACGCTCCTGCCTTTCCTCTTGCGTTTACACAGGGCTTCAGTAATAAAATGATTATACCACAGCAAATGAGCTGCCATGGGTCTGTTTAGGGCACACTTTGCCTACCAGGCTTTATATATCTGTCCTATAGTTGTCATACTCCTTAGATCAAACGTGCCAAGAGCCATTTATCAGAATCCTCTCATACATAGTGTGACAAAGTCACTGGTAAGGTAATAGAGGTGAGATATGTGTCACTGCACTTAATGGCGTCAGTGATATGAAACCAGAGTATTTTCCTCCAGCATGCTATGTGTTGTGAGGGGCAAGTTAAAGTTGCATAATGGGCTGGTTTTAGTGGACCTTCATAGAGCGGGTGGGAGGAGGTCCACTTTATCTCCTCCTGCAGAGCTGCCAGGACCTGTGTATTGTCTCGATCATGTGGTCAGTCACATGATGGAAAGAGTCACATGGTCTGGGTTTTAAATAAATGGGCTCTACAGGCAGTCTGGATTCAGCAGGACTGGAGAGAGGAGTCTCCAGTGGTTTTGTGTCTTGTAGAGGACAGACTGAACCGGTATTGCTCCAGAGTGGGGTGCCACCCGCAACATATAGACTGTGTTGCAGCGTTTTTGTTTTTCTTTGTTGTTTTACTGTTTTAGCCGGAAAGACTGAGTTTTGTTTCCCTCATGTTGGTTTATGCTGCATAATAAACCAACCCAGGATTTAAAGAGACGGTGTTCCTATTTCTCTACTTCTGTATACCACCATGTGAGTTGAACTACCACAATAGACACTGGCTTGGCAGAGCATGTGTGTGTTCTGAATAGGGAAAGTGGAGTAATTCATTGTTAGACAGCTCTGGCCATGACTTATCTTTCCTGGGAACAAAAAGGTTGGACATACTGTCAGTGACAACCAACACATCAGTGGTTTTGTCCACCGTTATTCTAATGCTCATGGCCACCTATAACCCAGAAGTAGGGATTACAGCTGGTATACCGTACAATACCAATGGTGGAGAACTTGGCCTTTAGCTGTGAGGGTACGATCACAAAAGTATAGAACAAAGTGACTACATATGTCTGAAGCTTCAAGACAAAACCAATCCATTTCAAACAATCTCGTTTGGCTTTTATTTCTTGAACATGCACTGGTGTGAGAATATGGATTATTAAATCTCCTATGCAATATATTTCCATCAATTAACATCCCGTAGCATGTAAAGTGGAAGGGGATAACCTTTCCTAGTCAGTGGGCAACAAGGTTGGATTGTACTAAGGGTCTTTTATTTAAATCCAGGTTATGTTAAGAGTACTTTTAACTCTTGTTTTCCCTATCACTATAGTTAAAAAAAAAAAAAAAATCTTACATTTTGCAGTTTTCACTCACTCTGACCATTAAGCCTAATACTAGACATAAGTCATCGGTACAGAACTGGAATTATCAGCAGTTTCATTATGATTACAGATACAGTAGATAACACAGGACTTCCCATTCAGAAGGTGATGTCACAGCTCACTTCCACCCACTTCTTGCACAGTGACCTTTGCCCAGATCAGAGCATGACTAGAAAATACGTCTATAGAAGTCAGAGCCAATCTATTGATCTCTATGTCTGTGTGGCTGTGGAAAAAGGACAGGAAGTGTAAGTCTAGTATTAAGCCTAGTGATCAGTGTAAAACTTACACGCTTTCTATGTATTTTTTTATTTTTTTCATGATATGTATTTAAAAACTAACATACATGGAAATGCAACATAAAAACCTGATTTAAACAATAGGTACTGTAACTTCACAGGCAGCCACAAGGCCTCGAATATATTATTCAAGCACGCCAAAGACACTGGGTTAGCACCCGAGCATGCTCAGATAACACCTTATCCGAGCACGTTCACTCATCACTAGTAGGAACACAGGAATAACCAATCTTTTCACCACTTTCTCCCTTAGACCTGCACTGGTTATTACACATTTGTGGATTATTATCTGTATTTACCATACTGTACATTTAATATGTCCAAAGGTAGACTAAGAATTGAGTATTCCCTATCAGTGGATAGCAGCATATTCAGGATTCCTCGCTTTTTGGCGCCATAATATGCAGATTCTCAAATAGATTTCATCCCTTGCCTCGAGCCTTGCATAGATCGACCTAGTTACCGGTTCATATTGTATTTTCTAAATCAATATTCCATGTGCCTGAAGAAAAAATAGATTTGGCTCTGACAAGTGTGTGTCGTCATCACCAGGACTAGTACATGCAGTGTATCAGTGGTGGTGACATTACAGGATGAATGTTTAACACTGTATCTGTGACTTTGTCTCTCGGGATCACAGCCCCCTATGACATAATAGAATAACACTATTGGCAATGCAGAGGGGTGTAATATATTATTATGCTAGGCATACAGTTTTAATTCCAGATGGTGCTATCACAATAATGGTGCTTTTACATGTGCCGATTTGGGTGCACTTGTAGTGATTGGGGCTTTTAGGAATGCCATGAGAAGATGGGTTTTCAGGGCATGCTGCATTTTTTTTCAGAATATTAATTCTTGATCAGATTAGTTTATAGCATACAGTCTTCACTTTTAGTCCGATAACAAAAACGTTTTGTGGCCTTAAAGGGAACCTGTCATGTTATATATACAGACTGATCTTTGGACAGCATGTTATAGAGAAGGAGAAGCTGAGCAGAATGATATATAGGTTTGTTGGGGGAAAAAAAATCAGTATGACTTGTATTTTATTTATTGAAATCCTGGATATTTGCATGCATGAGTCCAGTGGGCGGGCCTACTAGTGATTGACCACTATCTCTGGATGTAGTCATAGAGGGAAGACAATCAATCATTGAGTAGGACCGCCCACTGGACTTGCATGCATGCATGCATACAAAGATCAGGGATTTTAATAAAACGCAAGTTTTAGTGAAACTTTTGCCACAAAAATGTCTATTAATTGGGTCAGCTCCTCCGGCTCTATAACATCCTGCCTGCAGATTAGATAACATTTTCAATATGATAGGCTCCCTTTAAAAATGCGCTACTCTTCTACACCAGCTGTGTCTGACATCACTGTATTGATGTGACCTGTAAAGCCAGACATTACCTCTGAACAGGAGGGGCTCTGATTCCAGTCTTGTACAAGGCTCACAAGATAACCATAAGAGTTATCTATACTTTTTCAAACTCTGCTGACTCTCTTGGAGAGATCTTGTCACTAATATGTGCTAAGATAGGACAGGGTCATATTCATGAGTTCCATATACACAAAACAAAGCTAGTATGCAAATGTTTAAGGTGGCCATGGTGGTAGTTGTGGCAACTGTATGTTCTGTTCCCACACCCTGGCGCCCCACAGATGAAATATAATGTTTCCCACTGCATGTGCAGCGTGCGCAGCAGAACACACATCCACTGTCCGAGTCTCCTCAGCTGCTGTCACTCCAGTTCTGCATCCACACACAGAGTGGCATTTCCTCAGATTTCCCTGTTTCTCCTGCAGTCTCTTTCTCCTTCCAGCAATCTCTGCCTTGCTTCTGGACAATCTCTGTGCCACTCCTGGACAACCGCTTCTGGACAATCCCTGTCCCATTCATGCTCCAGGCCCACCAGCTTCCTACGATTCTCTGGTCCAGCATCAATAGGAAAAGGTGCCAGGTTCGCTGTCTCAGCGTCTCCTGCCCCAGTCGTAGACCCCGGATCCTCTTCGGGTTGATTTCTATTCTAGCTGGTGACCGCCCACATGCTGCTCAGCCTGGGGCCCCTTCCTGCCATAGCAATCTTATCCCCATGGCTAGCAGACTGCCACTCTTCACTGCTGCATCCTGACTGCACTGAGCCCTAACCAGGAAGTTCCCTCCTATATCTCACTGCTCTGTGCTGCCCTGCTCTGTAACTCCTCCCAACAGTAAAACCCCTATGCTAACAAAACCTAAGCTAATAATCCTATTCCCTATCTCTAGTATGCGCCACTACTCTAACCCCACTATTATCCTATACTAACCATGGGTGAACCTAGCCTCTGCTGCCTGAGGCAAACTGCAAAACGGCACCCCCCCAAGCACATATCACTTTAGTCATGTGCCGACGAGCTGCTCACCCTAATTCAATGTTCACTTAAAAACTGAGGGAAGCTCGTTGTTACCCAACAGAATGAAAATCGCATATGAATGAAGCGGCCATGTGATGACTACTGGAACCAGCAAGCAGAGCTGAATCTTGACAGTGAGTATATTTCCGGCTGTTAGAATTGGCTGCAGGGCTTTTTATTATTAAAGTGTGCATCCAGGATTCATATGAAAGTCTGCAGTCACTATAGGTGGCTGCAGGCTTCTGAATTCTCACAGCGCATGCACTGCACACATTTAGGATTCTCCCTTGCACAAGTATGTGATTTGGATACTTCTGGCCATTAGGCGTGCCCGGCCTCGCTCAATTCATTTTCATTGAGTGAGGCCACGCATGTCTTGTCAGCACGTGACCACATGTATGCAGATCACCGGCATCAGAGAGTGGGCAGTGTGTGCACTGTGAGAATTCAGAACTTGGACAACTCCTTTAATAACCCTAACATAAATAAAAATATGAGAATTAGTCAGTATCACAAATAAACATTTACATCCAGGTACCTGATAGATGACGTCGTCTCTGGAGTAGTTCTCTTTCTTTTCTTCGTCATCTTGTCCAGACTCCATGAGTTTTCTCATCCACAGCCGTCTCTACAGACTTCCATCTACTCTGGTCTTGTGCAGCACATCCGCACAGGACGCCCTTAATAATAGCAGGGTCATTATAAAGCTCCCGAATAAAAATATTTTTCCTACACTGAGCCCCTGAATAAATAATTGCCCCTCACTATATTCCCTGCACAAAATATGACCCCCATACTGTCCCTGTTATGGTACATGCTCTCCACACTGCCCCATCCTTTCCACACTGGACCCCCTCTTCACACTGTTCTCTCACACTGAGTCACCCTTATAGGGCCCAGTCTCTATACTTATCACAATCCCGTCCTTGGTATACTGTTGTCTTGGCAGCTGATTATTCAGGACTAGATTATGGCCCGATGCTATCGCATCGGGAGGATGCCATAGCATCACACCTCTTGCCATGTTAACCCTCAACACACACTCCTCTCACCTTTCACCATCTCCACTCACTCTTTCACTCCACATACGACCCCTTCTCTCACTCCGTCTCTCATACTCACGCCGTCATCGCCGCTGCTCCACGATCCCCGACATCTTCCGCCGGCGCCATCCTGGATCCAGACGTTGTCCACGCCAGCGACATGTTCTTGCGGCGACGCCATCTTGAGTATCGTGAAATCCCGCGATAGTCAAGATGGCGTCGCCGGAAGAACATGTCGCTGGCGTGGACGACGTCGGGATCCAAAATGGCGTCGGCGAAATCTCGCGAGTTTTCGCCGACGCCATTTTGGATCCCGACGTCGTCCTCGCCGGCGACATGTTCTTGCAGCGACGCCATCTTGACTATCGCGGGATTTCGCCGATCCAAAATGGCGTCGCCGCAAGAACATGTCGCCGGCGTGGACGACGTTGGGATCCAAAATGGCGTCGGCGAAATCTCGCGAGTTTTCGCCGACGCCATTTTGGATCCCGACTTCGTCCTCGCCGGCGACATGTTCTTGCGGCGACGCCATCTTGACTATCGCGGGATTTCGCCGAACCAAAATGGCGTCGCCGCAAGAACATGTGGAGGACGTCTGGATCCAGGATGGCGCCGGCGGAAGAAGATGTCGGGGATCGTGGATCAGCGGCGATGACGGCGTGAGTATGAGAGACGGAGTGAGAGAAGGGGTCGTATGTGGAGTGAAAGAGTGAGTGGACGTGAGTGGAGTGTGTGTGTTGAGGGTTAACATGGAAAGAGGTGTGCGGTGACGTCACCGGTTACAACTGGACGGAAGTTGTTACAACCGGAAGTTGCTTAGGGCATTTATTATTATAGATACTCTCCAAGCATGTGACAACAAAACTTCTTTATTCAGAAACAATATATGATATGCTTAATAGATCAGAAATAAATAATTTGTGTGTCTCTATTTGTGCAGCATCTACAGCAGGCTGCTTCTCTCATACACAGATACAGGAGAAAACAGGAAATACAGTCACATGCTCTCCCTGTGTGGGCCTCTGGGAGTTTTTTTTTTAACTTTATAAACAACATACAAATCTAGCAACTAAACACTCATAGACAGGAATGGAGTTGTTGCACCAAACATTCCAACATGTTGCCTACTGGCTATGCCCTTACACTGTTCCCCCATGCTACACCCCACACACTACTCAGTCTCTATTCTGTGCCCACTCACACTTTTTCCCACCATACTGTCTCCTTGCATGTTTCCTCCCTCCTCATACATTTACCTTCTCACTTTCCATACTGCCTCCTCACACATCCCTCCGATTTCCCATAATGTGTCCGCACACATCCCATCACTCTCATGTCCTATACTGTGTCCTCATACATTTTTCCACTCGCTCCTCATACTGTATCCACACCCATACCACAACTCATCATACTGTCTGCACCCATCCCCCCATACATGTCCCCCATCTCATACCTTCCACCTCATATTGTCTTCAAATTTCTCCCTCTCCCCATATTGTGTCTGCACCTGTCCCTTCTTTGCTCCCTAAATTTGTGTCCTCAAATCATACCACACACAGTAAGGCTGAGTTCACACGTGGCGGTTTTTTCGCATTTCCGCGGCAGCTTTAACCGCGAAAACGTGAAAAATAAGCATCCCATGCATTCCTATGGGATTTCGCAATGCTGTGCTAATGCTGCGGTTTTTACCGCGGCTGAATCGCTTCGCGGTAAAAAACGCAGCATGCTCATTAATTTCGTGGAATCGCGGCGATCCCGCACCCATAGGAATGCATTGTTCTGCTTACTTTCCGCATGTGGCTGTGCCCACCATGCGAAAAGTAAGCAGAACATTTGCGGATGGTACCCACTGTCCGGAGGAGAGGAGACTGTCCTCCGGGCTCTGGGTTCCATATCCCTGTAAAAAATAGAATTTAAAATAAAAAATATTGTTGTTCTCACCTTCCGGCGTCCCACGCAGCCTTCCCGCCTCTCTCCACACTCCCGGTCCCAGTAAGCCTTTGCGAGCGATGACGTCCGTTCTCGCGGGATCGCGAACTCTCGCGGTCATTCGCACGACGTCATCGCGAATGACCGTGAGACGTTGCGATCCCGCGAGAACGGACGTCATCGCGGTAATTGTCGCAAAGGATTACTGGGAGCGTGGAGAGAGGCGGGAAGGTTACGCAGGACGTCGGAAGGTGAGAATAACAATATTTTTTTATTATTATTTTTTACATTCTATCTTTTACTATTGAAGCCGCATAGGCTAGGTAATTTCCGCGAGAGTTCCGCTACGTGTGAACCCAGCCTAAATACCCTCATCACGCACACGTAGTAAATACCCCATCACACACAGTAAATACCCCCCTCAGAATAAATACCCCCTCAAACACACAGTAAATACCCCCCTCATATACACACACAGCAAATACCCCACATACACTAAATACAACACACAGTAAATGCACTTCTCAGTAAACACCACCCACAACCAATAAATACCCCTACACACAGTAAATACACATACACAGTAAACGCACCTCCAGGGAGTGATGTACCCCTGCAAGCAGTAAATACCCCACTCCTATCTTCGGTGTCTTCAGATCTACTTACGTGGAGTACTTGCCACCAATCTGCGGCGCCGGCGACTGACTTCAGCAGTGTGATCACATGACATGATCACACTGCTTGCGTCGCTCTGACCTGGCGGTTATAGCTTCAATTGTACTCGCGTCTGTAAGATGTGAGTACAATTGGACACTGGGAGCCGACGCACTGCAGCTTCTCTGAGCCAGCTGTCAGCTTGACAGCCAGCACAGCGAACTGCCGACTCCCAGAATGCGGCTGCCAGGGGAGACGCTGCGGACCGTCGCATTAGGCGACCCGACTGTTCCCCCCCCGCCTGCACCCGGGGCACATGCCCCATCTGCCCCCCCCAGATACACCTCAGCACGGCACCACGTTATCTGACTGCAAGGGGTGGCGACTGCCCTGGGACTCAATGCCGCCTGAGGCGAAGTGATCAACTTGCCTCATTATAGGTGCACCCCTGATACTAACCTCTATACTATCCCTACTTCTACACATATTTAATACATCACAATACAGTACATAAACAATACAGCACATTACACTAACATTAGCAAACAACAGAGTGCTGCACGTAAGACAGGTGTACAGTATCCATGGGGGGGGGGGGGGGGGGACACCTGGCAGACCCTGTCACCTCCTTACAAATGCATATGTAAGTCATGCAACAGTCAGCACTTATAATATCCTGGAAAAAAGTGTTCACATCACTGCCTGAGATGTTTGCTGAAACCTGAATGCCCTGCAGTAAAGGGCATGTCACACTAAGCGATATCGCTAGCAATATCGCTATAACTTGTGACATTATAGCGATATTGCTAGCAATATCGCTATGTCTGATACTTACCTACAACCGGCTCCCCCGCTGGTTATCGCTGATCGCATGAGAACAGGCCAGACCGTTTCTCGTCAGCTTCCTGCGGCGCTTCCTGTGGAGAGACGAGCGACGAGCGTGGAGCCGGGAGGGAGGACGCAGGATCGCCTAGTGTGACAGGTAAGTAGCGACCCCCGTCCCCAGCGATGTCGCTGGTGAGATCTGCCTGTGTGGCAGCTCACTAGCGACCACTTAGCGATGCACCAGCGATCCTGACTGCGTCATATCGCTGGTGCATCGCTAAGTGTGACAGTACCTTAAGGATATACCCACATTTCACCAGCAGATAAGAATTGAATTGACCTCTGTGTTGCCCCTTCATCCCTCCCAATAATGTGATCTGGTCTCTCAAGGTCCCACCTCCCGCATGCCGGCCTTCTGTTTTGCTTACAACTGAACTTTGCAGGATTTGTGCCCCATTTACATTTCAATTGTGAATGTAATGTTTATGTTTGGGGTCACTATGGAGAACAACTGTCAATGGTGGTGTAATCTATATAGTATAGTGCTAATATATAAACTATATGCTGCCTATAGACCGTTTTACACATGAGGCTTTGTACACATTTTTTTTTAAACTGGAGCATCCACCAGTATTGGAGTCTGTTGAAACAAACCTTATTTATTCAATCAAGTTAATTAAAAATAGATATGCTTTAGAGTCAGTCATACGCACTGTTATATGTTGCAATATGACTCCCATTCTGAATAATAAAGTCTTTTGGGGACAAAAAAACCTGGTCAAAAACCATGCAATATTTGCGAAGGCTTCAATGGGGCACCCCAACTATCGCAAGTCTTTAATAGTAATGGTCTCTTCATATGGGTCAAAGGGACCTTTTGGGTCCCCTAGGCTCCAGGACCAGGTTCGATGGCAATCCCTGCACCCATTATAGTTAAGGCCTCTTTCACACTTCAGTTGTTTGCATCAGTCAAAATCCGCCAAAAGGACAGATGGCGGATCCGTTTTAGTACTGATGACAACGGATGCCACCCGTCCGTTTTTTTGACGGATCCGACAAATGAACAATTTTAAAGGAATCGCAGCCGAGAGAGAGAGAATTTTTTTTTTGTCCGGCACCCAGAAAGAATTTCGGGTTAAATGAGTGTCTGGAGGATCCGCCAGAGAAAAAAACGTTGTAAGCTCCGTTTTGAAATCTTTGAGGATGGTGACGGACAGCAACTTTTGGCGGATCCGCAAAAAAAACGGATGCAACGGACGGCAATCCGCCAATAATGGAAGTCAATGGGGAAAAAAACGGATCCTCAAAAGAAAATTGCGGATCCATTTTTTTCAAAACCTGGCGGATTGTGACTGATTGTAAAAAACTGAAGTGTGAAAGAGGCCTTAGCCTATGACTGCCACACACACCCAAACAAACAGACAATCCCCACATGTATTCAGGCTGTCTAGCAGCCACAAATCATGTAGCTGCGGGGACTCAAACATAATCTACGAGTACGCCCAAGATACTCGGAGAACACCAGAGCAGGCTCGCTCATTACTAATGACCAATCATAAGGGTAGCTCCTCAATATATTCTGACTGGACAAACCCTTAAGGTATAACTCGGTTACCTCACCAACTTTTGGCTAACTACTATGAATAGGGTTCACTAGACTCTTCACTGAACCCCACCAACTTTTGGCTGTCTACTATGTATGAGGTTCACCAGACTCTCCAGTAAACCCCATCAACTTTTGGCTGTCTACTATGTATGGGGTTCACCAGATTCTCCACTGACCACGGTTGTCGGAGGTGAAAAGAAGGATCAGACATATTGGATTTCTTGCTGATCTCTATCATCAAAATGAATGTCTGTCCACTTAAACATTTGGCTTTGTGGGAGAAATACCTGCCATTCTGGAAGTTCAGGGACATTTTGCAAGACATTTATGTGACATCCACCATGCAGAAGATGAAAATGGGCCCTTAACATACATTGACCCTGTCCTGTTGTCATGAGGTTACAACTTCTCCCATGTCTATGAGTTGCTGTATAAGATTTTTGAAACTGGATTTCTGTTTTCAGAGATCCGTCACCAGCCCCGTGACTCACTGAGGTGATTTTTCACCATAACTTTTGGAATCTATGAGATACTTTTATTACTTGTTGTAACAGAACAATTCATCACCCACAGCGACACTTCATTCTCTTTACAGCCTGGTGCAGAGGTTTTCGAAATGTCATCACGGCCTATATCCTGTTTTGACTCAGACTAAAACATAAAAGGTGAATTCCAGTGTAAAGCAAAGTTTCCAGTTGTAAGAATAAGATGCCCTAATTTTTGCAGGGAAACTGCCTGTCATTCATGTGGTACTGCAAAGCGGCTACTGTTAGGCTACATTCACATGAGTATTTAGTGAGTTTTTGATGATGCAGATTTTCTGCGCCTATTATGTAAATTACGGGCATTTTTTACATGTGTTTTTAATCATATTTTTGACACTGCATTTTTATGTCGTGCTTTAAATAAAGTGCTTTGTTTTTGATGCTTCCTGGTATTTGGTTTGCCAAAAATTTGATACAGTCATGCCGATTACATGCGTATTTAGTATGGTTCTGCAAAGGAAACGCACTTAAAATGTATGTGCATTTTTTACCTATGGATTTTCGGCATCTGATGCAATCCTATGGGGAAAATTCACACATAAACTTAGCGAACCCACAAGAGAAATTATATGTTGTGTATTTCAAACATGCACCGTAGGTCAGTTTACACTGGGTAAAAAGACCCATATTTGGCATCAGATTCCTATAAATCCCAACACCTATAAGACACTGTGTTATTTTGCGCATTGAAAATACGCAGCATCAGAAACTCATTGTGAAATCTTAGGCCAAAGAGGACCTTGGCACCAGGTCAAAAGTGGCCAGTTTTCTTATATTGTTTTATTCACACTTTTCACCTGAGTATTCAGATATGCCATACATATTTTTTAATCTGTAATGTTTTTACGGTCTTTAACAAGGGGTGGAGTCACAGGGTAATTATGCAGGAGGAGGAGCCTAAAGACACGCCTCTTTTTGTAACCGCCATAAAAATTAGCACTAAATAAACTCTGGAACTGTATGGTGGATTTAAAAAAAGCAAACAAACAAAAAGAATACTTGGGATTTTCCAGGAAAGCAATCAAAGCAAAAACTGGAAACGTTTGAACTGGTGACAAGTCCTCTTTGAAGGAAAACTTTATAAGGCCAGGGTCACACTTGCGAGTGTAATGCGAGAAACTCACATCAATACCTGGCACTGCCGCCGGCACTCAGAACCGGAGTCTGCAGCTGCATGTATTTCTATGCAGCTGCACACTCCGGTCCCGAGTGCCGGGTATTGATGCGGGAGACTCGTGTGAGTTTCTCGCATTACACACGCAAGTGTGACCCCGGGCTAAATGAGATACCCTGTGTTCTGCCTCATTAAGTTTTCAAGAACTCTGTTTCTTTCGGGTTTTTTTAATTACCAGTAACAGAGATCTTAAGGTATACTGCCTACCTTTAGGCCACATTTAGTATTTGGTCAGTATTTTACCTCAATATTTGTAAGCCAAAACCAGGAGTGAGTGATGAATCCAGAAGTGGTGACGGGTTTCTATAATATGTTTACTCTGATTGTTCCTTTTCTGGTTTTGGCATACAAATACTGTGGTAAAATACTGACCAAATATTGAACATGTGAACATGGCCTAACAACCAGAGAGCTACATGCCTGTAAAAGGCAAGTGACTTACTGGGATGTCATAGCTGATGGCTACTGTACCGTGGAGATCACAGCAGGAACATGGCAGTAATACACAACCAGACTCCTGCTATGTTTACAGGAGTTGGAGCTAACTCTGATCACCTCTTGAACACGGGATCTATGATCATTGACTGAGGCAGAGGACGTTCTTTGTCAATCTATCAGTGCCGCGATCATTGGGCACTAGTAAAGAGCGAACGTGTTATCCGAGTATCTTGGGCGTGCTCATATATTATGTTTATGTCCCTGCAGCTGCATATTTTGGGTTTTTTAGGTAATCCCCACTTGTGCTGCGGCTGTCTAACAAACAGGCAATCTCCACAGGGGGAATCGAACATATTATCCGAGCATGCTTCAATAACATGTTATCCGAGCATGTTCGCTCGTCGCTATCGGGCACCAATGGGCTACTGGCAACAAGTGTTCTCTTCCCCTGCAGCGCCACCACCAGGGAAATGATGAATTACATAGCCACTTTTGTTATTGAAGGGCTGTTGAAATATTATCTGGATGGGTCGAATCCTCCAAGACGAGAGCTGTTGTTTGTGGCTACTAGGTAATACATGAGGGACCTGAAATAAAGAAACCCTATAACCTCCACCACCACCTTCAGTTTAGACTTCCAGTATAAGGATGAGCTTTTCTAACCAGACAACTCCTTTTAGGAAACAATTCTGAATAAGTGCAATTGAGGATGTCCTCAGGCTACTGCACAGCTGACAAAAAGGCCTATGTGGCACAGCAAAGGTTAAGTACACATGAAGCAACTGAATCTGTTGTGATTGGCTGGTTGAGTTGTCAGTTATATTCAGACTGTTTAGTTCTGCCCCCCTATCACATGTAATACTACAGGAAGAATTGAGAAGAATTTAAAAGGGCAATGCCACTCACTAAGGAGCGCAAGTTAAAACACCAGAACAACTCCCATGTATCACTATCACTACAGTGTATAATATATCCGTGATTGTCACCACCGAGCCCCAGTGCTGCAGACCCGCATGGATCATATGAATATCACTTATGAGATGGCCTACAAGGATATGTGATGCCTACTATACACTATGATTTATAGATAACACACTGGCTCTTTAGTTTGCAGAGTGTAAGATTATTTTATTAATCATTTTATATTATGTGTATAGAGCTATTGATGCATTAGACCAGAGGTCTGCAACCTGCGGCTCTCAACTACAAGAACCACAGGTTGAGTAAAACCATGGAGCATGGACTACGGCAGGGGCCTCCTGTCCTGCCTCTTTTTATATGGAGGCATGCATAGCTTTTGCATTAAATACTTTTATTATTTATTTCAGGAGAAATATCTTTGTAACACAGTGCCGTACGGAGCAGCCTCCATGTATGTGATTCTCGTGCTCACATGTGAGCCTGTGATAATATCAGTGAATTTTAAGGCTAGGTTCACACTAATACAGTGTTCTCCACTGAGCGCTTTAAAGTTTCTTTTGGAATTCCTGAAAAACATATACAGTCAGTGTGTTCAATATACCGCATACTGACAGTAGACAGACCAAGTGTAGCCTATGTGTAAGGCAGATTTTTAACAAGGACCTCATGTTTGCAGACCGTTGCAGTGCATGGAAACAAAAGTGATCCTTACCATAATTCACACAATTTAGCGCTCGACTGAGCTTAGCCTAACTATTACACAGGATTAGTAATTCTTTCTCAGTGTGTTAGATCTTGTGTCAGGAGCATAACTCAGGGAGTCACTGCCCCCCAGGCCTTCGTGCTCGTATTAAATCTTTTATACATAGTGACTTTGGCTGCGACACGGGTGGCCTGACCAAAGATTGCTGCATGTTGCTCCTGCTACATCATAGCATAATTGGGACGCATGGCAACCCCCAACAGTTGTCTTGCGCTCGCTTGTGACCCCATTCACTTTTATTATGCTGCGATATAGCCACGGCACACAGCAACCCAGGTCGTGGCCTTCAATGGCTTTGGCTCCAAGAACTACAACAAAAACTCAGGGTGGCGTTTAAAAAACCCCAAACCCTGTGGGTCTAATTTATCAGGACAGGCTTTTTGTTCTCCAGATCTGATGACATGCAGTAAGGTGCGCTTCAATTAATTGGCATATTCTTCAATTCCTATGCATCACCGCCAGAAATGTTAATCCAGTGACTGGAGTACATATCTGGTGTAATTTATGCCACTGTCGTGGTGTACATAATTGTCAGTTAGTTGGATAAGCTTAATCACATACCATCATGCCCTATTTCCGCACACTTTTCTAAAAGTTGCCAGAGCTGACCTGGAGTGGTGTAAAATCCACCAAAAGACGCAAGATTTGGTGACATTTCAAGGTGCCAGCAATCTGATGAAAACACCTTGATGAATCAGGCACAATCAGACGGCCATATAACATAGATGAAGATTGCATCGCAATGCTCGGACTGCCGACCAGAGTGTGACCGCATGTATTTCTATGCAGATGTCACTCTGGGGTCGGGAGAGACACCAGCTAGTCCAAACATTGCAATGCAATTGTCGTCCGTGTTATATAGCCGTCTGACTGCGCCCTTACTCTGCTTCTAGTTAGAACCTTAACCTCCACCAGGTTAGAACAATAGGGACATAAATTGAAGACACAGGTGCAAACAATCCATTGGGACACGGCGAAGACTTTCTGCTCCAGGTTCTGAAAAGTTGGAATAGGTACAAGTAGGTATATACAGTGCCTTGAGAAAGTATTCGGTTCCCTGGAACTTGTCAACCTTTTCCCACATATCATGATTCAAACATAAAGATACCAAATGTAAATTTTTGGTGAAGAATCAACAACAAGTGGGACACAATTGTAAAGTTGAATGAAATTTATTGGTCATTTTAAATTTTTGTTGAAATTCTAAAACTGAAAAGTGGGGTGTGCAATGTTATTCGGCCCCTTTAACTTAATACTTTGTTGCACCACCTTTTGCTGCCATTACAGCTGCAAGTCACTTGGGGTATGTCTCTATCAGTTTTGTACATCGAGAGACTGAAATTCTTGCCCATTCTTCAAACAGCTCAAGCTCAGTGAGGTTTGATGGAGATCGTTTGTGAACAGCAGTTTTCAGTTTTTTTCCACAGATTCTCGATTGGATCCAGGTTTGGACTTTGACTTGGTCATTCTAACACCTGGATACATTTATTTGTGAACCATTCCATTGTAGATTTTGCTTTATGTTTGGGATCATTGTCTTGTTAGAAGACAAATCTCCGTCCCAGTCTCAGGTCTTTTGCAGACTCCAACAGGTTTTCTTCAAGAATGGTCCTGTATTTGGCTCCATCCATCTTCCCATCAATTTTAACCATCTTCCCTGTCCCTGCTGAAGAAAAGCAGGCCCAAACCATGATGCTGCCACCACCATGTTTGACAGTGGAGATGGTGTTTTCAGGGTGATGAGCTGTGTTGCCTTTACGCCAAACATATCGTTTGGCATTGTTGCCACAAAGTTCAATTTTGGTTTCATCTGACCAGAGCACCTTCTTCCACATGTTTGGTGTGTCTCCCAGGTGGCTTGTTGCAAACCTTAAACAACACTTTTTTATGGATATCTTTGAGAAATGGCTTTCTTCTTGCCACTCTCCATAAAGGCCAGATTTGTGCAGCGTACGACTGATTGTTGTCCTATGGACAGACTGTCCCACCTCAGCTGTAGATTTCTGCAGTTCATCTAGAGTGATCATGGGCCTCTTGGCTGCATCTCTGATCAGTCTTCTTGTCTGAGATGAAAGTTTAGAGGGACGGCTGGGTCTTGGTAGATTTGCAGTGGTATGATACGCCTTCCATTTCAATATGATCGCTTGCACAGTGCTCCTTGGGATGTTTAAAGTTGTGAAAATCATTTTGTATCCAAATCCGGCTTTAAACTTTTCCACAACAGTATCACAGACCTGCATGTTGTGTTCCATGGTCTTCATGATGCTCTCTGTGCTTGAAACAGAACCCTGAGACTATCACAGAGCAGGTGCATTTATACGGAGACTTGATTACACACAAGTGGATTATATTTATCATCATTAGTCATTTAGGACAACATTGGATCATTCAGAGATCCACAATGACCTTCTGGAGTGAGTTTGCTGCACTGAAAGTAAAGGGGCCGAATAATATTGCACGCCCCACTTTTCAGTTTTTGACTTTCCACAAAAATTTAAAATAACCAATAAATTTTGTTCAACTTCACAATTGTGTCCCACTTGTTGATTCTTCACCAAAAATTTACATTTGGTATCTATGTTTGAAGCATGATATGTGGGAAAAGGTTGAAAAGTTCCAGGGTGCTGAATACTTTCGCAAGGCACTGTAGGATGATGTGCAGAGTGAGAGGCGAGTGCGGTGAGGTACTGGATAATTTAGTGGAAAAATAAAATTGTCAGAATAAAATACTCTGGTTAAGTTCCCACGGTGCAAAAACAAAGCAGATTCCCTACTGCATTTTACAATGTCAGTTAGTGCATGACATGGTGTAAAGCGACAACAGGTGCGGGATTGAGATCCACAACAAGTCAATTTATGTTGCAGTTGCAAAATGTAAGGCTATGTGCACACGTTGCGGATTACCCTGCGGATTTTGCTAAATCCGCAGGTAAAATGACCTGCATTTTACCTGCGGATTTAGTGCAGATTTCCTGTGGATTTTGTGCGGGTTTCCCCTGCGTTTTTACACCTGCGGATTTCTATAATGGAGCAGGTGTAAAAACACTGCGGATCCGCACAAAAGAATTGACATGCTGCGGATTCAAATCTGCAGCAAATCTGCACAGAAAAATTTGCAGCATGTGCACAGCATTTTTGCGTTTACATAGGCTAAAATGGTACTGTACACCGCAGCAGAATCTGCTGTGGATCCGCAGGGCCCAATCCACTGCGAATCCGCAGCAGAATCCGCAACGTGTGCACAGACCCTTACTCTGTGTAACAGAGGCAAAGCTAGGGGCTCAGGTTAGGGAAGCGTGAAATATATCTGAAAGGGTTCCTAACCCAGATAAACAATTTTTAGAGCTCATACCCATTTGCGAGAAAAAAAGGTCAGATTTCCGGCCCCCAAAAAACGGATGAGTGCTATGCAAGTGTAGTGCGATTTCCATGTGATTTTTCCATGGAACATGTGTATGACATGCGTATGCAATCCGTATGCAATGGGATTGTAACATGAGGTTTTACATAGAGCAGATCTTTCTATGTAAAAGCTCATGTTAAAATAGCATTGTAAAAAAAAACTGTACACATCGTTTATAAAGCAAATAATCCTCAAAAAAAAAAAATATATATATACATATATATATATAGCTAGATAGCTTAAAAGCCAGCAGATGCCGGGTACAGTATAGAATACAATAGGTTAGAATATCATAGATAGAATAGATATATACATGTACAATGTGTGTGTGTGTGTGTATATATATATATATATATATATATATATATATATATATATGTCATTAACACACATACATATATATTTATATTTCTAAGGCCTGTTTCACACATCCATTTTACATATCAGTTGTAATCTGCGAAAATGGCTCAAGACGGATCCGTTGGTGGATTGACAGCAACGTGTGGCACCGGACCGTAATTCAGATGGATCCGGTGAAGGTTGAATTATAGAGGAAGAGAGAGAGAGACCGGAGCAAAGCTTCCGGGCATGGGCACATGAAAAAAACGGGGGTGACGGACGACCGTCAGTCGAGATCCGCCAATAATGTAAGTCTATGGGGGAAAAAAACGGATCCGCCCCTTTTTTGGCAGATCCGTTTTTTTCAAAAATTGGTGGATTGTGACTGATGGGAAAAAACTGATGTGTGAAAGAGGCCATAGAGATATAGATATCAGAATAGGTGATAATTCAATTGTCAGCATCTGTAAAATCATTACAGAACCCGACAGGATGTGAGACATGGTTTACACACACAGTAAACCTTTGCATATCCGTTAGATTTATATGTGTCCATCACTGATAATGTTAGTAGTGTGTGCGTGTAAAATTTTGGAGCTGTAGGTGTTAAAAAATTAATTCACTTAAAAAACTTGCGTGACTTCCAGCGCAATTTTCTCTGTCAGAGAGGGCAAGCCAGTGACTGAGTGCAGAAATTAATAGCCTAGAGAGGGACCATTGTTTTTGGGCCCGCCTGGCTAAAAGATCTGCCCCCAGCCACCCTAGAAAAGGCGCATCTGTAAGATGCGCCAATTCTGGCACTTACCCTTTCTCTTTCCATTTCCGTGTAGCAGTGGCATATGGGGTAATAAGGGGTTAATGTCACCTTGCTATTGTAAGGTGACATTAAGCCTGGTTAATAATGGATAGGTGTCAATAAGACAAAAATGTAAGCAGTTCTTCTTTGTTTGATGGCTTGTGACTATCCATCATCCTCTTGATTACATTCCAGAGGTTTTCAATGGGGTTCATGTCTGGAGAATGGGCTGCCCATGACAGGATTTTGATGTGGTGGTCTCTTAATTTTTTCCAGAGCTGTATATGTGTGTTCCTGACATCTATGTATATATTTATATATGTATTCTGTATGTATATATCTATGGATTTGTGAGCTGTCAGTGTGATTTTACAATAGCTGGACATGAATTGCCGGCTTTTCAAATATTTATGCTTATCCCTCTCCCATAATGACAATTCTGCTTCATGTCACTTGTCTTATCTATTGCGTTATTTCTGTGCTGTATTGTGCATAAATATGTGAGTCTTCAGATGTTGTATTAGTCTAGCTCTTAGATGAAGAGACCTGAGTAGTCTCGAAAGCTTGCAATGTGTTACCATCTTTTCAGTTAGCCATTAAACGGTATCAACCACTGAGGACTCTCAATCCTGAATATTCTTCAATCTACTGGCTAACACGGTACAAAGATATACATCTTTCCGGCTTTTCAAAGGACACCGGTGCGTAAAAATAGGACAGCACTCGCATGGTGCGAGCGCTATGCGATTTTTTTCTCGCACCCATAGACTTTCATTGGCAAGTCTCGGCCGATATACAGTGCAAATCGTAGCATGCTGCAATTTCACTCGCACGTATAATATGGCCGAGAAAAAAAATGGTGATGGGAACTGCCCCATAAATTAACATTGGTCCGAGTGCTATGCGATTATTCTCGCATAGCACTCGTCCGTATTCCTCGCTAGAGTGACTCCAGCCTAATGAAGACCCTTGGGTTCCCCCACAAAAAATATTACGCCAGTTATTTGGGCAGTTAAAGTGCTGCATTCGTGCCGCCTGTTTTTTAGCGTTTTAAAGAGTCACAATGAGGGCAGAGTGATATGATGATGTCATCACACTGGGCCACGCGCACTATGCTGTGCTGTAAGCCACAGATCTAGAGCTACCTGTGGCCTACAGATCAGAGAGTGGCATAGCAGTTTAGCTATGTCATTGTGCTATACATTCCTATACAGATATGTGAACGTCGCTCCTCGTAGGTGGTCACAGGACGGCTGCCCCCTTTCCTCGGTAACTACGATACTGCTCATTCTTCACAATTTCACTGCAGAATTTCTGGTGCGAAAAGTCTGCTGATGGAACGCAGCCTGGCGGCTCCTCCCGACCGTGACAGTGTTATAGGAATACTTGAAGCCGTCCAGCTCTGGTCAGGAGAGCTGCCGCCAGTCACTGCACTGCAGTCCGTGCATATTTAACTTATTCAAATGATTGCCTAAATAATGTATCTAGAAAAGCATGAAAATTAGCATAATGTAGACAGCGTGTTTCCCACCAACACCCGCATTTTTGATGCAGTGAAAAAAAAAAGCCGCGAAAACTGGGTGAACGTAGCCTAAGATCTCATTCAGACCTCAGTTTTGCAGATATCACTTGCACCTATGAGGCTGTTCACGTGTCTGTCTGTGCCTGCACCAGCAATTGTCTATAAACGCTGTGTCTAACATCATGTCCTCACTATATCTGAAACTGAACCTGTCAAAGATCGAACTCCTTGTGTTTCCTCCCGCTACTAATGCACTTATGCCCGACTGCCATTTCTGTGTGTGGTTCCACTATTACTTCCCAGCAACTTGCCCGCTGTCTTGGGGTCATACTTGACTCCGAGCTTTCACTCACCCCCCCACATCCGATCACTGGCTCGCTCTTGTCATCTGCACCTCAAAAACATTTCTAGAATTCGACCTTTTCTTACTTTTGACTCTGCAAAAACTCGTACTGTTTCTCTTATTCATTCTCGTCTGGACTATTGTAACTCCCTTCTAATCGGTCTCCCTCTTACCAAACTCTCCCCTCTCCAATCTATCTTGAATGCTGCAGCCAGGATCATATTCCTCGACAATCGTTACACCGATGCCTCTACCTTGTGCCAGTCATTACACTGGCTACCCATCCACTCCAGAATTCAGTATAAACTTATTACCCTCACCCACAAAGCACTCCAAGGCTCAGCACCACCCTACATCTCCTCCCTCATCTCAGTCTACCACCCTACCCGTGCCCTCCATTCTGCTGATGACCTGAGGTTAGCATCCTCAATTATCAGAACCTCCCACTCCCGTCTCCAAGACTATACACGTGCTGCGCTAATTCTTTGGAATGCACTATCCAGGTCAATACGATTAGTCCCCAATCCCCACAATTTTAAGCGTGCCCTGAAAACTCATTTATTTAGACTGGCCTATCGCCTCAACACATTAACCTAATCTATCCCTGGGTGGCACAGCCAAAAGTTTTACCATAACCAGGTTCCCCGTATCATGTTCCCACATGCTTTATGCATATATCAGCCCTCTGTGTCTGTACTGTTACACACTTAACTTTATGGCTGGTCCATACAATCAGGGCAACTGTTACCACCCACCTTTCGTGTCTCCCTCTTTCCTCATAGACTGTAAGCTTGCGAGCAGGGCCCTCATTCCTCTTGGTATTTCTTATAATCTATGAGATTATTGTTATGCTGTAATGTCTATCGTCTGTACAAATCCCCTATGAAATGTAAAGTGCTGCGGAATATGTCGGCGCTATAGAAATAGATTTATCATTAGGGTATGAGCACACGTTGCGGATTCTGCTGCGGATCCGCAGCGGATTTGGCCCTGCGGATCCGCAGCAGTTCCACAGGCACTGTACAGTACAATGCAAAGCAATTGGATTTAAAAACCGCAGTGCACATGCTGCGGATTTTTCCGCACAGATTTGCTGCGGTTTTAAATCCGCAGCATGTCAATTCTTCGGATTCCACAGCGGTTTGACACCTGTTCCATTGTCTAAGTGTCAAACCGCAGGGGAAAACCGCAGGCAAATCCGCAGGTAAATTTACCTGTGGTTTTACCTGCAAATCCGCACAGAAAAATCTGCAGCTGAATCCGCACTGTGTGCTCTCACCCTTATTATTATGCCTGCGAACTGAGTGGGCTGCACAAAATCACGGAGACGTAAGATTTTGATTTACACTACGGATCAAACTCCCGAATTCAAGTCTATAGGTACTTGGAAAAAAACATCGAATAGCACTCAGATGCCATCTGTGTGCTGTCTGTTCTCCGTGGACTATTTGATAGAAGCTTGAGAAACTTCTGTCATTCTTAACTGATGGTAAAAACTGACAATGATTAAACTCTGATTAAAAACACTGATGAAACTCACTGTTTTTATGTATGAGAAAGATTGTGACGTCTGAATGAAGCCTTATAGTGGAAGAAAACCAGAAAACCACCGACTTCTATATACACTCTGTTAGAACGCGCCTATGTCACACCCCGCACCTACTGTAGGCCATGACCCTACCCTGAGGCCTGCAGATAAACTGGACTTCAGTCCTAATAAATTACCTCTTATCTTTCTTGTTTGTTAGGAGTCACTGCACAGGAGAAAAGTCACACTTAAGGGGGTTTTACACTAAGCGATATCGCTAGCAATATCGCTAAAACGTCACTGGTTTTGTGACGTTATAGCGATATTGCTAGCGATATCGCTATGTGTGATACTTACCAGCGACCGGCTCCCCCGCTGTCCATCGCTGATCGCGCGAGAATGTCCGGCTCCATTTCTCGTCGGGCGCTTCCTGCTGAGACTTCCTGCTGTGACGACGAGCGAGGCTGGACGCGGGCGGGAGGACGCAGGATCGCTGTGTGTGAATGGTAAGTATCGTGCGCTGCGTCGCTGCTGCATCGCTGTGAGATCTTTCTGTATGAAAGCTCACTAGCGATCATTTAGCGATGCACCAGCGATCCTGACCGGGTCGGATCGCTGGTTGGATCGCTGGTGCATCGCTAAATGTAAAAGGGCTCGCGCTGGGAGCTGCGAGCACGCTGGTATCTAAGGTACACAACGGGTAACTAAGTGACGCGCGCCGCTTAGTTAGCCGATACTTACCTTAGATACCAGCTCCCAGCGTCTGCCAGATTTATTACAATGACCACAGTAAAAAAAAAACCTGAATCATAATGGCGCTGGGAGCTGCGAGCACGCAGGTATCTAAGGTACACAGCGGGTAACTAAGTGACGCGCGCCGCTTAGTTACCTGATATTTACCTTAGATACCAGCTCCCAGCGTCTGCCTACAGCGCTGGGAGCTCGCTGATCGTCCGTCTCCCACTGCCACACGCAGCCATGCGCGCTGGCCAGCGGGACAGCAGCGATCAAAAAATGACCCAGGACTTTCAAGCACGATCAGCGATACCCGGCGGGGGGGCCGGTTGCTGATACATGTCACACACAAGATCGCTGGCGAGATTGCAGTGGCGTCAAAAAATCAGCGATCTTGCCAGCGATCTCGCTGTGTGTGACACATCAGCGACCGCCCCCCCTGCCGGGTATCGCTGATCGTGCTTGAACGTCCTGGGCCATTTTTTGACCGTTGCTTTCCCGCTGGCCAGGGCGCATCGCTGCGTGTGGCAGCGGGAGACCAACGATCAGCGATCTCCCAGCGCTGTAAGCAGACGCTGGGAGCTGGTATCTAAGGTAAATATCAGGTAACTAAGCGGCGCGCGTCACTTAGTTACCCGCTGTGTACCTTAGATACCTGCGTGCTCGCAGCTCCCAGCGCCATTATGATTCAGGTTTTTTTTTACTGTGGTCATTGTAATAAATCTGGTTTTTCAGATGCAGTACGATGCAAAACTAGTATTTTTTTCTTTCATATTTCAGTAGGGATTAAAAAATTCTGACATCTCCATTTAAAATAAAAAAGAAAAGAAAAAAAGTTTTTATCAGAGACCAGTGAAGTTCATACTTTTTTTGCTGATCGAGCTGTGTAAGGGCTGTTTTTTGTATGTCGAGTTGTAGTTTTCATTGACACCAGTATCACAGCTACCATCTGCCCTGTATGGAGCGTGCACAGCTCCTGAGTCTGCTCCATTCTCGAGTATCACCATGTACATTTATGGTAGGGTGTGTGAATTGGTTTAAACGGACGCATTCTCATGAAAAGCACCGTAGAAAGCCTGAACCAACCTTCTTTTGCCTGTTGGACAAATGCTGACGCCAGCAGTTTTGTGAAATTTCCATCTAAAATGATATGGCTTCCTTTGCCGTCCAGCTGCTAATTCCCAGATTTACTCTCTGAACAGTGAGGCTATGTTCACATGGTTTTTTTTAGGCGTTCAAAAAACACAAGTTTTTCAAACATGCTTCAGTATGCTTCAGTAAACACTTCTGCTTCAGTAAACACTTACATATTTTTTTTATGGAATCTTTTTTATTTTACTTTCCTGAAGCAAATGTTACAACATTTTGACTTGACAGAGCCTACCGTAATTTGGAGAGATTTCCATCAGGATCTGCTTCAAAGAAACGCTATGCACTGTCTTTTTCATTTTTTTCCCCACCATGCAGTTGTCAAAACCTGAAGTGTAGAAAAAAAAAAAAGCTAAAAAAACAACAACATATGAACATGAAAGAGGATTAACATAGAAATGAATAGGAAGAGTGTTTCAAGCGTTTTTTAGGCAATATTTTGGGCGTTTTTTAGCAGATCAGGCTAAGTTCATATGTTGCATATTTGTCATGGATTTTCTGTGCATATTTGCTTTCTGAAAATCTGCAGGAAATCTCAACTACAAAATTGCAGCTATTTTCTGTGCGTACATTTTTTTTGGTTGGAGCAGATTTATAGCATGTCGAATCTTTGTGTGTATTTAACCTTTTTTTTTTTTTTAAATGAAATCTGCAGCACAATCAGATTTGATGCATATTTCCTGTGTAAAAATCCCCACCAAATATGCAATATTCTGATTAGTGTATTTTCAGTCGGTTTACATGTAGACCGATGTTAAAGATGGCAGCATGCAATATTATGATCCATTTTTAGGATCAGACTTGACTATTAAACTCTATGGGTACACTTTAAAAAGTATGGTATGTGTTTTTTTTAATGGATCCATTGTAATTATAAAGATTTGAAATTGGATTTGGTCTTGTAATTTTTTTTTTACTGTTAGGCCATGTGCACACGATGCAGATTTGCAGCGTTTCCGCAGCGGATTTTACCGCACAGAAACGTTGCATATCCGCATTGTGATGTACAGTACCTTTAAAATGAATGAAAAAAAAAAAACGCTGTGCAGACGCTGCGGATTTTTCCGCGCGGTTTTCCTGCGGTACAAAATCCGCAGCATGTTGCTTCTTTTGTGCGGTTTTCTATCTCCCCTGTTACCAAATCCGCAGGGGGAAGACCGCAATGGAAAACCGCACAAAAACCGCATGAAAACCACGTGAAAAATGGAAGAAATCCGCAGGAAAAATGCAGGTCATTTGACCTGCGGTTTTCTTCCATTCTGCACGGAAAAATCCGCAGGGCTCAAAACTCCGTCTGCACTCAGCCTTCATGTGTAAAACAGGGGTGCCATACAGATTTAAAAAAGACATATGGAGGACAATTTGCATGGCAATATTAATGAAAAATTGACTATTTACTAATGAAAACCTATTTTTGATATGTAAGGGATGTGGACTGTCTACAGTCGCACTATGTGATTACCGTTGTACTGTTTTTTTATGTGAAGGTAACGTGTATTATGGTGACTTAAAATATAAGGTGTTAATGCATAATGTGAAGATAGCATAATGATAAGCTTAGGACAGCATAGGATATAGCATAAGGATAATAGGTTAGCGTGTAAGATAAGAAGTGGTTAGGATTAGTCCAGTGGGTGGGCACTAGTGCTGATAAAAAGGGGGGCACCTCCTGGTTAGAGGGAGTTCAGTTTCAGTTAGTGAAGGCCAAGTTCAGGTGGGGTGGGTTGCTAGGGTCAGCATGAGCCAAATGTTTGATGCAGTGGGAGGCCAAATGGAGTTCCTTGATGGCCATTCCAACAGCGTATGGAGTCTAGGGCTCGAGTCAGGTACCGTGGAGTGGACCTGGTCTTCTGACATCATGAGGTTGGAGGACATGGAATAACATGGGGTGCACTGCTGGAGTGGACAACAAATCCCTAAGGCTGTTGGAGACAGAGGGCTTGGGGGTAGTCCAGAACGAACAGGTGGCAAGACAGAAGAGGAGTTGTACTAAGGAGGAAGGAACTGCAAATGGCTGTGACCTATCCCACTTGTGCCCACCTGATGAACTTGGCCTGTTTAGTACAAGTTTGAATGTTACAAAGAACTTATTGTCCCATGCATGGAAGCATGAAGGCAGCTGAATGTAATGCACCACACACTGTATAGAATACTAGGACCAGGATACCCTTTGTCTGTAAAGTACCAGAGCAAAACCGGACAGCAGCTCGGTCGCAACTACCACTCTTGGACACTTCGTATTTGGTGTAGTCTGAAAGATCCATCGAAAACAAAGATGGCGCTGAACACCAAAAACAAGATGCTGGTGAGAGGTGCGAAACGGCTACATGGACCTTCCCATTGCAGGAGTATGCAAAGAGAAAATGCGCAAAAATTCATTCAACCTAGGGAGAGGCGTGTCTGGAGAGGTCGGCCCAAGGTGAGCAGCACCTGCCCTCATTAGGCATAATGAAAGCAAAAGAAACCATGCCCGTTGCAGCTAGTCAATGGAGAACTGGTGGAAACATTCAGAAATCAAGCAGGTGAGCTGGAAGTAGCTCCACCCAGGAAAGAGGGGAGCCATGGAAAAGTACACCCACACACCCGCACCATTGTTGGTGAAAGGAAGTGAGAAGTCGGCAAAAATGGAGTGCCATGACATCATGCATTATATTTGGCTCGGACGGGACAAATGGCAAAGAAAGGTAAAGCCATTGGAGCAGGAGATGCAGCCTCTAGATTTTTACAAGCCTGTGCGAAAACTTCCATATCCAGAACCGGATCTCAAGGACGAAGTTTTGAGGGCCCCCGAACCCGAACTACAAAAGAAAGCGGCTGTGTCGATGTGTCTGAAGCCATGTTGGAGGCGGTAGCCGTAAGTACACCTCAATCCCCAACCCACATGCCACGGATGTACGTGGAGGAAAGCCCAGCCACAGACACCTAAAAGGCCCGATGCGTGTCCCAGTTTATCCAAGGGAAGAGACAGCGGGAAAAATGGGTACGGGCCCAGTTACAGCTCCCCGGAGGCGGTGAAGTTGGCCGCCGTTTAACGCAAGGAGTCATGTGGCATTAAGATTGTAGGAAGGGCTAAAGGGTTTATCCAGAAGGCGGTCACTGGAGATAAAGTCTATGTGAATGCCGGGTCCTTGCCGTATGGGCCCTATATGTTGTGGCCAGGAGACCCCCTCAGTTTTGTCAAGGAGGATAGACTACGAGGGTGTTAAGTAGTCGCGGTGACGGTAATCCCTCTGGAAGAGGTAGATTTCCAAGGAATTCAGCCGGAAAAGGTGCGCCCCCAGGTGGCAGCTCAACTAAGATCGGTCGAGCCCACAGCCAGAGCAACAACACACCCTAGCTCCACACTTTCTGGCACCACTGCTTGGACCTGGAAGAGCAGTGGAGGATTGGGTCCAACAACGTGTCCTCCACCACCAGTACCAGGGGTCAAGTCGTGACTGAGGCAGCCAGTGTTCCAGCCACCGTAATCATTTCCCAGGGCCCTCAATCAACAACTTATGTTGGGCAGGCTGGAGTGAGAGACACCCTGGTGCAAAGCAACCGTAAGTGAAAATGCAGCCTGAAAAAGAAAAGGCTTTGTTGTGCCTGTTGTACCCGAAATGGCCACTAAAAGGAACTGTTCCATGTTTATGAGGGCAGGAGGCCCTAAAGTGTGTCGGGAACCCCTGGATGCTGACCAAGATTGCCATGGTGTTTCCCTACTCCTCCCCCGCCAAGTTTGTTTTACGCATGTTGCGTACCCCCCTGTTGGATTGTGGGACTGTGATTTCTTAAAGGGCCAGAAACCCTTTTCTGTCCCTAGGGACAGTTATTCACAAAAGGGGGAGGGGAGGAGAGGAATGAAAACGGATGATCCGAGGATCGAGCTGGGTTAGGACTGTGTTAATTCCACTATTGTCTTAAAATACAGATGAGGGACTGTATGGACTGTGCTCCAGATTTACTGGAGCTGTTGCTGTGTTGACCAACGGGCCTGTGAGTACAAGGAACTTGGACACATGGTGTCAGGGTCTTCAAGTTGGTGAGACCAAGGTCATGCAGACCCATGAAGGAACTGGACTATGCCCATGGACTGTCGGCCAACTGTTAATATGTGGGTCTAAGGGCCACTGTTTAGTGGAACATGGACTCGGATGAAAAATGATTTGCGGTTCTGAGAAGACCGTCCACTTAACGGTTCGTGCAGGAAAAGGGCACAGTATGTGCACAAGGACTGTTGGGCGGTTGTTAAGTTGGCCTATTGGCCAAGAACTTGCGTTTTTTTTGTTTTTGGGTCAGTGCACTCATTGGCGATGGACACTCTGTAACTCAAAAGAGAGGAGACTAATAGTTTAAATGTTTTATGTCATTATTGCATGCTGTTTGATGTCTTCCAGGTCCCAGAATGATCAAGGACGACCATGTTTAAAGAGGGGAGGAATGTATGGATGTGGACTGTCTTACCCTGTTACTGCCCCTGAAGACAACAGATGCACTATGTGAATACTGTCATGTGTTTTTTTAAGTGAAAGTAATATAGTCTAATATAGTGTTTTATGGTGATGTACAGTATAAGGTGTTAATGCATAATGTGAATATAGCATAAGGAGAATAGGTTAGCGTGTAAGATAGGAAATGGTTAAGGATAGGATTAGCACGGTGGGTGGGTACTAGTGCTGATAAAAAGGGGGACACTTCTTAGTTAGAGGGAGTTCTGTTGTGAATTCTCTCTGGCTTCCCTCTGGTGATTACTGAAGGTAGTGGAGCTGGTCAGATTGACAGAGGGGTTGCGAGTTCTCTTTCTGGGCTCCCTCTGGTGGTTACTGGAGGTAGTGGACCTGATCTGATTGACAGAGGCTTGCCTGTCTGATCGTGTTGAGCAGTTCACTGTTGAAGTGCGGGAAATTTCTGCCTATCTCGCTAAATCATCTGCTGTTGAACCAAAAATCCCTGCTCCTGATGTGTTTTCAGGGGATTGGTCTAAATTTTTGAATTTTAAGAATAATTGTAAATTATTTTTTCTTTGACACCTAACTTATCGGGGAGCTCTGTGCAGCAGGTTAAAATTTTCATCTCCCTGCTACGCGGCGATCCCCAGGATTGGGCCTTTTCTTTGACACCCGGAGATCTTATTCTGGCTAATGTGGATGCGTTTTTTCAAGCCCTGGGGTTGTTGTATAATGAACCTAATGCTATTGATCAAGCTGAGAAAACCTTATTGGCATTGAACCAGGGTCAGGATTCTGCAGAGTTATATTGCCAAAAATTCTGAAAGTGGGCGGTCCTTACTAAATGGAATGACGATGCTCTAGCAGCTCTCTTTCGGAAGGGTTTGGCAGAAACTGTAAAAGATGTTATGGTGGGATTTCCTGTTCCCTCTGATCTTGACGACTCTGTCATTGGCCATTCAAATTGATTGGCGTTTACGTGAACGTAAAACTACACGAGAGGCGTTGCCGCCTTTCGAACGAACTTCTGAACCCATGCAATGCGATAGGGTTTTGTCTAGAGCACAACGTCAGGAGTTTAGAAGGCATAATAAGTTGTGTTTTTTCTGTGGGGATGCCTCTCATACTATTGCTGTCTGCCCTAAACGAGAAAAGCATTTTGCTCACACATTTGCTGTGGGCAGTGTACAGCCTAAGTTTCTTTTGGCGATTACCCTGATCTGCTCCTTGTCTGCATTTTCCACTAAGGCTTTTGTTGATTCAGGAGCAGCTTTGAATCTGATGGATTTGGACTTTGCCAAACATTGTGGTTTTCCCATGATACTCCTGCGGACTCCTAGCCCTTTGAGGGGTATTGATGCTACTCCTTTGACGGAGAATAAACCCCAGTTTTGGACCCAGGTGATAATGCGGGTCGCCCCGGACCACCAAGAAAATTGTAAATTTTTGGTGTTGCACAATTTGCATGATACTATTGTTCTGGGTTTCCCTTGGTTGCAAACTCATAATCCTGTTTTAGATTGGAAATCTGTGTCTGTGGTGAGTTTGGGGTTGTCAATGTGTTCTTAGTGACACTCCTGTTTTCTCCAAACCTCCCCAGTCTCATGATATTCCTGACTATTTGGCTGATTTTTCTGATGTATTCAGTCAGTGTAAGTCCGCATCTTTGCCTCCTCATAGGAGTTATGACTGTGCAAATGAGTAAATGCCCGGGTGTAAATTTCCCAAGGGTCGGCTTTTCAACGTACTGGTACCCGAACATGATGTTATGCGATATTATATCAAGGAGTCGTTGGAGTAGGGTCATATTAGACCATCCTCTTCACCTTTAGGTGCTGTTTTTTTATGGCCAAGAAAGATGGTTCATTAAGGCCATGTATTGACTATTGTTCCCTTAACAAAATCACTGTTAAATATCAGTATCCGTTACCCCTGATTTCTGATTTATTTTCCAGAGTTAAAAGTGCCTGTTGGTTTACCAAGCTTGACCTCAGGGGGGCGTATAATCTTATTCGCATCAAGCACGGGGATGAATGGAAGACGGCGTTTAATACTCTGGAGGGACATTTTGATTACCTGATGATGCCTTTTGAGCTCACTAATGCCCCTTCTGTCTTCCAGTCTTTTATGAACGATATTTTCCGGGACTTTGTGGATAAGTTTTTGATCATTTATCTATATGATATTTTGATCTTTTCCAGTGATTGGGATTCTCATGTGGAACATGTCCGGACTGTGTTCCGGATTTTGAGGGAAAATTCTCTGTATGTTAAGGGATCTAAGTGCCTCTTTGGGGTACAGAGGATTTCATTTTTGGGATTCATTTTGTCCCCGTCTACTATTGAAATGGACCCGGCCAAGATACAGGCCATTTATGATTGGGTTCAGCCCACTTCTTTGAAGGCTCTCCAGAAGTTTTTGTGTTTTGCTAATTTCTACCGTAAACTTATGTCCCCCCCAAAAAAAATTGAGAAAAGTATTCAAGCAGTGATACCTTTATTGGCTAACCAGAGAAATTATATTTGCAAGGAAGCTTTCAGGGCTCAAAAGGCCCCTTCGTCAGGCTTAATTACAAGTGAATTACTGAGAAGAGATGGCAACATTTAAATAGAAATTACAACAGGACATGAGGTGATACAGGGCAAGGAAATTAAATTAAGGTTTTTGTTACACATGTAAATGAGGTGGCAGTATTCTATTAGAGATCTGAAGACCTTCTTGTGGAGGTGTGAACTGTGTCCATGTAATGAGTCATGAATCCAGGTGTCAAATTCAGTCCTATTGTTAGAGATTGAAACATATTTATACTCCCAAATTTTCTTTTCTCTGTCACTATTAAAATGATCTTTCAATATTAGGACTTTTAGATCTGCCAAGCTGTGTCCAGATCGAGAGAAGTGTATTCCTACAGGTGTGTCCAGCTCGTTTTTTATCGTATGTCTATGCAGATTCTTCCTAGTTTGTAGTTTTTGCTTCGTTTCTCCTATGTATGTCCCTGCATTGCACCTTGTACGTTGTATCAGGTACACGACATTGGAGGATGTACGTGAAAAATAGTCCATGATCTTATAGTCCTGATTTGTGTTGGGTATGGGGACTTTATCTGTTGGTGATATGTGGTTGCAGGTCTTGCATTTCTTACTGTTACAGGGGACTGTGCCTGTCTCTGATGGTGATGCGAGGGCACTTCTAACAAGGATATGCCTTAGGTTGGGAGGGTGTTTGTAGGAGAGCAGTGGCAGTTCTGGGAATATTGCTTTCAGTCTGTGGTCTCTGTGGAATATGGGTTGGAGGTCAGCGCCAATTTTCCTTAAAATGTTCATGTGAGGTTTGTACGTGACCACAAGCGGCACCCTGTTGTTATCCTCCTTCTGTTTGTAATCCAGGAGGCTGCGTCTTGGGATCCTTGTAGCTCTGTGGATTTGTTCATCAATTACAGGTGGATGATATCTTTGGTGTAGGAATGTTTTCCTAAGTGATAGTAGTTATAGTTTTCTATCCTCGTCTGAACAGATCCGAATGTACCTTAGAGCTTGACTGTAGATTATTGATTTTTTTGTGTGTCTCGGATGAAAGCTGTTCCATCTCAGGTATGCCGGACGTCCTGTGGACTTATGGTAAATAGTCGTTTGTACGATATTGTATTTGATGTATTTAGTTGTGTCTAGAAAATGGATTTGGGATTTTGAAAAGTTGAGGGTGAGCTTGATGGTTGGGTGGAACTTGTTGAAGTTTTTGTGGAAGGTAAGCAGGTCCTCCTTTGAGCCTTTCCAGATTACACGGTACCACAATATTATTTTGCATTGTATACCGTAAATTTATAAGTAATTTTTCTGGTATTGTTAAACCACTGACTGATTTGACCAAAAAGGGCGCTGATGTGGTGAATTGGTCTCCAGAGGCAGTTTCGGCATTTCAGGAGCTTAAGGGGAGATTCACTTCTGCTCCGGTTCTACGGCAACCTGATGCCTCACTCCCATTTCAGGTGGAGGTAGATGCTTCTGAGATTGATGCAGGAGCCGTTTTGTCCCAAAGAGATCCGGTGACTTCTAAGATGAATCCCTGTGCCTTCTTTTCTCGAAAATTCTCCTCATCTGAACGTAACTATGACGTGGGGAATTGGGAATTGTTGGCCATGAAATGGGCATTTGAAGAGAGGAGACATTGGTTGGAGGGAGCTAGACATCAAGTTGTGGTCCTCACCGACCACAAGAATTTGATTTATCTTGAATCAGCCAAACACTTGAATCCTAGACAGGCTAGGTGGGCCTTGCTTTTCACGCGTTTTAATTTTGTGGTCTCTTTTCATCCGGGCACTAAGAATGTTAAGGCGGACGCCCTTTCTAGGAGTTTCTTTGAGGATTTTCTTGATGTGACCGAGCCTACTACCATTCTAAATGAGGATGTAGTTCTTTCCGCCATCTCACCCAATTTGAGACGTGCCCTGGAGGAATTTCAGGAGGACAAACCTGAACGTTGCCCTATGGGAAAATTGTATGTCCCTGACCAGTGGAGGAAAAGAGTAATGTCTGAAATTCATTGCTCCGCATTGGCTGGTCATCCAGATATTTTTGGTACCAGAGATTTGGTGAGTCAGTCTTTTTGGTGGCCTGCCTTATCTCGTGATGTCAGGAATTTTGTGCAGTCCTGTGGGACTTGTTCTCTGTCCAAGCCCTGTTCTCGTTCTAGTGGGTTGTTGATGCCCCTGCCGGTGCCCAGGATGCCATGGACTCATATCTCAATGGATCTTATTTCTGATCTTCCAGTCTCTCAGAGAACGACTGTTATCTGGGTGATCTGTGATAGATTTTCTAAGATGGTCCATCTTGTACCACTCCCAAAGTTGCCATCTTCTTCTGAGTTGGTGCCCTTGTTTTTACAACAGGTGGTTCGGTTGCACGGGATTCCTGAGAACATTGTGTCGGACAGAGGAGTCCAGTTTGTTTCCAGATGTTGGAGAGCTTTTTGTTCCAAACTGGGAATTCAGTTATCTTTCTCCTTTGCATTTCATACTCAGACCAATGGGCAGACTGAGAGAACAAACCAGACTTTGGAATCCTATTTGAGATGTTTGTCTGTCTGTATGTAACCCCTTCTCCTGTACAGCACCATGGAACCAATGGTGCTATATAAATAAATAATAATAATAATAATGTTTCATATCTGCTGATCAGGATGACTGGGTCTCATTTTTGCCCTTGGCCGAATTTGCGCTAAACAATAGGGCTAGTTCTGCCACTTTGATGTCGCCCTTTTTCTGTAACTTTGGGTTTCATCCTCGATTTTCTTCAGGGCAGGTGGAATCTTCGGCCTGCCCAAGTGTGGATTCTGTGGTAGAGAGAATGCAGCAGATTTGGGACAAAGTGGTGGATAAGTTGTCCCACTCTCAGGAAAAAGCCCAACGGTTTTCCAACCGGCATAGGACCATTGGTCCCCGGTTTAAAGTGGGTGATATGGTTTGGTTGTCTTCAAAGAATATTCCTATGAAGGTTGCGTCTCCAAAACTCAAGCCAAGATTCATTGGAGCTTATAAGATTTTGGAAATCCTTAATCCCATTTCTTTCCGTTTGGCTCTTCCAGTTACGTTTAAGATTAATAACGTGTTCCATAAATCCTTGTTGAAGAGGTTTGTAGAGCCAGTAGTTCCCATTGCGGCGCCTCCTGACCCTGTATTGGTTAAAGGTAATTTGGAGTATGAGGTAGAGAAAATATTGTATTCTCGTTTGGCTAAATGGAGACTCCAGTACTTGGTCAAATGGAAGGGTTATGGCCAGGAGGATAATTCTTGGGTCTCTGGTTGCAAGTTCTCTTTCTCTGCTCCCTCTGGTGGTTACTGGAGGGAGTGGAGCTGATCTGATTGACAGAGGCTTGCCACCTGATAATGAGGAAGACGATTGGAGATCTGGGGCTTCTGATTGGGATTTAAGACAGCAGACTCCCTCTATCCTTGCTGGTGATTTTCTTCCTGTGCCTTCTGAGGTCTGATGTCTCCTGCTCTTTCCCTGCATGGTTCAGCTAAGTGGTTCATTTGCTATTCTGTTTGCATTTGATCTGGTTTTGTCTATCTCTGCTTTGTGCGGGTCAGCCAGCTCCGGCTGTGGCTGTGCTGAATCACCGCCCATATGTTACTGCATGTGCCAGTTTGTTTTGTCCCCTGTTATGTTGGTCTCTTTTTGCTTTGCTTTCAGAATACACCAGAGTGCTGATATAGTGGGGGCGAAGTCGTGCGACTTCAGTGTTTTTGTGCATCAAACGTGTTGGACTTTTTGCAGGGTTTTTTGCGTGATTGCAGACAGTGTCTTTCCTTTTCCTGTCCTGTCTAGTATATGTGTATATGTTTGGGGGTTATCTATTCCTTTGGGGTCTGCTCTGGGGCAGTTTAGATTTCTCCTTTCTTGCTTTAGGCTTAGTTAGCTCTCCGGCTCTGCCGAGGTGTCTAGGATCATCGTAGGTATGCTCCACGGCTACTGCTAGTTGTGTGGACAGGATCAGGGGTCTGCAATCCGCTTAGTTACCAACCTCTCTGGTTTTTCTGTGGCTTAGCCTTGGGACTGCTATCCTCCTCGGTGTCCCATTAATAACAGAGTTCAGTGTCAGCTAGTGAAGTATATAGTGGAGTCTAAGTGTAGGTGGGGTGAGTTGCTAGGGACAGCATGGGACAACCATTTGAGGCAGTGAAAGGTCAAATGGTTGATGGACATTCCAACAGCGTCTGGAGCCTAGGGTTTGGGCCATCTACTATGGAGAAGGCCTGGTCTTCTGAAGTCACAAGGTGGACATGGAGTTACATGTGGGGCAGGTGGTCGGTCCCGGGTGCACTGCCAGATTGAACAACGAATCCCTGAGGCTGATGGAGACAGCAAGCTTAGGGGTAGTCGAGAACAAACGGGTGGCAACATAGAAGAGAAGTTGTACTAAGGAGGAAGTAAGTGTGGCTTGCTGTACCTTATCCCACTTGTGCCCACCTGTTGAACTTGGACTGTTTAGGAAACATTTGACTGTTACAAAGAACTTAGTGTCTCATGCATTGTGTGCAGCAGCTCCTGAGGACGGAAGCCTGGAGGCAACGGAGGCCTGTGGCCTACAAGTGAGTGTAATACACCTCACACCCTACAGCACACTAGGAATAAGACACCCCTTGTCTGTAAAGTGCCAGTGCGCAACCGGACAGCAGCTTGGTCGTGACTACCACTATCGGACACTTTACACATACACTTGTCTAAAGCAGCTCCCACTCTGGGAGACTTGGAACAATGCATAAAACAGCTGGCAATTCATTTGAATACTGTAGATGACATGTAGTACTACATTTTGTATGAGCTTTCAGCTGCCAGACCAACGGTTGGTCTTGGTTGATCATCATTTCTAAAATAAAGTTTTCTAAAGGCAAAGATGCTGCAGAAATAAAAGATTGTGCTTTGGATTTTTTGCTTTAATGCTATTTCACCATTAATAAAAAATAGTTTGTTGCCAAATTCCAAGTAATTTTTTGTTTATACTATTTTGGGGTACATACATCTGTTTGGTCACATATGTCTTGGAGACCGGGGAGGGAGAGACAATTCTGGCATTTTTATTATTTTACAACAGGTGAATAACAGTAATTTTATGGTAAGAATTGTTCCAAATGTGGCATTTTAACTTTTTTTTTTTATAAAGATCTGATTTTAATTTGAGGGTGGTGCTACATGACGGCTCTGGCCGTGGCACAGGTCACGTGGCCAAAGATCACTGTAAGCTGCTGCTATATTATAGGTGATTGGAGTTGCAATGCAACCTGCAAGGTACCTTAACAATAAAGTCGCAAATGAGTCAGAGCCAACTAGATTTTTAGTGACTTAATTGTGTCACAACTGCTGCACCCAGCAAACTAAGTGACACATCACTGGAATCAGAGTCTCTGCCCCTACATCATGCTGCTGTCAGATGAGGTAGCAAAAACCTGGGGACAGACTCACTTTAAGGCCGGGGTCACACATGCGAGAAACTCTCGTGAGTCTCACATGTCAATACCAGGCACAGCCGCCGGTGCTCGGACAGTAGCATGCGGCTGCATGTATTTCTATGCAGCCGCATGCTCCAGTCCCGAGTGCTGGCGGCAGTGCTGGGTATTGACATGCAAGACTCGTGCGAGTTTCTCGCATGTCTGACCCCGGCCTAAGTGACAGGAAAACATGATTGGAGTACGGATTGTGTTGGATAAATGAGCAGATCACTCTCGGGCCGTTTCTCACGAACGTCTGAATTCAGCTGTACTTTAACACTTGTTATATACCCCACATCAGCTCCACTCACAGTCGCTGCAACACCTGGATATTCCAGCTGATACCCGCTGCAGATGGGTGTGGGTTCAGGTCCTGTGCCCGCTGCTGGTGAGCAATGTACGTGTATGGTGGTTTATGTAAAGAACTCTCCGCATAGTATACATAGCTGGGCTGAGAGTAGTTAAAAACCCAGCTGATACACAATAACATAAGAAAACAGCACAGAGACTTATGCTGAAAGGCTATTTTCTAGTCTTTATACTCCTAGTTGGCGGCTTGTACAGAATTTCAGCCTCTGTATGATGGAGAGAATGCTTTCATCACTTAACAGCAAGCAGAGATCCTGAAAAGGGGAAAAATGGTGTTCGCCATAAACCCTGTGACATTTAACATAATTGTTGTGGAGGAGTTGCCATAGCAACCAAGGTTGCGTCCAATTTTTATAGAAAGCTAGTTGCTATGAGCAACTACTATACTCGTGTGCCTCTTTTTAACCCCTTCACGACTTCTGAAATACAGAAACATCAAAAATCATGTCCCTGACTTTGATGCGGGCTCGCACGATGAGCCCGCGTCTTTCCTCACACTTGATGGCTGACTTAATCAGGCATCATGTGCCTTTAACAGCCGCGGGTGGAGTGGCTGTTAGCCTGTTAAATGCCACTGTCAATCTCTGACAGCGACATTTAACACACGCCGGCAGGGCAACGTGCCCGTTCCACACTCCCTTAACGTGATTGCAGGGTTCTGATGCGTTGCCATGGTCTCCCGAAGATCCCCGTGCCTGTCTTTATGATCCTCCTGCAAAAGCCAGCCCCTGGCCGGTATTTATAAATTATGATTATCACTGCTACGTATAGTACAAGCAGTCGGACAATCGCAGCTTCAAGTCCCGCTCTTAAATATAGTAAAAAGTGGATTTTTTTTTTTAAAGATGTACACAAAAAAACCAGGTTCAAATCACCCCTCCCCCTCCTTTGTCCCATTAAAAATAATACACAGATTTGATATCGCTATGTTCATTAAAAAAAAAATCAAAATCTAAAGTAAATTTATCAGGTTGGTAAATGGAACAAATTAAAAAAAAAACAAAAAAAACCCGCCAGAATTACAGGGGGCGGATATGGCAATCAAAACGTTGCATCTACCCTAAAATGGTATTGATAAAAATGAGCTCAGGGCGCAAAAAAATAAGACCTCACCCAGCCCCAGAATCCGAAATATGAAAACGTTGCGGAAAAAAGCGACAAAAACAAAAATGTTTTTTCTTCCAAATTTCCACATTTTTTTTCACCAAACATGTTTGGTATCTGCGCACTCGTACTGGCCTGGGGAATCACATTATCAGGTCAGATTTACTGTATACTGAATGTGGTACATAAAAAAATGGTGGAATTGTTCTTTTTGGGGGTTAAATGTCTGCTGGTCTCTGGATTTCCTGCAGACAAGTCCTGTTTTTAACATCTGTTTGCACTCGCTCTGTGTCGCACAGAAAAAATCTACCACGGCCTGTCTGACCATGTGCAGGCCACAACACACACGCTTCCTGCCTGTTTCATGCCCTGTAGTGTCATTTCCGCTTTAAGACGGAACTACATAAGGTGTATGTTTACACAGACCGCCGCGGAGCGATCCACTGCTTCACTAATGTAACTGACTGAACAATGACGGTATCACTCCGCCTTTACTCGTTTGTGAAATAAAACCCCCTTTCACAAGATTGCAAGGTCTCCTCAATGTTTTCTCGGCTACAGGGCAAATAACTTGTCACCACTGGCCGTAGTACACATTACACGGAGGGTTTAATAACTACGTCTCGCTATGGAACTATTTTATCTCCTGTGTTCGGGTTGCCGTTACGTGGGGGGGGGCGATAAATCTTCACGTTCCAAATAATATGATTATAGTTTACATTTAATTGAGAATTCTTATATTTTCAAACTATTACAAATGCGCATACGGCTCCTGCACTACAGATTAAAGAAAAAACGCATACACTACAGAAATATCAGATTACACCCACTCGGTCGTCCAAGTGGTATGGCCCGCTATCGCTGATTGGCTTAATAATCCTTGACAGACAGGAAGTTGCACCAATAGGATTTCAGCTATGGCTTGGCAACAGCCCGTTAATATCTCAGCCAATCGCCACACGGAATAGGCAGCTATGGCTTTGTCCGCATTCATTGGTCAGCGGGTAAGTGACATCAGAGGTCTTGTGGGAGTGGTAGTCAAATAGACGCTGACCCTTCGTGAGCGAGTGCGTAGCTGGACTACATTTCCCATGTTGCATTGACGCGGTGATGTATGCGCGTGCGCGTCACTTAGGGGGCCGGGTTCTTTATAAAAGCTAGCGTCCCAGGCTCGGGAGTAGCAGTTGGAGGTTGGTTGGCGAGTGTGCAAGTTAAGGCGAAGGAGAAGAAGTGAGGAGGAGGAGGAGGAGGCGGTGGCGGGGGCTTGAGTTCTTCTTTCCTGTGTGTGGTAGCAGCAGCCGCCAGTTGGTGGCAGTGCGGATCCACTGCATTCCAGTGCAGCCTGTAGTCAACACGCTGAAGTGGGAAGAGCACAGTGCTGCTTGAAGAGCTTCTATCAAGGCACATCTGCTGTCAGGCAAGGTGGACGCTACCGCCAGGCAAGTTGATCTCACCCTGCTCCCAGGTCCTCATGGACATTTTTAAATTTTCATGGTGAACCGAGCTGCGTCTGATTGCAGAAGCTTTCCCTCCAGGAGTGACTTTCCATCCCTTGCTGCACCCCCACACTGCATTTATAGGGGTGACATGGCAGAAGTAGGAGTTCAGGAGCCAACCCTGCCCTGCAAAAGTTTGGCAGGTGGGGGATCCCTGCTGGCCAGCCAAGAAGATAGTGGGTGGCAACCAAGAGCAGAGGAGGAGAGAGGGGAGTGCCAGAGAAACCCCTCCACACTGTCCTGCCCAGCAAAAGAGGACCAAGGCAGCAAGGTGGAAGACTGTCCCAAGCCTGGGCAGCTGGGTCGGGGCAAATCCCAGCAAGACGAAGAGTGGAAAGAGCTGGGCAAGAAAAAGCATCGCAGGCGCCCATCCAAGAAGAAGAGGCGGTGGAAGCCTTACAATAAGCTGACCTGGGAGGAGAAGAAGCGTCTGGAGGAGCGGGAGTCCCAGAGGGCATCCAGGGTGAGGGCGGAGATGTTCGCCAAGGGGCAGCCGGTGGCCCCCTATAACACCACCCAGTTCCTGATGGACGATCACGACCAGGAGGAGCCGGACTTGTGCCCCCCTCAGCGGAGAGGTCTTGCTGCTTCTCTCCCAACTCTCCATGCCAACTCTTTTGCCAAAGGGGATAGCACGGAGGAGGATGTGGAGGAAGAGGACGATGGGACTGGCAGTGATGGCATGGGGAGCGATGACGGGGTCGAGTTTTTACAAAAGGACTTCTCCGAGACCTATGAGAAATACCATGCAGAAAGCTTGCAGGACATGAGCAAGCAAGAGCTGATCCGGGAGTACCTGGAGCTGGAGAAATGCCTGAGTCGTATGGAAGAGGAGAACAATCGCCTGAGGCTCCAGGAGATCACCATGCAGGTGGCCAGCAGCCAGGGCTCCCGGATCCGGGAGCTGGAGATGGAGCTGGAGAAGCTGAAGGAGGAGAACCGCCGCCTGCTGCGGGAGAGGGAGCAGGTGGTGGCCGATCCCTCAGGACACTGAGCCTCTACGTGGACTGTTTCCCTGAGAGCCATAAAGACTCCTGACCCCATGATCCAATGTCCTAAGGTCAAGATCATCTAGACTCCCCCTGACTTTATTGACTGCCTTGCCAGAGAGGTGACCCTAACACAGACTCTGACTTTTATGTTGTCTGTAGAGCTTTGTTTTTGTTACCGACTTGTCTCCTCCTTATATACTCTGGTCTCTTATGTTGGTTCCCCCGCCATCCTCTTTATGTCATCTATTTTTTCTTTTCTTTTTTCTTCAATATTTTTTTTATTAAATACAGGCTTAAATTGACAAATTTATGATATATTAGTAATTTGTGAATATATATATATATATATATATATATATATATATATATATATATATATATATATAAAAAATTTCTCCCTTGCATTGTTAATTCATTGTTGGTAAGTTAATATGTTTTGTGTTTATGTTTTGGTAACTTTAATATGTTTTTGTAGTGGGTGAGAATTGGTCAGTAAGGGAGGGCCTGGTATTTATTGCAATATTCTTTCATTTTATTCTAAAATGTTTTGGGTTGTTGTTGTTTTTAACACTTAAATTTGCATCTAATTGAAGGGCCCCCCCCTTAAAAAAAAATGTCCTGGGCTTCTTATACACTTGCTAGGTTTGTGTCCCGTTTTTGCAGCCCCAATATGGGGCCGCAATAATTCCACGGAGCGCCGTAGGGCCGTATTTACGGCAGTGAAAAGATGATCTGAGAACTTTTTTTTTTGCGGGATAATGCAAAAATTGTGGCAGTAAGGCCTGTGAAAACGGGCTGCAAGAAACCTGGCATGTGTAAAAATAGCCTTAAAGTAACTCAAAATAAACGCCACGGCCATTTGTTTCCAGATTACTTATGGTGTCTTGTGTATTCATTTATTTAAAAGTGGGGGGGGTTTGTGTTATCATGTGCAACCACGTCAGCCCGAAACTGTGCTGACGATTATTTACAGCAGAACTGCAATTTATGGTGCTGCCATTTAATACACTTAATAACACTGTAAATCCAGCCTAAGGATGAGGCGCTTGCACACTTCTTTTCCCCGGCATCACGGCTTGTATATGTGAAATATGTTGCATTCATGTTCTTTACCTTTACAAGCCGCGCAGCTAAAAAGGAAACAAAGTGCATCGTAAAATGCTGTAAGTGGTTTTCCATTCCGTTCCTGGCTGTGCAAAAAAAGCCAGGTTTCCATCTTTAGCTTGTAGTACGGGGCAATTGCATTCGTTAATGTGATGGGTCTTTGAATATTTGCCATTTTATTGCCGCCCTCACTGTGACCTGGGGAGCAGGTGTTGGAGAGGCCTGAAATGGCTGCTGTTCACTCAAACATTGCAACCTGCCAGCCAATTCCACCAAGATCTGCAGCAATACAAGATGGCTGCCAGATGTACACACAGTATGGATGAATGGGGTCTGGGGTATGAGGCTGCTGCAATCTTTCCAATGATAATTTATAATTAACTTTCTTAAAACAGCAGGTACCAGCATCTCCATGATGCACAACTGACAGAAACCGAACCTAAAGAGTCTGTAACTAATTGTAGGTGTCATGCACACACGTGGCTGCTGGCAGTCGGAGAGCCCAAAAGTTGGGTGACCATGTGTGTAACCTTTCAATACAAGTATCGGGATACTACTCGGCTACACTGGGGAAGGGCTTCAAGGTAAGCAGTACATGGTCTCGCCCTTAGTAACCAGCAAAGATCCTAAAATATGAGGTATATTAAAACATTTCTTAAAGGGCTGATCCAGGGCTGTGATTTTGATGCCTTATCCTTGCATTGGATTGGGGGTTTGGCACCCAACTCATCAGCTGCTAGCAGGTCCCCTGGCCCCCCGTGAGTGGAGCCAGAAGCCCACAGCTTTATACATTGTGCAGTGCACGTTCTCAGGTGCTACGTCTCTGCCCCATCCAAGTAAATGGGAGCGGAGTAATGCGTATGTAGAGTTGTGGTGGTCCAGGTCTGTACTACTTCCTGTGGCCAGCGGAGCTGGTAACAGCTCAATAGTGGGGGCTGGAGGGGCTCTGACACCCAATCTGATACTGACTTCTCAAGGAGATAAATCCTTAAGATCAATTTCTGCAAGCTATGAATTGCATGATATTATTCTGGTACCACACAGTGTCTTGTGATGTTGGTAGTTTGCCCACGTCACCTTCCTATTTAAAGAAGGCATATAATTTACCTACATCTGCTGTTCTAGTGCCCGTCCTCTTCTGCATAATGCAGGGGAGTGAAGTGTTGGTATCGTTTCAGTAATATACTTTACTAGCTGAAGAGCTTGGCGTTGCCCGGGCATAGTAACTAACTGCCATCCCACTCTCCCTCAGCAGCCCCGCTCCATCCACCGTCCCTCTACGGCCCCAGTCTCCTCTGGCCGTCCCGCACTTTCCCTCTGCAACCCTGCTCTCCAGCCACCAGTGGGTGGGCGGACACACACACTCACACACTTTATCCTGAAATATTTATTCACCCCAGAAATCCTTAGTCTACCATGTGGTGACTATATCTGCTCAGTTTTTTCTATCTTGGAATTCTTGTATTATGGAGAAGAATACCACAACTGGATCCTCTAAGGTGGATCTGCCGCGACTAGTGTTTAAACGGACTCTGTCTGCACAGGTTGACTTCAATGTACAGTAAGTCCTGCCGTTCGGTGCTCCCAAGCATTATAATACATCTTTCCACCTGCTTGTTTCCCTCAATTCCCCCCCCCCCCCCTTCCATTTGACTGACACTGACAGCTCTGACTTCATAGAGCCAGAGATGGAAACCAAGTTGGGGGAGGTGTATATAAATGGCTGGCTCTACCATAATCCACCAAGTGGCTGTACTTGGCTTGGAAAGTCATTATGTGCTGACAGTCCCTTTAAGGATCCTGCCATAGTTGTGGAGTTGTGCCTAAGGCCGCAGAACCTGTCCAGGTGAGCAAACACTCTAGTACGCATTACCTGAGAGGTGCGCCACTGCAGACCGCTGGTGTAGGGGCTTCTTCCGAAGTCTGAGCCCGGACTGGCCTTGGCTCTCCCAGCCCGAGTGTCACAGCCTGTCAAGCTTGGGTCGGGAGAGCACGGACCTCTGACGCACCCCTTTACATTATGCTTCTCCTAGTGAATCTGGGGGCATCTTTCAGCAGACGTGTGCAGAAATGTATGCCAGCGATGCACTCCTGTGGCAAAATTATGAAGAATTTGTCAGCTGAACTCTGCCATACTCCTCCCTTTTTAAGTTCCTCCTACTCTTCAAAAAGTTGGCAGGGCTGATGTAAAGAGATGCAATTCTCGCCTGTGTTTAAAAAAAAAAAAAAAAAAAAAAATTTCAACATTTCGAAGTGTTTGAATAATGGGCCTCAATGCGATTTGAGAGTGTAGCTCGGCTGGATTTATGTTGAGCAGCTGCCTATTCTCACTGGGGTGCCACAGACTGAAGGCTTTCTGATTTATTTTAACTCTGAAAATAGGAAATCCAATGTAACTTCTGCAAGATCCATGAGGGGATAAACCAGTAAAACGTCCATGCAGCTTCTACCCTTTTGGATTGTGTGCTGCTCCATCTAAGGCCTCATTCACACGTCAGTGTTTGTGTGCCAAATCCAGGAGTGGAAATCCAGGAGTGGCACTTGCATAGAAAGACTGATACCTGTTCTCTGTTTTGGAGACACTCCTGGTTTTGGCATACAAATACTGATCAAAAACACTGACATGTGAATGAGGCCCAAGTATGAGGAGCCTGGTCCCCTTTGTCTGATCTCTCGGTTATGCTTGGGGCCAAGTATGGATTCCCCTCCCTTCCTGTCATTCTACTAATGGTATTTAATGTACTGATCTCCCACTGCTTTAATTCTCAAAGTGGGTTACTATTTCAGTGTAGGTTCTTTGTTTTTATTCACCCTCATTGGGTTCATTGCTGAGTCTCTGCTGCTTCTGGTGCTTGTTATTGTCTGCAGTGCTGACACCATGTTGGCAATGCTGCAGGCAATCTGTGAGCGCAGCAGCTCTGCCCAAACAAATGGGGTTCCCCGTTCTGAGCCGCGGAGCTGATGCACAGCAGACAATAACAGAAATCGGGAGCTGTGGAGGAGACTCTGTACTGGACCCAGGGAGGGTCAGCAAAGCTATGTTTTATATATTTTATTTTTTTTTTTTTGTGTGTATTTACTCATGGATTTTTTTTTTTTTTTTTTTTTTTTTTTTTTTTTCCCAAATGCTGTCTAAGGTTATGTGCACATGCTGCGGATCTGCAGCAGTTCTGCAGACAGTGTTCAGTAGAATATTAGTCTATGAGATTTACATTCTGCTGTGCACATGCTGCAGATTTTTAACTGCGGAAAAGCTGCGGTTTTGAATCCACAGAAAGAAATGACTTTTCTGCGGATTCTGCTGCGGTTTACCATCTCCTCCATTGTAGAGGTGATAAACCGCAGGGCGAAACTGCAGGCCAATCTGCAGATAAACCGCAGGTCATTTTACCTGCGGTTTTGCAGATACAAATCCGCAGACCAATCCGCAGCGTGTGCACATAGCCTAAGGTTTTTATGTTTAAAAAAAAAAAAAAAAGGTAAACTTTAAATCTGATCAGTCCTATGCTGGATCATAGTAAACTGGAAGATGAGGAACAATAACCTGATATTTAAGATCCTGTGATGGGACCCCATGTTATCAGTTACTGGATTCAGGATTAGGATAAAATAATAATGGAAATCGGACACTTTTACATGGTTAAGGCTGTGTATGGGCCTAGTCTGTTCCTACTCACTTAAGTGTTATCCTCCATCCTTTAGCATAGGCCACAGCTGGGATGCTTAGGCATGTGTCCCACCATAGAAATGTCATATTAATAAAACCAAACCCCTAAGGCCAGGTTCACATTGCGTTGATGCAGTCCGTTCCATGCATAGCGTTGATGGACTGCATTAACGCTACCGTCATATTGTGATCACGTTTAGCGATCACGCTAGCGCAGCTTCCCTATCTGTGCTAGCGGTAACGGACCCCCGAACGCTGCAGTCCGCGTCCAAGGATCCGTCACAGAATGACGGCACATCGCGAACGCATGCCGATGCGCTTATCTATTGCAGGGTATGGGTGAGTTAACTCATCCATTACATAGCGTTAATTCCACTATGTAACGGATGTGTTAAATGCTGCCCACAAACGCAATGTGAACCCAGCCTAATTTTTTGCTGTATACCCTCCCCTGCAGACAGTGTCCCTTTGTATAGGAACGCACTGCCAGACCTTTGCTTTGCCCTTTTCATCGAGTGTAGATCTAATAATGGCCAGATGCTGGCTGGTTTCGGGCAGTTACAAAAGTATTGACACCCCTGCAATTTTGTCAGATAATACTCAGTTTCTTCCTGAAAATGATTGCAATCACAAATTCTTTGGTATTATTATCTTCATTTAATTTGTCTTAAATGAAAAAACACAAAAGAGAATGAAGCAAAACATTGATCATTTCACACAAAACTCCAAAAATGGGCCAGACAAAAGTATTGGCACCCTCAGCCTAATACTTGGTTGCACAACCTTTAGCCAAAAGAACTGCGACCAACCGCTTTCGGTAACCATCAATGAGTTTCTTACAATGCTCTGCTGGAATTTTAGACCATTCTTCTTTGGCAAACTGCTCCAGGTCCCTGATATTTGAAGGGTGCCTTCTCCAAACTGCCATTTTTAGATCTCTCCACAGGTGTTCTATGGGATTCAGGTCTGGACTCATTGCTGGCCACCTTAGAAGTCTCCAGTGCTTTCTCTCAAACCATTTTCTAGTGCTTTTTGAAGTGTTTTGGGTCATTGTCCTGCTGGAAGACCCTTGACCTCTGAGGGAGACCCAGCTTTCTCACACTGGGCCCTATATTATGCTGCAAAATTTGTTGGTAATCTTCAGACTTCATAATGCCATGCACACGGTCAAGCAGTTCAGTGCCAGAGACAGCAAAGCAACCCCAAAACATCAGGGAACCTCCGCCATGTTTGACTGTAGGGACCGTGTTCTTTTCTTTGAATGCCTTTTTTTCTCCTGTAAACTCTATGTTGATGCCTTTGCCCAAAAAGCTCTACTTTTGTCTCATCTGACCAGAGAATATTCTTCCAAAACGTTTTAGGCTTTTTCAGGTAAGTTTTGGCAAACTCCAGCCTGGCTTTTTTATGTCTCGGGGTAAGAAGTGGGGTCTTCCTGGGTCTCCTACCATACAGTCCCTTTTCATTCAGACGCTGACGGATAGTATGGGTTGACACTGTTGTACCCTCGGACTGCAGGGCAGCTTGAACTTGTTTGGATGTTAGTCGAGATTCTTTATCCAACATCCGCACAATCTTGCGTTGAAATCTCTTGTCAATTTTTCTTTTCCGTCCACATCTAGGGAGGTTAGCCACAGTGCCATGGGTTTTAAACTTCTTGATGACTCTGCGCACGGTAGACACAGGAACATTCAGGTCTTTGGAGATGGACTTGTAGCCTTGAGATTGCTCATGCTTCCTCACGATTTGGTTTCTCAAGTCCTCAGACAGTTCTTTGGTCTTCTTTCTTTTCTCCATGCTCAATGTGGTACACACAAGGACACAGGACAGAGGTTGAGTCAACTTTAATCCATGTCAACTGGCTGCAAGTGTGATTTAGTTATTGCCAACACCTGTTAGGTGCCACAGGTAAGTTACAGGTGCTGTTAATTACACAAATTAGAGAAGCATCACATGATTTTTCGAACAGTGCCAATACTTTTGTCCACCCTCTTTGTTATGTTTGGTGTGGAATTATATCCAATTTGGCTTTAGGACAATTCTTTTTGTGTTTTTCATTTAAGACAAATTAAATGAAGATAATAACAAAGAATTTGTGTTTGCAATAATTTTCAGGAAGAAACTGAATATTATCTGACAAAATTGCAGGGGTGTCAATACTTTTGGCCACAACTGTATAAGGCATGTTGAGAACCGGTCACATCCAGTCATGTGTGTTCAGGACTGCCATTTGTTGGTGACTTTTTTTTTTGGGGGGGGTTAATGGCTTTCCTAATTACAGATGACTGAATTTAATCCTGTTTTTGGCTTTCCCCACAGAGGGCTATTACTCTTCTGAATTTCACAATAGCGGGTGCAATTCTATAGACCAATAGGGGATACATGGAATGCAGTTATCCCAAAAATCCATGTTTTACATTTATTTTTAGTTTGGGTGGTGTTGCCAAAAAAAAAAAAAAAAAAAAAAATCTATATACCTATAAGCAATTGTATTAATCTTGTTTATATACCGCCATAAACTCCACAGCACCTTACAAACTTTATAAGCACTGTCCTCTTTGGCACTCACAATCTAAGTTCCTTATCATATTACTGGAGTGTGGGAAGAACATACAAACTCCTGGGTTCTAATCTCAAGGGCAACAAATGCAAAGCTGCATTGCCAATCACTGAGCCACTGTGCGCAGGCATAGGGCTTCACAATAAGTCTGAAACCAATGTGGCTGCCTGAACAATGCTATATAGGCCAAGACGGCTGCTTTATTTTAATGTGGAGCAAAAGGGAATATCAAGGTTACTCTGGGTCTTTAAAAGCCATAGGCCTCTTGTGAACCACATATATACATGGCTTTTCTTGAGGCCACATTCACTATAATATCCCACATCATCCCGTCAGCCAGAGCCACCGGACTGCTACCCTTAATATCCCACATCATTCCATCTGAGCCACCGAACTGCTACCCCTAATATCCCACATCATCCCGTCAGCCAGAGCCACCAGACTACTACCCCTAGTATCCCACATCATCCCAGAGCCACCAGGCTACCACTAATATCCCACATCATCCCGTCAGCCAGATCTACCAGACTACTACCGCTAATATCCCACATCATCCCATCAGCCAGAGCCACCGGACTACTACCGCTAATATCCCACATCATCCCATCACAGCCGCCGGACTACTACCACTAATATCCCACATCATCCCGTCAGCCAGATCTACCGGACTACTACCGCTAATATCCCACATCATCCCATCACAGCCGCCGGACTACTACCGCTAATATCCCACATCATCCCGTCAGAGCCACTGGACTACTACCCCTAATATCTCACATCATCCCGTCAGCCAGAGCCACCGGACTACTATCGCTAATATCACACATCATCCCGTCAGAGCCACGGGACTACTACCCCTAATATCCCACATCATCCTGTTGAGCGAGAGCTACCGGGCTACTGCCACTAATATCCCACATGATCCAGTCAGAGCCACCAGACTACTACCCCAAATATGCCACATCATCCCGTCAGCCCGGGGTCAGAACCAGTGCGCTGAGTGTAACGGTCCTAACTTCCATACCGGGGATCCCTTTAAGAGGGGGTCAGAACCAGAGCACTGAGTGGATTTGCCCTAACTTCCATACCAATGATCCCTTTAATAGAAGCCTGGGGTCAAAATCAGAGCGCTGAGGGATTTGCCCTAACTTCCATACCGGAGAAAGTGAGGACCTTTGATGTAGGTTGCGAGCTTATGTATTGTGGCCATAATCTAAACTAACACCTCACATATATTGCTATGTGTTTTTTGCACTTTGTATCTTTTCAGGGTGCAGCTGGGCCCAGATGGCTCTGTAAACTGTGGCCTCTGTTCACACAGTATGCATTTTTGTTAACACTGGCTGGCCCGCCTGATCTAACAGTATGGGCGTCATTAATAGGTTCAGCCAGATGCTTTGCATTTTCTGTGTGAACACTGCCATATACAATTATATTTTTTGTGCATTATTATACCAAGCGGCCATTTCCTGACTGTAGGCTGTCCGCCTCATCAGGTATTTTTGCGCCTGTGCCATCTTACTGGGTCTGCTGCAGCTTGATAGTGCTTTTACCTGTGGCCTGGGCAGGTAAGCATCTTTGCCTGCGTGCTGGTGTTTTTTTTTTTTTGTTTGTTTTTTTTTTTTCACATCATCCCGTCAGCCTGGGGTCAGAACCAGAGCGCTGAGTGGAATGGCCCTAACTTCTATACCGGGGATCCCTTTAGGAGAGGCCTGGTGTCAGAACCAGAGCGATGAGTGGATTTGCCCTGACTTCCATACCAGAGATCCCTTTAAGAGGGAAGATGTGCCTATGGGACTTATGGGATGGAGGATGTGTGATTGGTATATGGGCACGGGAGGGGGGGGGATTCATTTGTCATGTGCTCTCTGCTCCTTTCTGGGGGGCAGACAATGGCTGGGAGCTTATGTTCCTGGGGTGCTAGATTTTTCCCACCCAGTCAGTGCCTACTGAGGTGTTGTGGAGTGGGAAAACTGTTGCTCATAGCAACCAATCACAGCTCAGCTTCTTTTAAACAGCGCTGGTGAAATGAAAGATGCTTAGTGATTGGGTGGGGCTATGTGAAGTGGGTGTGGCCAGTACACCCATACATTGTGTGTGTGTGTGTGTGTGTGTGTGTGTGTGTGTGTATATATATATATATATATATATATATATATATATATATATTGATCTGACAGGTGATCACTTCTGCTGGTTTTGTCGTATGAGATTAGGAAGGCCTCCTTCCCTTCTGGACGCAGAAGGATACGTGTGTGTATGTATGTATATACAATCTCACATGTGACCCCTCTTTCCTTTTCTATCCTTTCTACATATTTCGATAAGGACTCCAAATATCAAATTTATAGGATTCTCATTTGGCGGCAAATCAGTCAACATTCATCTCAACCATCGGGTGGCTAAATATAGACACTAAGGGTATGTGCACACGCTGTGGATTTTGCTAAATCTGCAGGTAAAATAACCTGAGTTTTACCTGCGGATTTAGTGCAGATTTCCTGCGGGTTTTCTGCAGTTTTTGTGCGGATTTCGCCTTCGTTTTTACACCTGCGGATTCCTATAATGGAGCAGGTGTAAAACGCTGCGGAATCCGCGCAAAGAATTGACATGCTGTGGATTTGAACCCGCTGCATTTCCACGCGGATTTTCCCGCAGCGTGTGCACAGCGGTTTTTACTTTACATAGAATATAATGGTACTGTACACCGCAGCAGAATCCGCAACGTGTGCACAGACCCTAATTGCGTAACTATTGGAGCTTCTTGGTCGTCGAATGCCACTCATTGGGATATAAAATATATATTTTAACCCTGCATGTACACTTTATGTACAAGTATTCTGCCCCTGTACATTATGTTTATGACACCCCATTCTATATCCATAGACATTAATATGGGTTTGGTCCCTTTGCAGCCATAGCATCTTCCACTCATCTGGGGAGGATTTCTACAAGATTTTGGAGGTGCCTATGTGAATTTTTGCCAATTTATCCAGGAGAGCATCTGTGAGGTCAGATACTGATGTTGGAGGAGAGGGTCGGGCTCCCAATCTCTGTTCTAGTTCATCCCAATGGTGTTGGATGAGGATTGAGGTCAGAATTTTAATTTTGTGCGACCAGTCAAGTTCTCCAACACCAATGTCACCCAACCATTACTTTGTGGGAACGGTTTGGGAAAGACCTTTTTTTTTTTTTTTTCCTCTTGCCCATGGCTGTGCCCAGTGCAAAGATGGAAGCTACAACTGTCCAAAATGTCTATTATAATGAGGCGTTAAGATTTCCCTATATTAGAGTGAAGGACCTGAGGCCAGTCCCTCAAATACAACTACATATTCTCCTTTCTCCAAACTTTGCCTGTCTGACTGCATTGTGCCGGCTGTAAAGTTCTCCTGGTATTCGCCAACCCTGAACCCGTCCATCAGGTGCTAGCTAGAGAAGTGCGATCCGTCACTCCCCAGAACATGTTTCTACTGCTCCAGAGTCTTGTGACAGCTTACTTCATACCACTGCATCCAGTGTTTGGCATTGTGCTTGGTGATGTAAGGCTATGTGCACACGGTGCGGATTCTGCTGCGGATCCGCAGCGTTTCAGGCTCTGCGGGTCCGCAGCAGATTTAGGTGCGTTGTACAGTACCATTGTTTTCAATGGTAAACTGAAAAACGCTGTGCACATGCTGCGGGTTCAGATCCGCAGCATGTCAATTCTTTGTGCGGATTCCGCTGCGGTTTCACTCCTTCTCCATTGTAGAGCTGTGAAACCGCAGGGCTAAACCACAGGTAAACCGCAGGTCTTTTGACTTGAAAATTCACCTACTGATTTTTCCAAATCCGCAGGACCTCAAAGGCTTGCATGCAGCTGTTCGGCCATGGAGACCTTACATGGTGCTGCTGGCACACAATTCTGTATATGTTAATGTCTGATTGCTGCAAGGATTGGTTTAATCCTAGACACACTTGTCTCTCCCCTCTCTACCCTTCACAAAACCCACTTGTTCAGGGGAGATAACTCCCTGAGAGTGCTGCACCTGATGCAACATGCGCACAACCATCGTAGACCCCTAGTTTTAATGGGCACCGATGCAGAAAAGGCGTTCCACAGGGTGGACTGGACATTCATGCATGAGACTCTCGTAAAGTTCGGTTTTCCTCCCACAATTATTGATGCCATCTTTCAAATGTATAAATCACCCTCTGCAAAAGTACGGGTAAATGGGGATTTTTCTCCGCCCTTTGAAATCAAAAATGGCACACGTCAAGGTTGCCCTCTTTCACCAGCTTTGTTCGCTCTAACCGTTAATCCAGGGCATTAGACAGAACACAGCAACAGGGGGTATCAGAGTCTCGGACTCTTCCCATGTTGTAGCGGCGTTTGCAGATGAACTTCTTTTACTTCTATCAGACCCTGAGAAAGAAATACCTGCGGTGTTGGGAAGGTTTGAGGCATTCAGAGAGCTATCAAACTTTAAGATTAATCTAGTGAAATCTGAGGCGATAGGGATAAATATACAACACACAACCATCCAAAATTTGAAGACAAAGTTCCCAATATAATGGAATTCTAACTATATTAAATATTTAGGAATTAAACTGAGCCCCCATTGGAACTCCCTTTTCTCACTCAACTTTTTACCCCTTCTTGATACTTCTTTAGAGGCCATTAAGTCGTGGAGAGTTCCCTATATATCCTGGATAGGATGAAAAAACATCATCAAAGGGTTCATTCTACCCAAATACAGCTACATATCCAGAATGTTACCCATTAAAGTCCCGGACACGTTCTTCCAAAAGGTCCGTTCTCTTTTTGGGAAGTATATTTGGGGTGGCTTGAAACCCAGACTAAGCTACAACACACTTTCCCTCCCTAAATTTAAAGGGGGCTTGGGAATCCCTGACCCACAAAAATACCACGCTGCGGCTACCTTGTCGCTGATAATTGACTGGATGAGAGATAATAATCACAAATTATCGACAGGGATAGCAAACGAGTCACTGACAGTTCTGATCTCCACTATTCTTCACTCGTCCACAGACATTCCAAAGAAAATTCTTACCCCAAACGCAATAACAAAAAACTTGATCAAGACTTGGGTCAGATTTTCTTCCTCACTAATGCCACTTCCATCACCTTTGATAAAAGTAAAGGACCTACCCGGCCTTTATTTAGACCGCCCTTTTATCAAAGACACAGATTCTTTACACAGGATAAAAGAAAGTCTAGATGCTTTCATGGAAGACGGTGTAATACTCCCATTGCAGGATTTGCAAACTAAATACCCACACTATCATATTTATTTCCTTCATTACAACAAGCTCAAAAACTCAATGAGATTGTATTTGTAACCCGGACTCCCGCTCAGAGAGTTGACTGCGTTTGAAAAACTAGTGACTCTGAGGAATAAAGCAAAGGGTGTGTTGGGCAGGCTCTACCAGATGCTCCTAGCCCACTCAACCTCGGTTAAACAAGCGTTTATATTGAAGTGGGAAAAAGACATCGAAGTTAAATTACAAGACTGGGAAGTTGAAAAGATCTATAAAAATTCACATGGACCATCAGGCTGTGTAAGGGTCCAAGAAAATTCATACAAGGTCCTTACTAGGTGGTATGCCACCCCTGTCACAAGAAATCTGTGGCAGCCCAACGCATCCTTTAAGTGTTGGAGATGCTCCGACGAAGAGGGATCATTCTTACACATATGGTGGCAATGTGACAAATTTCAAGCATTTTAGAAAAAAGTACTCAAAATTTCAACAAAACTTTGCCAGCTCCCAAACCCCCCCCCGTCCTTGAAAGTGATCTTCCTAAACTGGTCAAGTGACATTGCACAATCTAAACACAAACAGCTTCTCATGTTCTTGATAGCTGCAGCTAAATTGCTTAGCCCCTACACTGGTTATCCCAGAGCTGTCCTACCCTGTCAGAATGGTTACACAAAGTTTCCAACTTTATCACATACAGTCATATGTAAAAGTTTGGGCACCCCTATTAATGTTAACCTTTTTTCTTTATAACAATTTTGGTTTTTGCAACAGCTATTTCAGTTTCATATATCTAATAACTGATGGACTCAGTTATATTTCTGGATTCAAATGAGGTTTATTGTACTAACAGAAAATGTGCAATCTGCATTTAAACAAAATTTGACCGGTGTAAAAGTATGGGCACCCTTATCATTTTCTTGATTTGAACACTCCTAACTACTTTTTACTGACTTCCTGAAGCACTAAATTGGTTTTGTAACCTCATTGAGCTTTGAACTTCATAGCCAGGTGTATCAAATCATGAGGAAAGGTATTTAAAGTGGCCACTTGCAAGTAGTTCTCCTATTTGATTCTCCTATGAAGAGTGGCATCATGGGTTCCTCCAAACAACTCTCAAATGATCTGAAAACAAAGATTATTCAACATAGCTTTTCAGGGGAAGGATACAAAAAGTTGTCTCAGAGATTTAACCTGTCAGTTTCCACTGTGAGGAACATAGTAAGGAAATGGAAGAACACAGGTACAGTTCTTGTTAAGCCCAGAAGTGGCAGGCCAAGAAAAATATCAGAAAGGCAGAGAAGAAGAATGGTGAGACCAGTCAAGGACAATCCACAGACCACCTCCAAAGACCTGCAGCATCATCTTGCTGCAGATGGTGTCACTGTGCATCGGTCAACAATACAGCGCATGCATAACGCCTTTTTGAATGACCAAACAACTCAATCTTTGTTTCATCAGTCCACAGGACCTTCTTCCAAAATGTAACTGGCTTGTCCAAATGTGCTTTTGCATACCTCAGGCAACTGTTTGTGGCGTGCTTGCAGAAACGGCTTCTTTCGCATCACTCTCCCATACAGCTTCTCCTTGTGCAAAGTGCGCTGTATTGTTGACCGATGCACAGTGACACCATCTGCAGCAAGATGATGCTGCAGGTCTTTGGAGGTGGTCTGTGGATTGTCCTTGACTGTTCTCACCATTCTTCTTCTCTGCCTTTCTGATATTTTTCTTGGCCTGCCACTTCTGGGCTTAACAAGAACTGTACCTGTGTTCTTCCATTTCCTTATTATGTTCCTCACAGTGGAAACTGACTGGTTAAATCTCTGAGACAACTTTTTGTATCCTTCCCCTGAAAAGCTATGTTGAATAATCTTGGTTTTCAGATCATTTGAGAGTTGTTTTGAGGAGCCCATGATGCCACTCTTCATAGGAGAATCTAATAGGAGAACTACTTGCAAGTGGCCACTTTAAATACCTTTTCTCATGATTTGATACACCTGGCTATGAAGTTCAAAGCTCAATGAGGTTACAAAACCAATTTAGTGCTTCAGGAAGTCAGTAAAAAGTAGTTAGGAGTGTTCAAATCAAGAAAATGATAAGGGTGCCCATACTTTTGCACCGGTCAAATTTTGTTTAAATGCAGATTGCACATTTTCTGTTAGTACAATAAACCTCATTTGAATCCAGAAATATAACTGAGTCCATCAGTTATTAGATATATGAAACTGAAATACCTGTTGCAAAAACCAAAATTGCTATTAAGAAAAAAGGTTAACATTAATAGGGGTGCCCAAACTTTTACATATGACTGTAGAAGAAATAATAGCTAGCACGACTTTCAAGCTAGGGAATTGTAATACGACCTGGGCACCGTGGACACTGTTTAGAGAAAAATATGAATACTTAGAACTATTAAATTCTCAGTAACATATATTAATTTGCCCTAGGTTTATCCATATATAAAGCAACATCTACTGATTAGCCACACAAATAGGGCAGAATTTCCGCCGTTCTGTCATTTAACCCCCCCCCCCCGACTGGTATACCGACCCCACCCTGACCCCTTCCCCTTCTTTCTTCCCTCTTTTTCTCTCCTACTTCTACCCTTTTACTTCAGTTAGAAGCTCATAATTAGATGAGACTGTTATTTACGTATCTATCAATGATCTACGTCAAGAATTCACGATTTTTATTATTAAATCTCAGCTGGTTTCTATCTAGTTCTATTTATAGCATAACGTTACAGGTAATATTATATATGATGTTAATGCATATGAAACAGTGCTCGACCGGAAGTTCATGAATCTATTGATGCTTGATCTATTCTGTTACATGTGATGTTACACTTTCTGTTAAAACAATAAAAAGATGTTTAAAATAAACAGAAATCTATCAGTAATTGGAAAACAGTCCTGCCACTTATTGAAAACTAATAGCTGGCTCAACTGATGGTAATGAGACACCTTTTTATAGGCCAAGATGCTACACAAGAAACATCTCATGATGTGTAAAACCAGCGAACTGTCTCAATACCTTCTCAAGCTTATTGTTGCAAAACATACTGCTGGCATTGGTCACATAAGAATTTCTAAACTACTGAAGGCTCCATTGAGTCCTGTTGGGTGATAATCCTGAAGTAGAAAAAAACAATTTCACCAAAAAAATGCTTACGACCAGGTGCTCCCTGCTAGATTTCTGACAAAAGTGTGAAATGAATTACCGTATTTTTTGGACTATAAGACACACTTTTTTCCCCCAAAAAATTGCGGGGGAAATGGAGGTGCGTCTTATAGTCCGAATGACATGTGTGAGGGTGGACATTTCAGCAAGAAAATGATCCCAAACACACAGCCAAGGAAACGCTTCGTTGGTTTCAGATGAAGAAAATAAAGCTGCTAGAATGGCCCAGCCAATCACCTGACCTGAATCCAATAAAACATTTATGGAAGAGAAGGAACCCATTGCGCACATTCAGGATTTGACTGGTGTTTGGACTAATGGGCCAAAATCACACCTGAGCAATGCAGGTGACTAGTTTCTCCATACAACAGGCATCTGAAGCTGTCATCACCAACAAAGGCTTTTGTATGAGTATTAAATTTCAGTAATGTGTTCAATACTTTTTCCCTATGTTATTTCTCATTATTACACATAACTTATGGACATCTATGGTTTGATTTCTTTGTCTGTGTAGATTGGATAGGTTGTTACCGACATTTGGGGAGAATTTCATGTCAATAGCACCTTTTAGAAATACAGTGCCTACAAGTAGTATTCAACCCCCTGCAGATTTAGCAGGTTTGATAAGATGCAAATAAGTTAGAGCCTTCAAACTTCACACAAGAGCAGGATTTATTAACAGATGCATAAATCTTACAAACCAAAAAGTTATGTTGCTCAGTTAAATTTTAATAAATTTTAAACATAAAAGTGTGGGTCAATTATTATTCAACCCCTAGGTTTAATATTTTGTGGAATAACCCTTGTTTGCAATTACAGCTAATAATCGTCTTTTATAAGACCTGATCAGGCCGGCACAGGTCTCTGGAGTTATCTTGGCCCACTCCTCCATGCAGATCTTCTCCAAGTTATCTAGGTTCTTTGGGTGTCTCATGTGGACTTTAATCTTGAGCTCCTTCCACAAGTTTTCAATTGGGTTAAGGTCAGGGGACTGACTAGGCCACTCCAACACCTTGATTTTTTCCCTCTTGAACCAGGCCTTGGTTTTCTTGGCTGTGTGCTTTGGGTCGTTGTCTTGTTGGAAGATGAAATGACGACCCATCTTAAGATCCTTGATGGAGGAGCGGAGGTTCTTGGCCAAAATCTCCAGGTAGGCCGTGCTATCCATCTTCCCATGGATGCGGACCAGATGGCCAGGCCCCTTGGCTGAGAAACAGCCCCACAGCATGATGCTGCCACCACCATGCTTGACTGTAGGGATGGTATTCTTGGGGTCGTATGCAGTGCCATCCAGTCTCCAAACGTCACGTGTGTGGTTGGCATCAAAGATCTCGATCTTGGTCTCATCAGACCAGAGAACCTTGAACCAGTCTGTCTCAGAGTCCTCCAAGTGATCATGAGCAAACTGTAGACGAGCCTTGACATGACGCTTTGAAAGTAAAGGTACCTTACGGGCTCGTCTGGAACGGAGACCATTGCGGTGGAGTACGTTACTTATGGTATTGACTGAAACCAATGTCCCCACTGCCATGAGATCTTCCCGGAGCTCCTTTTTTGTTGTCCTTGGGTTAGCCTTGACTCTTCGGACAAGCCTGGCCTCGGCACGGGAGGAAACTTTCAAAGGCTGTCCAGGCCGTGGAAGGCTAACAGTAGTTCCATAAGCCTTCCACTTCCGGATGATGCTCCCAACAGTGGAGACAGGTAGGTCCAACTCCTTGGAAAGGGTTTTGTACCCCTTGCCAGCCTTGTGACCCTCCACGATCTTGTCTCTGATGGCCTTGGAATGCTCCTTTCTCTTTCCCATGTTGACCATGTATGAGTGCTGTTCACAAGTTTGGGGAGGGTCTTAAATAGTCAGAAAAGGCTGGAAAAAGAGATAATTAATCCAAACATGTGAAGCTCATTGTTCTTTGTGCCTGAAATACTTCTTAATACTTTAGGGGAACCAAACAGAATTCTGGTGGTTTGAGGGGTTGAATAATAAATGACCCTCTGAATAAACTTTTCACAATTTAAAAAAAAATTAAACAAAGAAATAACATTCTTTTTTGCTGCAGTGCATTTCACACTTCCAGGCTGATCTACAGTCCAAATGTCACAATGCCAAGTTAATTCCGAATGTGTAAACCTGCTAAATCTGCAGGGGGGTTGAATACTACTTGTAGGCACTGTACATTTACTTAGAAAATTGGTGACGTTTTCAGTACGTACTTCACCCGCTGTATACTCTATCTGGCAAAGAAACGGCGTACATGAAAATCTGACATGTGAATGCGGCCTAGGACAGGATTGTAACTAACAAACCTAATGGCAGCCTGTACTATCCTTATATCTCAGTGCATAGAGTAAAAGTAATATATGGTGATTTTCTTTTTCCTTCAAAATGTCATCCATGCGCGGGGGATAGCTAAGAGGTATAGCGATAGCTGTTGTACCCGCTGCCACGTGAGAAGACACAAGTATTATACATCTGATTATAGTTGGGGAATCTGGAGATTCGTGTTGCGCCTTGGTAGAAACACTAATGAAATTCTTATGGCAGGTTGTGGCCTGTAGTCGCATTCCTTCCACTAGAGGGCAGCATGATTGTTTACATGGTCATAGTAAGACGTCTACACCTAGATCAGCATGCGGTATCCTTCACTGACATTGAGTACAGAAGCTGACGACAGGCTACTCCTGATGACTCTGCTAATTGAAGTTTACATATTAGTAGTCACTGAACCATGTTGCCTACAATCCTGCCTGCCAGAATGTATGCTGTTCTCCAATAATCAGTTCTAATTTGTTCCCTTTCCTGGAAACAGCGCCACTTCTGTCTATAGACTATTGCTGGTATTGCAGCTTTATCATATTCACTTAGCCTCCAATCTACATCCTTTTAAAATATATTCTGATAAACTAATACAAGAGTACTAATACAGTACAATCACTGAATTAGTTCTGGAAGCATTGAAATAGCTTTCTGCATGCAAAAAGGTCTCACGCACAGCCTTAGGAAAGCATGGTCCTGCTGCCCTCATGTGCCACAAGCTAAAATTTGATTTTTTTTTTTTTGAGCATACTAGTCTAATATGTCCAAGAACTATCCCGATTCTCATGCTTTTTACCTTCCTATTCATTCTTTGAGAGTGTATGGTTCCTATTTATAAGCATTCTGACAGCACTATAGGCGCTGGAACCTCAGTTCTCAGCATGAATTCCACCTGCCAGTGCTCAATGGCTTACCTGTCCTGAACTGAAAATCAGTCTTTTTCCTTTTACTTGTATGCAGTTCAGCAGACAGAAGAGGAAACAACCAATCTAATCAGCATTTATGAAGAGGTAAGCTATAGACTGGACCAAGGTGACTCATTGGATGTGGTATATCTTGATTTTTCCAAAGCTTTTGATATCGTGCCACACAAGAGGTTGGTACACAAAATGAGAATGCTGGGTCTGGGGGAAAATGTGTGTAAATGGGTAAGTAACTGGCTTAATGATAGACAGCAGAGGGTGGTTATAAATGGTATATTCCCTAACTGGGTGGCTGTGACCAGTGGGGTTCCGCAGGGGTCGGTGTTGGGACCTATTCTCTTCAACATATAATGATAAAATGAATAATGTCATTGACAGCCACATTTCGTCTTGTAAGAAATCAAGCCCTAACACAGCAAAGTCATGGATCTTGGCAAGTAAAGCAGCAAAAACAAATGCTCACACAACCGTCCAGCAAGTCCAGTAAGTTCAGTTCAGTCGTAAAGCTATGTGCCCAGATCATTATTGCATTTGGGCCTAATTTTTTTCTTTTTTTTTTATGTCAAGTTCTTGCAGTTTTAAGCCTTTTTTATTGTTATTTGTGCCAAATTTCTTCTTATAATTTATGCCTTTTTGAAGTCTTTTATGCATTCACCTGTTTCTTGTTTGTCCCTTTTACCCATTAGGGCTTGATTTTGTTTTCCAAATGTTGGTGGTAGATAGAGATGAGCGACTTTGCCTTTTTTTAGGGTCGTGTCAGGTTTCATGAAACCCGACTTTCGCAAAAGTCGGGTCGAACGAAATCGGCCGACTATAGGGAAAAGTCGGAGGCCGACTGAAACACAAAAACCCAATGCAAGTCAATGGGGAAGCAAAGTCGGCAGGGAGTGGAGGACAGTAAACACACCTACAGTGCCCATTTCAATGCCAAAAACATCAATTCTTATTACTGATGCTTGTCAACCTTAATTTACTTCATAATAATAGTTACGCATTGAAAACTGGGGGTTATTTGGCTAAAGTTGTTGTGGGGGTAGGACTGGCTCCAGGTTTTCGTGTGCCCTGGGCCAAAGAGTGTCAGTGCGCCCCTTTAACACATACCACATGCCCCATTTCTAATGCTCCAGTGTATAATGTGCCCCATAGATGCTGCTCCAGTGTCTGATCTGCTCCATTTAGAATGCTCCAGTATATGATGGGCTCCATTTCTAATGCTCCAGTGTATAATGGGCCCTGTAAATGCTGCTCCAGTGTCTGATGGCCCCCATTTGGAATCCTCCAGTATATGAAGGGCCCCATTTTTAATGAACCCAGGCACGGTATGTGAAAAGAGCTCCATGGAGTAATCTGATGTGTGTGCTGCCGCATCCTTCACTTTTGGTGTGGGTGAAGGACACAAGGAAAAGAGTTGCTCCTGACCAGAAGCCTGCACTTACGACTCAGTGCTTGCATTTTTTGAAACTTTAGAAGAGGAGGCGATAGAGCTGGAGGCTGTTTCAGCAGTGTAAGCCAAAAACAGTTCCTGATGCTCTGGCATTAAAAGCAGTCTACCTACTCCCAGAAAAGGGAGCCTTACAGGCCTTCCGGAGCTACACCATGACGCAGGCTCAACACCTCCTGCCTTAGCTGCTATTGTGTTTTTGGCACTACCAGCAGATGCACCACCATCAGTACCAGGTGGCCCCCCACGCCCACGTCCGTGTCCTCTTCCACCATACTTTCTCATGTTTTGGAAAATGGACCCAAAATACCAGCAGATATATGGTACTGTATCAGAAGCGTACAGCTCTTTACAGTCTAGGGATAACAGTAAATCTCCGTATATATTTCATGAGTCATACACAGATGCTCACAGGCTCAGTATGGATTACACAATAAAATAAAAAGTTGAAAAAGGGTACAGTATCACCAGATACAAGCTATATATAGTATAGTGTAAACATTCTGAATCTTCGTATATATTTCAGGAGGCAGACACAAACGCTCTCAGGCCCAGTATGGATTATACAAGAATATGAAAAGCTGTAAATGGGTAATGTAACACAAGCGTACAGCTGTATACAGTGTTGGGGTAATCTTAAATCTCCTAATATATTTCTGGAGTAACAGACAGACGTTTACAGGCTCATTATGGATTACACCAGAATCTAAATAGCAAAAAAGGTTACTGTATCAGAAGCGCACAGCTGTATACAGTGTTGGCCAAATTTGAAATCTCGGTATATATTTCCGGAGTCACACTCAGACGCTCACTCAGTCTGTTTTTAATAAAAATAATAAAAAATGTTGCAAAAAAGGTACAGGATAACAAGATAGCAAGTATATATATTATAGGGTACAATTGAAATCTCCATATACATAGTCCCGTAGTCACTCTCAGACACTTACCCAGTATGGATTTGACCGTAATACTAAATGTCGAACAAAGGTACTGTATAACAAGATACAAGCTGTATCGAATATACGGTAAAAATTGGTATCTCCTAATCACCGTATATATAGAAGGCGCAAACCACACACGCTCACTCACTATGGATGATACCGTAATAAAAAATTTTGAACAAAGGTACTGTATCAGCACATTCCAGGTGTATCCAGTCTAGGGGTAATTGTAAATTTCCGTCTATACTTCCGGAGTCAGACACAGACACTCACAGGCTCAGTATGTATTACACCAGAATTTAAAAAGTAGAAAAAGGGAGAGGTATTCGAAGCATACACCAGTATACAGTGTTGTGGTACTTTTAAATCTTCGTATATATTTCAATCTCAGTAAGCCAGTCCAGACTGGAAACTACATGGATACAAGTACAGACGGAAAGTCGAGTGTTAGCAGAAATTTGGGAATTACTCATCATGGGAAAACCTCCCGGTAGATGTTGCAGAGGCGATGCAGACCCTCAATTACTGTGTCTGTGGAGACAGCGAAAATGGTTCTTTGTGAAGAAAGGATTGCTTTATCGCGGTAGCGTGGATCACATCACTGTTACTCGTCTCCATCAAATTGTGATCACAGGGAGAGATGTAGACATGGTCCTCACTGCCTATCATGATGTGTCTGGTCATTTTGGAGTGCAAAAGTCAGAAGCCACAGGCCGTAGGTGATTCTATTGGATTGGCATGAGAGGAGTCATTGAAAAATGGTGGCAGAAATGTCACACGTCTGTGACTATCACAACTGTGAAAGGTGATCATAAAGCACCACTGCATCCGCTTGTAAGTTGACGTCCATTACAAATGGTAGCCATTGATCATCTGAAGGTAGAGGCCAGCAGGACAGGCCATAGTTACATCTTAACCATCATCGATCAATACACCAAATTTCTAGTGGCCGTCCCTGTGAAAGATTTAACTGCCCAGACTACACAGCGGTGGAGCAGGGAGAGGTAAGTAATGGAACTTGCAACTGCTGTGGCCATGACCAAGCAGGGGGGCACACTCGTGGGCGACGGTCCTGGCACAGGGACCCTCATAGTACGCTGGTGTGTCTGACGGCGAGTGGGCCCCCCCACCGTCAGAGACACTGTATTGTACTATGAGGGGCCCTGTGCCAGTGCCGTCGGCCATCAGTGGGCCCATCCACCTGTTCAGAGCAATGGCACTTGCCCGGGTGCGCCAGGTGTTGACCCCAGCCCTTGGGGGGGTGGGCAGCCCAGTTAGGGAGGTTTAAAAAATGGCATATGTTGATGTGTAGGCTGGACATTCAGCAGCTGCAAATGGCGGAATTGAGCAAGTCTGAGGAATAGGAGGACAAAAGCGAGGCAGTTTTCTGGCAACCTATGTGTCATCAGGAGAAGGTGGGACAAAATCCTTTGAAACCCATGCATGGTTCATTTTAATGAAGGTTAGATCATCAATATTTTGGGTCGACAGACGGGTCCTTTTTTCTGTCAGGATTGATCCAGCAGCACTGAAGACTCTTTCAGATAACACACTAGCAGCAGGGCAAGCGAGCTCCTGTAAGGCATTTTGTGCCAATTCAGGCCAGGTGTCCAGTTTAGAGGCCCAATAGTCAAAGGGGAATGACCTGTGAGGGAGAACATCGATATGGGAGAAGTAGTTTGTAACCATAGTTGACAACTGCTGTCTCCTGTCACTTTTAATCGATGCAGTATTAGCAGTCGTGTGAGCGGTACTTGAGGAATCAGTCCACAACATGGTCATGAAACCCCTGTCTCCAACACCAATTCGACTGTGTGCACCACAAACACCTCTTTCATTGTGCCCACTACGGCTCGTGGGAGAACCAGCACCGCTGCTGTGTGCTGGGAAAGCCTCAAACGGTTTACCAGAGTTGCTTGTTTGTTAGCCAATATTATCTCTAGGTTCTCCTGTGGCATGATGTTGTGTAATTTGCCTTTGTAGCATGGATCAAGGATGCTGGCCAGCCAGTAGTCGTCATCCTTCATCATCTTGGCAATGCGGGGGTCCCTTTTTAGGATCTGCAAGGCATAATCACACATGTGGGCCAATGTTCCAGGTGTCAATAATGCACTGCCACTGCTGGGTGGAGGAGCACTTTCTGGCAAATCCACATCCCTACTGTTGTGAGCTCATCTGTTCATTCATCTTTTGTGTCCGAGGATCTCCCTCTTCTGGTGAAGGAAGGTAGTGAGACTGATTGGGATGAAAGAAACCAAACACCTGATCAGGTGGATGGTGACTGGGTAACAGGAACTTCAGACTGGATATAAGGCAGCCGACGCCCTTCTGAGTCGCTGGTGATTTCTCTGCTGGATTCTTGGAGACCAGTCTGATTCCTGCTTCCCAAAGATAAGTTTTTGCTCTGCTATTGAATTTATTAGTTTTGGTTTTGTTTATCTTGTTTTTTGGAGTTCTGCCATCCCTGGCCGGGGGTGAGCTGGATTCTTTTTCCTTGATCAGTGTTCTCTTTTGCTCTGCTTCCAGAATATTCTGAGTGCTGATATAGGGTTTGAAGTCTAGTGACTTCAGGGTCCTTTTTGCTTATCAGTTGTGTTGGTAATATTTTTTAGCAGGGTTTTCTCGGATTGCAGACAGCAGCTTTTCTGTCCTGTCCTTTTTAGTTAGCTTGGGCCCCATTGTTTGCGCAACCTATCTTTCTATCTGTGTTAGTGTTTTCATCTTGCTTCACCGTCATATGTTGGGGGCTGCCTATTGCTTTGGGGTCTGCTCTGGGGCAGTCAGTTTTTCCCTTTTCTCTCTTAAGGCTTATGTAGATCTCCGGTTGTGCCGAGGTGTCTAGGATCACCGTAGGAACACTCCACGGCTACTGCTAGTTGTGTGAGATAGGTTTAGGGGTCTGCAATCCACTAGTTTCCAACCTCTCTGATTTTCTGGGCTGAGCTTGTGTTTTGTTTTTTCCTCCTCGGTGACTCAATCATAACACCTACAGTCACGCACAAACCCTGTACCTGACCTTGGAACGCCAACATATTCTCTTGCCCCCTGAGAAGCAGCCTCCTGCCCAAAATAATCATCCCCCTCATCCTCCTCCTCCTCTTCTTCCTCCACCTCATCCAGGACAGTTCCCTGACCAGACAATGGCTGACTGTCAGCAAGGCTTTCCTCCTCCTCCTCCTCCTGTTCCTCCTCTGCTGCAGACGCCAGATCCTTAATGTGCGTCAAACTTTGCATGAGCAGACGCATGAGTGGGATGCTCATGCTTATGATGGTGTCGTCTGCGCTTACCAGCCGTGTGCATTCCTCAAAACATTGAAGGACTTTACAGAGGTCTTTCAGCTTTGACCACTGCACACCCGACAATTCCATGTCTACCCTCAAACTGCCTTCCCGTGTATCCTCCCACAAATGCATTATAGCCTGCCTCTGTTCGCACAGCCTCTCAACCATGTGCAGGGTGGAGTTCCACCTTGTTGCAACGTCTATGATTAGGCGGTGCTTGGGGAGGTGGAGCAATCGCTGCAGCTTCTGCATACGACTGGAGAGTATGGGCGAGCGACGGATGTGCGAGTACAGTCTTCGTACCTTATGGAGAAGGGATGTTAACTCCGGATAACTATTAAGGAAGCACTGCACCACCAGGTTCAAAGTGTGAGCCAGGCAAGGTATGTGTGTGAGTTTAGCAAGGGCTATGGCTGCCACAAAATTACGGCCGTTATCACTGACTACCTTGCCTGGCTCAAGATGTAGACTGCCCAGCCATGACTCAGTTTGTCGCTGCAAGTAGTCGGCCAGTACCTCCGCGGTGTGTCTGTTGTCGCCCAAAGACATCATCGTTAACACAGCCTACTGATGCTTACCACTAGCTTTTCGATAGTGGGACACCTCATGTGCAACACTGGCAGCTGCGGATGGAGTGCTTGTGCGACTGCGCTCTGTGGACGAGCTTTCGCTTATGGAGGAGGGTCGAAAGCCTACAGCCAACTGTTTCCTATACCGTGGGCTAGGCAGCACTGTTCCACCATTGCTGTCCCCTGTGGAGCCTGCATCCACCACATTAACCCAGTGCGCAGTGATGGACACGTAACGGCCCTGGCCATGCCTACTGGACCATGCATGTGTTGTGAGGTGCACCTTTCCACTCACTGATTGCTTGAGTGCATGGACAATGTGGTCTTTCACATGCAGGTGGAGGGCTGGGATGGCTTTTCGAGAAAAGAAGTGCCGACTGGGTAGGTCATAGCATGGGACTGCGTAGGCCATGAGCTCGTGGAAAGCTTCGCTTTCAACCAAACGGTAGGGCATCATCTCTAATTTGATTAGTTTGGCAATGTAGGCGTTCAAACACAGTGTACGCGGATGAGAGGATGAGTACTTTCTTGTCCTACTCAGAGTGGTAGGGTGAGCTGGACTGGAGAGCTGCATATGGGGGAAGTAGCGGTGGACCGGATGGAGTGAGAGGGGGGATGGTGATGGTATTGGTGGTGATGGCCTAGATTCAGTGTTGTGTTGCCAAACCATTGTGATTCCCTGAGTGCTTTGCCCTTGCGACGACACCTCAACATTTAGTGCTGGTGGTGTGCTTAACGGTGGCTGTGGTCTTACAGTGGGGGAAGCGATGGAGCGTTGCTGGCTACCTTCAGTCGGAGCAGGTGCACATGTGCTACCTGAGGTTTTGTAGTCCGTCCACGCTTGCAAGTGCATGTTGATTAAATGTCTAAGCATGCAACTGGTATTCAAATTTCTGAGTTTACCTCGGCTAAAGGTCCTTCCGCACTTCTTACAGGTAACCTTTGCCTCAGCAGTAGGATTTTGGACAAAGAAGTGCCACACTGCACTCTTCCTACTATGGTATACATTTTCTGGCCTTGCACGCTGTGCTAAGTTGACCATCTGGCCAAGCTGTCCTGCAACTCTTTTAGTTTTTGGTCCACGTTTTTGGACAGCTACTGGCCTGCTAGATAACCGCTGCTGCGATGTCAATGCCTGCTGCGGATCATTCTCCTTATCTAAACTATTGCCAGCGCCAATCTCCTCCCCCAATGGATGCCAATCCGGGTCAAGAACTGGGTCATCCATCACCTCCTCTTCAAAGTCATCTGCACCTTCCTCTTTACCTTCCTCTCTGTCACCGGGTAAGGTGGTATAGTATGTGGGAAGGGGCACCTGAGTTTCATCAGGGTCAGATTCTGGCTCAGTAGACTGCGAGGGCAATGTAGTGCTCTGAGTCAATGTACCAGCAGAATCATCTAGCAGTGGCTGTGCATCAGTGCACTCCATGTCAGATTCATCTTGGACTGGGGAATTCAGGATTTGACTGGATAACCCAGGCATGGTATGTGAAAAAAGCTCCATAGAGTAATCTGAAGTGTGGGCTGCCGCATCCTTAACTTTTGGTGGGGGTGAAGGACACAAGGAAAGGTGTTTTTCCTGACCAGAACCCTGCACTGACGACTCCGTGCTTGCAGGTTTCGAACGTTCAGAAGAGGAGGCAATAGAGCTGGTGGCTGTTTTGGAAATGTATGCCAAAACCTGTTCCTGATGCTCCGGCTTTAAAAGCGGTTTTCCTACTCCAAGAAAAGGGAACCTTACAGGCCTTCTTGGGCCAGATGATGATGCAGGCTCAACACCTCCTGCCTTAGCTGCTATTGTGCTTTTGCCAGAACCAGCTGATGCACCACCACCATCAGTACCAGCCGCGCCCCCCTGCCCACGGCCTCTTCCACCATACTTCCTCATGTTTGGGAAAATGTTCCCAAAATACCAGCAGAGAGATGGTACTGTATGAGGAGCGTCCAGCTGTGTAAGGTGTATTACAAAAATTAAATCTACGTATATATTTTGTTAGTCACAGACGCTCTCCCAGTATGTATTTGACCGTAATCCAACAAGCAGATATACGGCACTGTATCAGAAGTGTACAGCTGTATACTTTTTTGTGTAACTAACAATCTCTGTATATGTATTTACGGAGTGTCACACACCCACGTTGACTCTGTATAGATGTGACTGTAATGCGAACAGCAGATATACAATACTGTTTGAGAATCGGACAGCTCAATACGGTGTATGGAGAAATGGAAATGTCCGTATATGTATTTATATAGTGTCACACACATACACTGACTCTGTATAGATGTGACCGTAATGCGAACAGCAGATATACAATACTGTTTGAGAATCGGACAGCTCTATACGGTGTCTGTATGGAAAATTGTAAATCTCTGTCTATTTTTATACGGAGTGACACACGCTGTCTCTGTATAGTTTTGACCGTAATCAAACAGCAGATATACGAAACTGTCTGAAAAGTGGAGAGCTCTATATGGTGTAGGTCTGGAAAAGTGGAAAATCTCCTTGGTTTGTTTTTCCAGAGTCACACACAGCTTGTATTTGTCCATGATACCAGCCGGTACACGGTAGTGTGTGAGGAGTGTACACCGCTATACGGTGTCTGTATGGAAAATTTTAAATCTCCGTCTATTTTTATACGGAGTGACACACGCTGTCTCTGTATAGTTGTGACCGTAATCTAACAGCAGATATACAAAACTGTTTGAAAAGCGGACAGCTCTATACAGTGTAGGTCTGGAAAAATGGAAAATCTCAGTTTGTTTTTCCAGAGTCACACACAGCTTGTATTTGTCCGTGATACCAGCTGGTACACGGTAGTGTGTGAGGAGCGTACACCGCTATACAGTGTGTGAAAAAATGAAAGCTCGTTAACTGACCAGAACAAAATAATAAAAGTTGGAGTACTTTGAAAAAAGCAGTTGGAACAGCAGTGTGCACACAGCAATGCAGTAGCAGGTAGCCTTAAAAGGCAGCCTAATCACCACCAGCGCTGCTGCACACAACAAAAATCCTCCCCTTTCACTGCACACTAACTGTACAGTGAAAAGCGCTATCAGCAGAAGCGTTTTTTTTCTGCTTCCCTGCCTAACACTCTCCCTGTTCAGAATCAGCAGCAGCACCTCTCCCTATTCTAAGATTGGCAGAAGTAAGATGGCGGTCGGCGGTCACGGCCTTTTATAGCCACTGTGACGTCACACAAAGCCAGCTAATCACTTCAATGCCCTTCTCTAAGATGGTGGTGGCTACTGCCCATGTCATCGCGTTGCCCACAGTGTGCGTCCTCCATCATTGGCTGAGAAAAGACGCTGGAAGCATTATTTGAAACGCGACTTTGGCGCGCAGGTCGGTGACCTCATGGCCGACCTCACGCTATGGTCGGGTTTCGATCGGCGAAACCCGACTTTAGCTAAAGTGGGCGACTTTTGAATTTGACCGACCGGTTTCGCTCAACTCTAGTGGTAGATTCATCAATTGTGATTATTTTTATTTTATTTTTAAGTTGCAAAATTTGGCAAAAATGGAGTGACTAAATGCTTCCGCAAATGCTAGAGCTACATGTGACGTTTCATCTGTGCTAGAGCTACATGTGACTTTTTGCTCTATAAAAAAATAAAAAGTTAATCAGAAAAATGTTATTTTTGCGCAAAATCGATGAATCCCACACACCTTTTTGAAGCATTGGCTCCATAAGCATTAATGATGAATTGGGCTCATTTTTTGGCATCACATTTAGGTTTCCGACTAACACATGTCACAGTGCCCCGATGGATGCCATACTGTGGCATTATCACAAATTTGATGTCTTCAGTTTCTATTTTTTTTCCTTGCTGATGTGACTTGCCTCAAAAAAGAGGCGTAAGAGGACCCTGTCACCCACATAAACCTATAGCAGGCCCTGTATCAATATGTATTGTGACCATATGTATATATTTTCCTGGTAAGTGCAGTATATTTTCATTTTCTACTTTAGTTTCCTTCTATGTACATGTTCCCACATAGAGAGAGCCAGTGCCTGAGGGAACATTCAGTAACAATGGCCCCTGTGTGCTGGGGATGGGGCAGTGTTTGCTATTCTCTGTTGAAATTCTCATTGACAATTGTCTCGTCAGTTCTCCGCCATTTTGTATGAACTAGATGGAGGCCCGATTCTATCGCATCAGGAGGGCGGTAATGTCACGATGGGGGCAGGCTTTCCAGCATTGAGAATCTCTTCCCCCATGTGATCACCCACCTATCTACTCTCTCATTTCCCCATGTGCTGACTTCTCCCGTCTGTGCTCTCTTCTTTGACCTGTCTACCCCATGTGCTATCCCCCTTGTCTGCTGTCTCTCTCCTTCCTGTGCTGTGTTCTCCCCTCAAGTGCTGTCCCATTTGAGCTGTCTCCTACTGTGCTCTCTCTCTCTCACCCCTGTGTCTGACCGTGTACAGAACATACCACAGCTCCTGGGCAGGGGAGGAAGCAAAAGACAATACTGATATTACAGCAGGAGATCGCAGAGGATACATTTTGTGAGGTAAAATATTGTTTAAAAACTGTCAGTGAAATATTTTACCTCACAAAATGAATCCTCTGTGATCCCCTGCTGTAATGTCAGTATTGTCTTTTGCTTCCTCCCCCTGCCCAGGAGTTGTGGTATAATCCGTACAGAGTCAGACACGGACAATTTTTAAAATGAACTTTCGGTCGTGGGAAAACCCCTTTAATGTGAACAGCTTCCTCTGCCTGTAGACACGTTGCGCATCTGCCTCCGGGATCAGGCGAATGATTCACTGCGGTATGACGGTGTTCTGCTGGTGGTACCTGCGCAAGAGGCTGCGTGTGAGTGATGCAACAGTGTTCCGCTGGTGGTACCGCGCAATAGGTTGGTACCAGCAGCAGTTTCCATATTGAGACACTCATCACTTGGGTGTCCCAATATGGCGGTCGGTGAACTTCCTCCGCTTGGAATTGTGGGATATGGGGACATCTGGACAGAACAGGAAATGAAAACATTACAAGGCAATTATATAAATAGATAGTGATGTCTCTGCTACAGATTCAGAGGACAGCTGAAGATATCGGCACACAAAAATAATCTCATTGAGCAGGGTTCTGTAATGTGTTCACTTGGCCACAAGATGGCGACACTTACACTTATTACATCAGTGTTGTGAACATTTGAGACCCCTGGAGCTTTAACACGATATGAAGCAGCAATCCCATAGATAATCTGGAGTCCAGAGACCACAGTCTGAAGGCGCCGTCACATTTTCTCTGCTCTCTTTATGTTACTCTCATGTACATTATTAAAGGGGTTCTCTGGTATTAGGAACGGTCTGCTCATGGGGGCACTAGTATATGAGGAAGAGGAAGCCGCCTAATTGTATACATGCTGCTCATCCATATGCATGCTCTTGGCACCCTAAGCAAATGTGGGGTGTATAATCGTCCTGTATACCAGGCCTCATGGAATCTGCCCCCTCCGTCATACAGGCGTAAAATATGTGCTGCATAATAATACACTGGCATTAAAAAGGCACTGATCTCCAGGGCTGTGGAGTCGGAGTCGGTGCTCATTTTGGTGGAGTCGGTATAAAATGGACCGACTCCGACTCCTAAAATATATAATAAATTGGGTACAGTAGTTCAATGCAGAATGTCCTGAATATTTTTTCATAGGAATTTGGGAAAGTTATGAAATGTCCTATAAATGGCTGTTCTATTCCTGATCTAAGGCTACATTCACACACAGCGTTTTTCCTGTGTTTTTTGAGGATACGTTTTTCAGTTGCAAAAGCAGATCAGCTTTTTAAAAAACCGCATCACCTGAAAGGTTTTTGAGCTCATAGATAATGTTTTCAATAGCAAAAGCAGATTAGAAATCTGCTCTATCTATCCATTTATCCATATCTGTCTATCCATATCATATCTGTACCAAAAAGAATGAAAGCCGGATAGCACACAGACTAACACTCCTTTTTTTTAGCACCAGTCAGGTACACCTCATAGCTGCCCAAAAGGACACCCAGGACAGGCATTGCTCGTCTTCAGTAACATCAACTGATAGTTGGAATAAATAGACTGCATTCATCACCACATCTTCTTAAGGTGCAGGCTTTATTTTCAAGTGTAGGGGTGTGAAGTATGAGGTTCTGCAGCAGCTGAGGTGTGCAGTATGAAATTCTGCGGAACAGTATGAGATTCTGCCCCCCTAGGTTTGATCCTGGCTACGCTCATAGTGTGAATGTAGCCTGAGGATCTAGGCTTTATCTTAGCCGAGATAAGTCATAGTGTGTGTGTGTGTATATATATATATATATATATATATATATATATATACAAACCAAAAGTTTGGACACACCTTCTCAATCAAAGCGTTTTCTTTATTTTCATGACTATGAAAATTGTAGATTCACTCTGTAGGCATCAAAACTATGAATTAACACATGTGGAATTATATAATTAACAAAAAAGTGTGAAACAACTGAAAATACTGTATGTCTTATATTCTAGGTTCTTCAAAGTAGCCACCTTTTGCTTTGATTTCTGCTTTGCACACTCTTGGCATTCTCTTGATGAGCTTCAAGAGGTAGTCACCGGAAATGGATTTCACTTCACAGGTGTGCCCTGTCAGGTTTAATAAGTGGGATTTCTTGCCTTATAAATGAGGTTGGGACCATCAGTTGTGTTGTGCAGAAGTCTGGTGGATACACAGGTGATAGTCCTACTGAATAGACTGTTAGAATTTGTATTATGGCAAGAAAAAAGCAGCTGAGTAAAGAAAATGAGTGGCCCTCATTACTTTAAGAAATGAAGGTTAGTCAGTCCAAAAAATTGGGAAAACTTTGAAAGTGTCCCCAAGTGCATTGGCAAAAACCATCAAGCGCTACAAAGAAACTGGCTCACATGAGGACCGCCCCAGGAAAGGAAGACCAAGAGTCACCTCTGCTGCGGAGGATAAGTTCATCCTAGTCACCAGCCTCAGAAATCGCAGGTTAACAGCAGCTCAGAATAGAGACCAGGTCAATGCCACACAGAGTTCTAGCAGCAGACACATCTCTACAACTGTTAAGAGGAGACTTTGTGCAGCAGGCCTTCATGGTAAAATAGCTGCTAGGAAACCACTGCTAAGGACAGGCCACAAGCAGAAGAGACTTGTTTGGGCTAGAGAACACAAGGAATGGACATTAGACCAGTGGAAATCTGTGCTTTGGTCTGATGAGTCCAAATTTGAGATCTTTGGTTCCAACCACCATGTCTTTGTGCGACGCAGAAAAGGTGAACGGATGGACTCTACATTCCTGGTTCCCACCGTGAAGCATGGAGGAGGAGGAGGTGTGATGGTTTGGGGGTGCTTTGCTGGTGACACTGTTGGGGATTTATTCAAAATTGAAGGCATACTGAACCAGCATGGCTACCACAGCATCTTGCAGCGGCATGCTATTCCATCCGGTTTGTGTTTAGTTGGACCATCATTTATTTTTCAACAGGACAATGGCCTCAAACACACCTCCAGGCTGTGTAAGGGCTATTTGACCAAGAAGGAGAGTGATGGGGTGCTACGCCTGATGACCTGGCCTCCACAGTCACCAGACCTGAACCCAATCGAGATGGTTTGGGGTGAGCTGGACCGCAGAGTGAAGGCAAAACGGCCAACAAGTGCTAAGCATCTCTGGGAACTCCTTCAAGACTGTTGGAAGACCATTTCTGGTGACTACCTCTTGAAGCTCATCAAGAGAATGCCAAGAGTGTGCAAAGCAGTAATCAAAGCAAAAGGTGGCTACTTTGAAGAACCTAGAATATAAGACATATTTTCAGTTGTTTCACACTTTAATTATAAAATTCCACATGTGTTAATTCATTGTTTTGATGCCTTCAGAATGAATCTACAATTTTCATAGTCATGAAAATAAAGAAAACTCTTTGAATGAGAAGGTGTGTCCAAACTTTGGTCTGTACCGTATACATGTACATGTATGTATACAGTGTATTACATATTTACAATTTATTACAGTTTTTTGTGTTCTAAAGTTGTTTTCCAATAAATAGATATTATGTTCTATCTAAATATCTTGATTATTGGATCATAGAAATGATTAAATGTCTGATGTTCACATTGTACTACAATACATTTTTCACTTAAATATAAGCAATATATGTGGGAGTCGGAGTCAGAGTCGGTGTAAGGGAAATTGAGGAGTCGGAGTCGCAGGTTTGGCTTACCGACTCCACAGCCCTGCTGATCTCCCTGGCAAAAAAAGTGACCCTCCTTGTCCAAGTTGTTGTGTATTACAGCATTCGCTGTTTCTGGTGCCATCTACTGTCCAAATTGTAATATTGCAGAAATTGAAGCCAATAATATTTATGTTGTAAAACCAAACAATAGCCAAATCACTTGGTTAGAAATAAATATAAATATATGATTATTTTTTTACTTATTGATTTTCATCAAAGTCAAGAGCTGTGGCAAAATGGAGAATTAGACAAATTATGATTTGTGTTAATGAACCCTTAAAGCACAATGGGAGTAGATATCCAGGAACTGACTTCTGCCTTGACCTTATATTTCTGTCTGAGCTGGAAACGGTGCTCAGTAGTTACTCTGACTACTAGAATACTGTGCCCTATGGAAATGAAGATTATTTTCCCGTGTTATAAATGAATGGAAAAAATGCTTATATTCAGAAACAGTTAAAAAAAAGAGTGAAAGTCAGTAGTGGCCTTAGCAGGAAGAAGTAAGTCTTTGTTTTCTATTTCCCATTCCTTTTGAATCCACTTCTGCATGAAAAACTTTTAATTCCTTTGCCCCCTGTCTGAGAAACACCACCCTGCTGCTATATTGAGGATTCCCTATATTGTATTGGGGTTCCCTCTAGAGATCAATGTGGGCCTTAACTCAACTTTCCCAACCTCTCATCATGTGAGAGGCCTTCCATCCGTTTTAATAATCTAGTTGCCCGCCTTTTAACTGACTCTATCTTCTGAATATTCCTTTTAAAATGTGGAGCCCAGAACTGGATCCCATATTCTAGATGTGGTCTCAAAAGTGATTTTTAGAGGTATAACAATATGTTGGGATCACTGGATTTTATCTCTGACATAAGCACTGCAAGTGACAGGATGGCAAGTGCACTACAGTGTGGCTCTACAAAGAAAGTGAGAGATCTCATAATAGTCATCTATAACCATTGCATTCTAATCAGCATGTCTATCTGTTCTTCCTACAGGTATGTCACCGAGCTTTCCAAACTCTGTGATACCTCTTACCTCTCCTGTGTGCATTAACTCGGTATGTTTTTTTAAACTGACCATTGTACTACCCCCCTGTGACGACACCGCATTTAATCTTAATTATCCAGACGTCTATTTTCAATTTGTCAAGAACCATAGACTGTTATCATATGAGTCATAAACATTAATTTTTGATATTTTAGAATGACTGCTGTTTGCCTATTACCGTATTTTTCGGACCATAAGACGCACCTAGGATTTGGAGGAGGAAATTAAGAAAAAAAAAAACTTAAGCAAAAAATGTGGTAAATTCTGTACTTAATAATATCCCCTATCCTGGTATGCATGGCTAACTCATCCCTATCCTGGTATGCATATATATTCCAAAACATCCGGCACTCAAGAAGATAAATAATGTTCATCAGTTTATTTATAGATACATAATCCTGAAAAAAAAACAAGCATAACGTTTCGGTCTTTTCCTTGACCTTCTTCAGACTGGGATTAAGAAGGCAGTAAAACAAAGAAAGGCTATAACAATCAGTTTGACCCATATATGAAAATAGTACATAGAACAGAAAAAGTTCCAATATGATATATAAGCAGACTAGGCTGAGTGAATTTATGATAACATATTAATCGGTGTAAATAGTTGGTGTAAAATATTACAAATTGTAAAATAAAAAATAATAAATAATAAATGTCTTTTACACAAGCCATGTGATCAATTACTATGCATAATAAACAAATACGACTCAATGTCCACAATTTACTATAATACAAACAAGTCATTCAAATGATGAATATATAAAATAGAGAGGATATATTAGCAACAGGGAGAAAAAGAGCGGTCCATATAGATATTATTTGCCCTCAGTCCGCCAAGTGACCACATACGTGAAATGAGAAATTATGCTTACCGGATTATGTTAGTATAATGAGACCCACCAAGGTAATAGGATCATTGAAAAGTCTAGGGGCAAAGGAACACCTTTGTAGACTGTGAGCCCTCGCGGGCAGGGTCCTCTCTCTTCCTGTACTAGTCGTGACTTGTATTGTTTAAGATCACTGTACTTGTATGCATTATGTATACCCCTCCTCACATGTAAAGCGCCATGGAATGAATGGCGCTATAATAATAATAATAATAATAACACCCGTAGGCTAAGACCAAAGCGGCCTCTAAGTAAACAACATCATGTGCTTACCACATACGTGCCATAGATAAAGGGTCCCGGAGTACTGCGCTGCATAGTAGCAGGTAGGAGCCAGTGGTGTGAGCGCTTGAGGGACCAGTGAGCAGATTTGCTAGAAATAGAGACGGTGGGTCCGGAAGAAAATGGCCGGAACTTACGCGAAGACCGAGGGTGGAACGCAGGTGGAACGCATGTGATCCGGCGTACCGGAAGTGCGTCACTAAGGCTTCTCAAGAACGGAAGTGCTCTGTGGAACGCAGCCGTGAGACGCAAGCAAGAAGTAGATGGTGCTGGGGACGGTCCCAGTTCATGCAAGTATGGAGATTCATCGATGGAGCCTGTAGATTAGGTAAGTATATTAAATGTAAAGAAATGAAAATTCAAGACGCGACCTAGGGAATATTGAAAGAAGAATTATCAGTCCCTTCAAGGAGCATAATAAAGTACATCAATGAATAATGCATTTCAATGATATATCTAATGAGGAACCACTTCATAATCCTCAGAAATGAATACTTATGATATGACCAGCCATATATAATACAGAACAAAGGAAGAATTATATATCAATAAACCTCTAAATACTCAAAAATTTAGAACAAGCCTAAGCTTTGTAAATAGTGTATCCAATAGGCCTCTCTGAATTGGAGTTTTTAAATCAAGTTACCGCCTCTTCTATTCATCTATACTTGTTCCAACACCAAGAAACGTGACTGTGCAATAGAGTGACCAGCAGTATGAAAATGATTAGGAATCAGAAGGTGATGTCTCCCACAATGTATATCTGACTTACGATGTGATATATGCTCTTTTATCGCCTGTGTGGTTTCACCTACGTATATCTTGCCACAAGAGCATTTAATGGCATATACAACCGATTTGGAATCGCAGGTGTAGAAACCCTGAATCGGGATGTCTGCACCAGTAAGTGGATGTGAGATTTTCGAGCCCTTGAGTATATTGGCACATTGTGCACATTGAAGGCATGGAAACGTGCCTTTTCACTGTGTGTGAAGAAATGCTTGTCTGGGAATAGCTTCAGATCCAATGTCTGCTCTAATGATTTTATTGTTTAGATTGCTGGGCCTCCTAAAACAGGGAAGGAAAGGTACTTGGAACTCCAGAACTTCCGGAAAGCTATCTCGAAGTAAATGCCAATGTTTGCGGATTTTTTTAATGAAGTTTATACATGAAAGGCTGAAAGGTATGGTCAAAAGGGATTCTGTGGGGTGAAGTAGATTTTGTAGGTGAGTTAGTTTTATTCCGACATTGTCGGAGTAATTGGCGGGGATAACCCCTTTGTAGAAATTTTTCTTCCATCTCATCCATACGTTGGATGAGGCAATAAAAGAGTCGGATATACGTTGTGGGAGACATCACCTTCTGATTCCTAGTCATTTTCATACTGCTGGTCACTCTATTGCACAGTCACGTTTCTTGGTGTTGGAACAAGTACAGATGAATAGAAGAGGCAGTAACTTGATTTAAAAACTCCAAATCAGAGAGGCCTATTGGATACACTATTTACAAAGCTTAGAACCTAAGGCCTGCTTCACACATCCGTTTTTTGACGTCCGTCAAAATCCGCCGTTTTGCAAAAAAACCGGATTCGCCATTTTTATGGCGGATCCGTTTTTTTCCCATAGACTTGCATTAGTGGCTAAAGCAGATCCGTCCAAAAAACGTATCCGGTAGCATCCGTTTGTGGCAAAACAAACGGATCCGTTTTTTCACACTTTGGCGGACGCCAAAAAACTGATGTGTGAAACAGGCCTTGGGGGTTAAATAGAGAATATGACCTAACAGGCTTGTTCTAAATTTTTGGGTGCTTAGAGGTTTATTGATATATAATTCTTCCTTTGTTCTGTATTATATATGGCTGGTCATATCATAAGTATTCATTTCTGAGGATTATGAAGTGGTTCCTCATTAGATATATCACTGAAATGCATTGAAATGCAGGCTGCTCAGGTCACCCCCACTGTCCATATTTATAGAAACATACAGGCCAGTAACACCCAGAAACTTATGAAGAACTTGCAGTCTTCATTGGCCCCGATCTCCTCCCTCTCATGTCCTGATTCTGGATTGAAGCATTACATTGAAACACTTCAAAGTGCTCTGGATGAATTTGCACATCCTATACATAGAACACCACAACACAGACGGCGACAACCCTGGCACACCCTGCAAACACGTTTCCTACAGCGGTGCTCCAGGTGCGCCGAACGTCTGTGGAGAAAATCCAACCTACCCGAAGATTTCATCCATTATAAGTTTATGCTTCGAACATACAACACTGCCCTTCACCTCTCAAAACAAACCTATTTCAACACCCTCATCACCTCACTGTCCAATAACCCTAAACGCCTCTTTGACACTTTTCATTCTCTACTCAACCCAAAAGTACAGGCCCCAACCACGGTGCTTCGAGCTGACGATCAGGCCAATTACTTCAAAGAAAAAATTGACCAGATCCGACAGGAAATTATCTCCCAATCACCTCATACCATGCACTGTCCTCCCTCCCCCACTGCATCTAGCTCACTCTCTGATTTTGAACCAGTCACAGAAGTAAGCAGGCTCCTTGCATCTTCTCGCCCAACCACTTGCACCAGTGACCCATTTCCGTCACATCTCCTCCAGTCCCTTTCCCCTGCTGTCACCCCTCACCTAACTAAAATATTTAACCTCTCTCTCTTCTGTTATATTTCCCTCCTTATTTAAGCATGCCATCATACATCCACTACTTAAAAACCATCCCTCGACCAAAACTGTGCCGCTAACTATAGACCTGTCTCTAATCTTCCCTTCATCTCTTCATCTCTAAACTCCTGGAACGCCTGGTCCTCTCCCATCTTATCCGCTATCTCTTTGATAACTCTCTTCTCGACCCTCTCCAATCCGGTTTCCGCCCATTACACTCTACTGAAACTGCCCTCATTAAAGTCTCTAATGATCTACTAACAGCTAAATCAAATGGTCATTACTCCATGCTAATTCTCTTGGATCTATCTGCAGCATTCGACACTGTGGATCATCAGCTCCTCCTCACTATGCTACATTCCATTGGCCTCAAGGACACCGTTCTCTCCTGGTTCTCCTCCTATCTCTCTGACCGCTCCTTTACTGTATCTTTTGCTGGCTCCTCTTCCTCTCATCTTCCCCTTACTGTTGGGGTTCCTCAAGGATCAGTCCTAGGCCCCCTCCTCTTCTCTTTGTATACTGCCCCTATTGGTCAAACAATCAGTAGATTTGGTCTCCAGTACCATCTCTATGCTGACGACACCCAATTATACGCTTCTTCTCCTGACATCACGCCAGCCTTTCTAGAAAACACCGGCGATTGTCTAAATGCTGTGTCTAACATCATGTCCTCACTATATCTGAAACTGAACCTGTCAAAGACTGAACTCCTTGTGTTTCCTCCCGCTACTAATGTACCTATACCCGACACTGCCATTTCCGTGTGTGGTTCCACTATTACTCCCCAGCAACATGCCCGCTGTCTTGGGATCATACTTGACTCTGAGCTTTCCTTTGTCCCCCACATACGATCACTGGCTCGCTCTTGTTATCTGCACCTCAAAAACATTTCTAGAATTCGACCTTTTCTTACTTTTGACTCCGCAAAAACTCTTACTGTTTCTCTTATTCATTCTCGTCTCGACTATTGTAACTCTCTTCTAATTGGTCTCCCTCTTACCAAACTCTCCCCCCTCCAATCTGTCTTGAATGCTGCTGCCAGGATCATATACCTCGCCAATTGTTACACCGATGCCTCTACATTGTGCCAGTCATTACACTGGCTACCCATCCACTCCAGAATCCAGTACAAACCCTCACCCATAAAGCTCTTCATGGCTCAGCACCACCCTACATCTCCTCCCTTGTTTCAGTATACCAACCTACCCGCGCCCTCCGTTCTGCTGATGACCTGAGGTTAGCATCCTCAGTAATCAGAACCTCCTACTCCCGTCTCCAAGACTATACACGTGCTGCGCCAATTCTTTGGAATGCACTTCCCAGGTCAATACGATTAGTCCCCAATCCCCACAACTTTAAGCGTGCCCTGAAAACTCATTTATTCAGACTGGCTTACCGCCTCAACACATTAACCTAATCTATCCCTATGGGGCACAGCCAAAAATTTTTACCATAACCAGTTTCCCCGCATCATGTTCCCACATGTTTTATGCATCCATTAGCCCTCTGCATCTGTACTGTTACACACTTAACATTATGGCTGGTCCATACAATCAGGGCAACTGTTACCACCCACCTTTCGTGTCTCCCTTTTTTCCTCATAGATTGTAAGCTTGTGAGCAGGGCCCTCATTCCTCTTGGTATCTGTTATGATCTATGTGATTATTGTTATGCTGTAATGCCTATTGTCTGTACAAGTCCCCTCTGAAATGTAAAGTGCTGCGGAATATGTCGGCGCTATAGAAATAAAATTTATTATTAATATTATTATTATTCATTGATGTACTTTATTATGCTCCTTGAAGGGACTGATAATTCTTCTTTCAATATTCCCTTGGTCGCGTCTTGAATTTTCATTTCTTTACAATTAATATACTCACTGTCATGCCCGTCATGCCGGCCATGCTGCTTGCGCTGCATGATCCCCATTGTCATGCCTGTCATGCCTCATTGTCCCCAGGTCCGGGTCCCTGTGGGCGCCCCGAGGGTATCGCTTGTGTGTACAGGCGCACCTCATGACTGTTATGCCGCAAGATCCCTGGAGCAGTGTGCACACGCACCTCATGACTGTTATGCCGCAAGATCCCTGGAGCAGTGTGCACACGCACCTCATGACTGTTATGCCGCAAGATCCCTGGAGCAGTGTGCACATGCACCTCATGACTGTTATGCTGCAAGATCCCTGGAGCAGTGTGCACACGCATCTCATGTCTGATATGCCGCATGACTCCTGGAGCAGTTTGCACGTGCACTGAACCATCTTGCTCATTATGTCTTATGCTGCGGGATCCCAGGAAGCAGTGTGCACACGCACCTCGTAACTGTTATGCTGCACGATGCCTGGAGCAGTGTACACGCGCGCCTCATCTCATGGCTGCCTGCCAGTGCGCTGTGTGACCAGTCGTCTCTGCTCTGCATGCAGCAATCCTCTCTGTGATCCTGGAGCCCTTGATCATGTGACCTTTTCTATATGTTCCAGCACAGTCTGATCCAGCAATCCTCTCTATGGTCTTGGAGGACTCGACCAAGTGACCCTCTCTATGATCCTGGAGGATCTGAACCGGAAGTCCTCTCCTGGTCCTGACCCGGAAGTGCAGGTGCTAATGCCCTATATCAGACCGCCCCTTCCTATGGTCGGGGCCTGAGTATCGTGTTGCTTCCCTGTATGGCTGCTTGGTCTGCTCGGTCGCTCCCTGTATTCTCTGACCCTGCACTCTGCCCTGTTGTGCCTCTGCACACTCTGTGCTTGTATTCTGACTCTTGTCTCGTGCCATGTCTTGTGTTGTCTTTTGTGCTGTGTTTGTCCTTGTTATTCTTAGACTTGTAGTCCTTCCTCTGTTCTCTGCCTTAGCCTGTTTCGCTATGTCTTGCCTAAGCTCTTTGCCTTGTTGTTTGTCCTATGTTCCGTGTCTAGTCTCAAGGCTCTGCCTTGACCCAGCTCTGGGCTTCAGCCTACGCTCCGCTGCTAGACTCTGTCCTATGTCTAGTCTCAAGGCTCTGCCTTGACCCGGCTCTGGGCTTCGGCCTACGCTCCGCTGCTAGACTCTGTCCTATGTCTAGTCTCAAGGCCCTGCCTTGACCCGTCTCTGGGCTCTAGCATACGTTCCGCTTTCCTTCTCTTGTACCCGGCTCTGTGCTACTGCCTACGTTCCACTCTGTGTCTTAAACTCTTCCCCTGGCGTGCCCTCTGCACGCGCAGGACCTTGCCTTGAACTTAGTCTCCGTTTTTCGTGCGCTCTTGCACCTCTCGTACTAGGCGTTGCCGTGCCGTCTCGCACGGGTCTCTGTCCTGTACCTTTGCCAAGCCCTGCCTTGTGGCTGCATGCCCTCTTGCACGCGCCTGGTCGCCCCATGCCCGCCTGTTTGTGCCTCAGCCGTGCCGCTCTAGTCGTGCCCGCCTGTTTGTGCCTCAACCGTACTCGCCGTCCAGTGCTATTGTGGTTTCCGCCTGTCTGTGCCTCAGCCGTGCCGCCTCTAGTCGTGCCCGCCTGCCTGTGCCTCCAGCCGGTACCGCCTGCCGGTGCCCCAGTCGTGTTTTCTGTGCTCTCTTGCACTCACGCTGTTTCTCGCACTGTGCGTTTTCATGCTACTCTTGCACAAGTCTTTCGCTTTCCTTGCTCTGTCCTGAACCTTGTCTTGTCTCTCTGTCATGTTCTGAGTTCCATGACCTGTCTTGAATCTTGTCTTGCTCGTACCTTGCTCTGTGCCCTGCTCTTTGTCTTGAACCCTGACCTTTGCGTGCCCCTTTGCACACGCAGGACCTTGAATCTTGAATCCTGGTGGCTTCCTTAGCGTGCCCAGGACCTTGAACCCTGTCGTGTCCCCTAAACATGCACCATGCCTAGTGTCTTGAACCCTGTCTTGCACCTTGCCTTGGACCCTGGCGTGTCCCTAGCACGCACCCTGCCTTGAACTTTACCTTGGACCCTGGCGTGTTCCCTAATACGCACCATGTTTTTGAACACTGTCGTGCCTCCCTGCCTGAACCCTGGTTGGCCTGCTGGATGCCCGGAACTTGCCGATCGCCATTGGAGCTCCGGAACCTGATGACCCTGTTGATCGTTGCCTGCTGTCCGGAGTCCGACGTCATCGTGCCCTTGCCTGTGCCCAGGCATGCCACCTAGCACGTATCATGCCATGGACCTTGGCGTGCCCTCGCAGTACCTTGCTGTCTTTTCCCTGTGTTATCACGTCTTGCACCTGATGTTACCCTGAGTTTGCCTTAATGAAGAAAACTTGAACTCACGTCTTGTCTTGTCTTGTTTCCTGCACGTCCCTTGTCGTCAGACACTCACATTGTGTCTTCCTTGAGCCGGCCATCTGGTTCCAGCAGTCTTGCCCCTGACACTCCCTGTATAGGGGGTGGTTCCTCACAAGGTTAGCTCGCCCTCGGTGGGTGGGTGCCACGACCCAGAGGGTCCACTCTAAAGAAAAGTCGATTCAGCTGAAGCTGACTCGTCACACTTACATAATCTATACGCTCCATCAATGAATCTCCATGCTTGCACGAACTGGGACCGCCCCCAGCACCACCTACTTCTTGCTTGCGTATCATGGCTGTGTTCCACCGAGCACTTCCGTTCTTGAGAAGCCTTAGTGACGAACTTCTGGTACGCCGTATCACATGAGTTCCACTGGCGTTCCACCCACAGTCTTCGCGTAAGTTCCAGCCATTTACTTCCGGACCCACCATCTTTATAGCAAACCCGCTCACTGATCCCTCAAGTGCTCACACCACTGGCTCCTACCCGCTACTATGCAGTGCAGTGCATCGGGACCCTTTATCTATGGCACGTATGTGGTAAGCTATTCCTTTCCAGCACATGATGTTTACTTAGATGCCGCTTTTGTCTTAGCCTACGTGTGTTGCATAATAATTACAAAAGTGTTCCTTTGCCCCTAGACTTTTCAATGATCCTATTACCTTGGTGGGTCTCATTATACTAACATAATCTGGTAAGCATAATTTCTCATTTCACCTATGTGGTTGCTTGGCGGACTCAGGGCAAATAATATCTATATGGACCGCTCTTTTTTCTCCCTGTTGCTAATGTATCCTCTCTATTTTATATATTCATCATTTAAATGACTTGTTTGTATCATAGTAAATTGTGGACATTGAGTCGTATTGTTTATTATGCATAGTTAATGATCATGTGGCTTGTGTAAAAGACGTTTATTATATATATATAACGTAGAGCCGTAAAGTTAAAAAAATCATATCTTTTCCACAAAAATTATCTTTTCACCCCCCAATTTTTATTTTCCCAAGGGTAGCAGGACCCCAAAAGTTATTGTGCAATTTGTTCTGAGTAGGCTGATACCCTATATGTGGGGGTAAACCACTATTTGGGCACATGGCAGAGCTCAGAAGGGAAGCAGCGCCATTTGACTTTTGGCTGGAATTGGGATCAGATGCCATGTCGCATTTGGAGAGCCGCCTAAACAGTGGAAACCCGTCACAAGTCACCCCATTTTGGAAACTAGACCCCCCAAGGAACTTATCTAGATGTGTGGTGAGAGCTCTGAACCCTCAAGGGCTTCACAGAAGTTTATAACATAGAGCCGTAAAATTAAAAAATCATATTTTTCCATAAAAATGATCTTTTCTTCCCCAATTTTTATATTCCCAAGGGTAAAAGGATGCGAACAGTTGTGCAATTTGTCCTGAGTACGCAGATACCCCATATGTGGGGGCAAACCAATGTTTGGGTACACGGCAGAGCTCAGAAGGGAAGGAGCGCCGTTTTGAAATGCAGACTTTGATGGAATGGTCTGCGGGCGTCATGTTGCGTTTGCAGAGCCCCTGATGTGCCTAAACTGTGGAAACCCCCCACAAGTGACACCATTTTGGAAACTAGACCCCCCAAGGAGCTTATCTAGATGTTTGGTGAACACTTTGAACCCCCAAGTGCTTCACAGAAGTTTATAACATAGAAAATAAAAAAAATTATATTTTTTTTCCACAAAAATGATCTTTTTTCCCCAAAATTTTTATTTTCACAAGGGTAACAGGAGAAATTAGACCCCAAAAGTTGTTGTGCAATTTGTCCTGAGTACGCTGATACCCCATATGTGGGGGGAACCACTGTGATTGCCTTACTGCGATCCTTGGGAGGCAGAATGCACAAATCCACAAAAGGTGAAGAATTGGTTTTATTTTTTATGCCGTTCCTCGTGCGGTATTAGTGATATGGTGACTTTATTCTTCGGGTCGGTGCGATTACAGCGATATCAGATTTATATCCTTTTTTCGAGTTTAGATTCTGTCACACACTAAAAGACGCTTTTTTTTGGAAGAATTTTTTTGTAAGAAATTTTTGCATCACCACATTTTGAGAGCTATACTTTTTTCATATTCCGGCCGACAGAGTCATGTGTGGGCTTGATTTTTGCATGACGAATTGACGTTTTTATTGGTACCATTTTCGGGCACATAACGTTTTTTGATATCGCTTTCTATTCTGATTTTTGTGGAGGCAGAATGAACAAAAACCAGCAATTGTTTTTTTTTTTTTCATCGTTCTGTGTGTGGTAAAATTAGTAAGGCCTGTTTCACACTTCAGTTTTTTTGTGTCAGTAAAAATCCGCCAAAATGGCGGAAAGCGGATCCGTTGCTAACTGATGTGAACGGATGCCACTGGACCGTTTTTTTGACGGATCCAATGAATGAAGAATTTTAAAGGAACCGCTGCCCGAGGGGAGAGAGAGAGAGTGATATTTTTTTTCTTCAGCCGCCAGAACAGACTTTAGGGTTAAATTTCCGGCTGAGTGAAGACTTTCGGGCATGTGCAGTGTGAAGTGCGGATCCTGCCGGCGGAAAAAAACGTTACATGCTCCGTTCGGGCATGTCGGCGGACGGTAAAATTCTGACGGATCCGCAAAAAAACGGTTCCAACAGATGGCCATCCGTCAAGATCCGCCGGTAATGCAACTCAATGGGAAAAAAACGGATCCGCCAAACAAAATGGCGGATCCGTGTTTTTTTTTGCAAAACGGCGGATCTTGACTGATGGACAAAAACTGAAGTGTGAAACAGGCCTATGGCAGCTTTAGGCTGTGTGCACACACAGCGTTTTTTAGCGTTTTTTTTAGCGGATTTGCCAAAAAAATCCGCTCAAAAAACGCTAAAAATAAGCCTCCCATTTATTTCTATGCATTTTGCACTTTTTGTGCATATTGATGTGTTTTTTACCGCGAAAAAAATGCGTTGCGGTAAAAAACACAGCATGCTCATTAATTTTTCCGCATTTCTGGCTATTTCTATGCATCAGGAACCGCGCGGAAAAAAACGCATAAAAACCGCGCGTTTTTTGCTCAAAAAATGCACGGAAACCGCGCAGAAAAAAGCGCGCGGTTTCTGGGAAGGGAGTCCGGTTTTCAAGCAGAAATTTTCTGCTACGTGTGCACATAGCCTTATACTTCAGGTCACTACGATTACAGCGATACCTCATTTATATCTTTTTTTATGTTTTGCCGTTTTTACACAATAAAAACTTTTATACAAAGAATAATTATTTTTGCATTACTTTATTCTACGAGCTATAACTTTTTTATTTTTCCGCTGATGGAGCTGTATGGCGGCTTGTTTTTTTGCGGGACAAGATGATGTTTTCAGCGGTACCATGTTTATTTATATCTGTCTTTCTGATCGTGTGTTTTTGCGCTTTTTCCAAACGATATGATACCGCTTGGAAAAAGAATAATGTGCTACTTTTTTGTGTTTTTTTTTTTTTTTTTACGGCGTTCACTGAAGGGGTTAACTAGGGTGACGCTTTTACAGATGGGATTTTTACGGACCCAGCGATACAAAACGTGTATATATATTTTTTTTTTACATAAAAATGTGTATTTTTAGGGGAATTTTTTAAAATTATTTTTTAATTTTTTTTTTTTACCTTGTCCCTTCATGGGACTTTCACTTTCGGTATAATACATTACAATGCTCTCGCATTGTAATGTATTATGCCTATGCTGAGAGCTGCAGACACCTTGCTGTGAGCATGGTCTCTGCAGCTCTCCGTAGGTGAATGACCCGGAGGTTGTCATGACACCTTCAGGTCATCATGGCACATATAGACCTGGGCCCCCTACCCTCTGCCTCCCCCTCTGAACGCTGTGCTCGATCGCAGCAGTGAGGGGGTTAACAGCGGGGGGCGGTGGGGGCGCCGCTCCCAGCTGTCAGTGCAGGACGCTCAGCCACTGCAGCGCTGAGCTCCTGCACTGATCATCGGGCAGGAAAGGCTGACATTTTAGCCTCTCCTGACCGATCGCTGCTGTGTTTGGTCAGTCAGCTGTCATAGACAGCTGTCGGCACTGAACTGTCACTGCGTGTTTACACACAGTGACAGTTCAAGGCAGGACGTGCACAGTCCGTCATGGTGCGGGAAGTTACCTCCTGCCATGACGGACTGTGCAAGTCAGTGGACATTAAGGGGTCAAGAGAGGCCTGGGGTCAAAACCAAAGCGCTGGATGGATTTGCTCTGACTTCCATACCAATGATCCCTTTAAGAGGGAAGATGTGTCTACGGGACGGAGGATGTGTGATTCAGGTGGGGAGAGGGGAGAGGTGGGGATTCATTTCTGTCATGTGCTCTGTGCTCCTTTCTGGGGGGCAGACAATGGCTGGGAGCTTATGTTCCTGGGGATGCTAGATTTCTCCCACCTGGTCAGTGTCTGCTGAGGTGTTGTCAAGTGGGAAACCTTGCTCATAGCAACCAATCACAGCTCAGCTACTTTTAACCAGCTCTGGTGAAATGAGAGATGCTTAGTGATTGGTTACAAGGAAAACTGTTGACCATAGCAACCAATCACAGCTGAGCTTCTTTTGAACAGCTCTGGTGAAATGAAAGATGCTTCAGGATTGGTTGGTGATACACATACATATACATCGATACATACATACAGTGGGGCAAAAAAGTATTTAGTCAGTCAGCAATAGTGCAAGTTCCACCACTTAAAAAGATGAGAGGCGTCTGTAATTTACATCATAGGTAGACCTCAACTATGGGAGACAAACTGAGAAAAAAAAATCCAGAAAATCACATTGTCTGTTTTTTTTTCATTTTATTTGCATATTATGGTGGAAAATAAGTATTTGGTCAGAAACAAAATTTCATCTCAATACTTTGTGATATATCCTTTGTTGGCAATGACAGAGGTTAAACGTTTTCTGTAAGTCTTCACAAGGTTGCCACACACTGTTGTTGGTATGTTGGCCCATTCCTCCATGCAGATCTCCTCTAGAGCAGTGATGTTTTTGGCTTTTCGCTTGGCAACACGGACTTTCAACTCCCTCCAAAGGTTTTCTATAGGGTTGAGATCTGGAGACTGGCTAGGCCACTCCAGGACCTTGAAATGCTTCTTATGAAGCCACTCCTTCGTTGCCCTGGCGGTGTGCTTTGGATCATTGTCATGTTGAAAGACCCAGCCACGTTTCATCTTCAATGCCCTTGCTGATGGAAGGAGGTTTGCACTCAAAATCTCACGATACATGGCCCCATTCATTCTTTCATGTACCCGGATCAGTCGTCCTGGCCCCTTTGCAGAGAAACAGCCCCAAAGCATGATGTTTCCACCACCATGCTTGATGGACGCAACTCAGTATTCTTTTTCCTCCAAACACGACAAGTTGTGTTTCTACCAAACAGTTCCAGTTTGGTTTCATCAGACCATAGGACATTCTCCCAAAACTCCTCTGGATCATCCAAATGCTCTCTAGCAAATTTCAGACGGGCCCGGACATGTACAGGCTTAAGCAGTGGGACACGTCTGGCACTGCAGGATCTGAGTCCATGGTGGCGTAGTGTGTTACTTATGGTAGGCCTTGTTACATTGGTCCCAGCTCTCTGCAGTTCATTCACTAGGTCCCCCCGCGTGGTTCTGGGATTTTTGCTCACCGTTCTTGTGATCATTCTGACCCCACGGGGTGGGATTTTGCGTGGAGCACCAGATCGAGGGAGATTATCAGTGGTCTTGTATGTCTTCCATTTTCTAATTATTGCTCCCACAGTTGATTTCTTCACTCCAAGCTGGTTGGCTATTGCAGATTCAGTCTTCCCAGCCTGGTGCAGGGCTACAATTTTGTTTCTGGTGTCCTTTGACAGCTCTTTGGTCTTCACCATAGTGGAGTTTGGAGTCAGACTGTTTGAGGGTGTGCACAGGTGTCTTTTTATACTGATAACAAGTTTAAACAGGTGCCATTACTACAGGTAATGAGTGGAGGAAAGAGGAGACTCTTAAAGAAGAAGTTACAGGTCTGTGAGAGACAGAAATCTTGATTGCTTGTTTCTGACCAAATACTTATTTTCCACCATAATATGCAAATAAAATGAAAAAAAACAGACAATGTGATTTTCTGGATTTTTTTTTCTCAGTTTGTCTCCCATAGTTGAGGTCTACCTATGATGTAAATTACAAACGCCTCTCATCTTTTAAAGTGGTGGAACTTGCACTATTGCTGACTGACTAAATACTTTTTTGCCCCACTGTACATACATACATACAGTCACATTAATGAGATTATGTATACTGTAGAGATAGGCAATTATATAAATAGATAGTGATGTCTCTGCTACAGATTCAGAGGACAGCTGAAGATATCGGCACACAAAAATAATCTCATTGAGCAGGGTTCTGTAATGTGTTCACTTGGCCACAAGATGGCGACACTTACACTTATTACATCAGTGTTGTGAACATTTGAGACCCCTGGAGCTTTAACACGATATGAAGCAGCAATCCCATAGATAATCTGGAGTCCAGAGACCACAGTCTGAAGGCGCCGTCACATTTTCTCTGCTCTCTTTATGTTACTCTCATGTACATTATTAAAGGGGTTCTCTGGTATTAGGAACGGTCTGCTCATGGGGGCACTAGTATATGAGGAAGAGGAAGCCGCCTAATTGGATACATGCTGCTCATCCATATGCATGCTCTTGGCACCCTAAGCAAATGTGGGGTGTATAATCGTCCTGTATACCAGGCCTCATGGAATCTGCCCCCTCCGTCATACAGGCGTAAAATATGTGCTGCATAATAATACACTGGCATTAAAAAGGCACTGATCTCCCTGGCAAAAAAAGTGACCCTCCTTGTCCAAGTTGTTGTGTATTACAGCATTCACTGTAGTCTGGTGCCATCTACTGTCCAAATTGTAATATTGCAGAAATTGAAGCCAAAAATATTTATGTTGTAAAACCAAACAATAGCCAAATCACTTGATTAGAAATAAATATAAATATGATTATTTTTTTTACTTATTGATTATGATCAAAGTCAAGAGCTGTAGAAAAATGGAGAATTAGACAAATTATGATTTGTGTTAATGAACCCTTAAAGCACAATGGGAGTAGATATCCAGGAACTGACTTCTGCCTTGACCTTATATTTCTTTCTGAACTGGAAACGGTGCTCAGTAGTTACTCTGACTACTAGAATACTGTGCCCTATGGAAATGAAGATTATTTTCCCGTGTTATAAATGAATGGAAAAAATGCTTATATTCAGAAACAGTTAAAAAAAAAGAGTGAAAGTCAGTAGTGGCCTTAGCAGGAAGAAGTAAGTCTTTGTTTTCTATTTCCCATTCCTTTTGAATCCACTTCTGCATGAAAAACTTTTAATTCCTTTGCCCCCTGTCTGAGAAACACCACCCTGCTGCTATATTGAGGATTCCCTATATTGTAATGGGGTTCCCTCTAGAGATCAATGTGGGCCTTACCTCCCATGTATATATGCACACACTTCAGTAAGGCTGGTTTCATATTAGCGTTTCTCAGAGCTGCGGATGTCCTCTGTGAAGCTCCACCCATTGCCGCACTTCCTCCGGTCAGCTCCTCCTACGTCGTACCCTATCTTTAACATTGGGTACGCAGGCCGTGCGGATGTATGCGGATGTGTCTGCATGCGTCATTTTGATGATGCGGCGAACCGCGTCGAACGCAACATGTTGCAATTTTGATGCGGTCGCCGCATCATCGTAACGACGCATTCAGACACATCCGCACGGCCTGCGTACCCAATGTTAAAGATAGGTACGCAGGCCGCATGCAGACGTAGGCGGAGCTGACCGGTGGAAGTGCGGCAATGGGCGGAGCGTCAGGGAGGACAACGCTAATGTGAAACCAGCCTAAGTTATCCGCTCCAGCACATTCTGTCAGGGATAGGGAGCTGAGCTTTATAGCATGTTGAGACATGTCCGGACTTGCAACTGACATGTAAGGCCTCTTTCACACATCAGTTTTTTTAGAATCAGTCGTAATCCGTCAAAGTGTGAAAAAACGGATCCTGCGCAGATTGTGACTTTTTTTGACGGATCCGTCGCAGCAGCTGTAGGGAGTAGAAACCATTCTGGGCATGCTCAGTTTCAGGGGAGAGAGAGTGTGCGGCCATCCGTTGCTAATACAAGTCTGTGAGAAAAAAACGGATCCAGCGTCATCAGTTGCTGGATCCATTTTTTTTTCACAAAACGACGGATTGTGAATGATGGCAAAAAACTCATGTGTGAAAGAGGCCTTAGAAGTTACATAAGTTGAAGAAAGACCTAGGTCCATCAAGTTCAAACTTTATTCACTAATTATACATTTTGTCACTAAATTATTTATAACCCACAATGTTATGTGCAATGATGAAATCGTTCAGCCCTTTTTTCGCAGTTGTATAGTGTCTGCCATTACTACCTCTTGTGGTCGGCGTTCCACAGTCTGACTGCTTTAATTATAAAGAACCCCAGAGGCGTATCTAGGCTTTCTGGCACCCGGGGCAAGAATTTGATTCAGCGAAACCCCCCCCCCCAAAGTACAAATGCGAGTTGCACACTTAGCCATGTACCCACGAGCTGCTCTCTCTAATGCTCTCGATGTTCAGTAAAAAATTGAGAGAAGCAGGAAGAGAAGCTCGATGTCACAGGACCATAACTATGAAAATCGCATATGAGTGAAGTTTCCATGTGATGAGTACTGGAACCTGCAGAGCTGAATCCTGACATTGCAGCTTCTGAATTCTCACAACTAATGCACTGCACACTTTTAGGATTCTCCCTTGCCGATGTACAGTCATGTCAGCACAAGTATGTGATTTATATACTTCTGGCCACATTCCGACTAGACGTGCCCGGCCTCGCTCTGTTCATTTTCATTGGGTGAAGCCATGTCTAGTCAGCATGTGATCGTATGTATGTAAATTACCGGCATGAGAGAATCCTGACAGCGTTCAGTAAGCACTGTGAGAATTCAGAAATCTGCAGTCACATAGAATGACTGCAGACTCAGCACAAACCTGGACAACACCTTTAATGCTCCTAAAAAATAAAAACATGAGAATAAGTCGGTATCACAAATAATATTTACATCCAGGTACCTCATAGACGACGTCGTCTCTGGAGTTGTTCTCCTTTTCTTCTTCTTGTCCACACCCCATGATGAGTTTTCTCATCCACAGCCGTCTCTGCAGACTTCCATCTTCTCCGGTCTTCTGCAGCAAATCTCCACACGATCCCCTTAAATATAGAAGAGTCATTAAAATGCTCCTAAATAAAAATATCTTCAATATACTGTGGCCTCACACTATTCCCCTCCCTCCTCTAACATCCCACCTGTTCGCCATACTGTCTCCTCATACATTTACTCCCTCACTCGCTATACTGTCTGCTCACACATACCCCTGACTCCCCATACTGTGTCTGCACACATCCCATCACCCTCACTCCCCATACTGTGTCCACATACATTAACCCGCTCGCTCCCCATACTGTTTGCACCCATCCCCCATACTGTTTCCTCATACATACTCTTCATTTTATGTCCTCAAATCTCCCCACACACAATAAATCCCCCATCCCGACTCCAAATCCCCCCACACACATTAAATCCCCCATCCACACTCCAAATCCCTCACACACATTAAATAACCCCCATCCCCACTCCAAATCCCCCCACACATTAAATAATCCCCGACTCCAAATCCCCCCACATATTAAATAACCCTCATCCCCACTCCAAATCCCCCCACACATTAAATAACCCCCACTCCAAATCCCCCCACATATTAAATAACCCCCCATCCCCACTCCAAATCCCCCCACATATTAAATAACCCCCCATCCCCACTCCAAATCCCCCCACACATTAAATAACCCCCCATCCCCACTCCAAATCCCCCCACGCATTAACCCCCATCCCCACTCATTAACCCCACCCACACATTAACCCCCATCCCCACTCATTAACCCCCCACACATTAACCCCCATCCCCACTCATTAACCCCCTCGCACATTAACCCCCTCGCACATTAACCCCCATCCCCACTCATTAACCCCCAACACATTAACCCCTATCCCCACTCTAACCCCCTCACACATTAACCCCCATCCCCACACATTAACCCCCCCACAGTAACCCCCATCCCCACTCATTAACCCCCATCCCCACCCATTAACCCCCCACTTAATAACCCTCATCCTCACTCATTAACCCCCATCCCCACTCATTAACCCCCTTCCCCACATTAGCCCCCAAACTCATTAACCCCCTTCCCCACATTAACCCCCATAATGTCCTCAGGTTTCCCCCTCCTTCCCCCATATGTTCCTCATCTTTCTCCACCACACCACATGAATATGTCTGCACCCTGGCCTTGCTCCGAGTCCTCACACACTGTCCTCATTAAATTTACTCCCCCTGCTCCCTCCCTATCCATTCCATGAGACTCTGCAGCCATCCCCCAATCTTCCCTTGCACAGTCGGTGGTGTCTTCAGCTCCATTACCCGTCTGGAGCACTTACCGCACCAACCGCAACGCTGCCTCTCTGCCTGAGTCTTTGCCTCTGAAGAGCCGGCGTGTAAGGTCAGCAGCGTGATCATGTGACCTGATCACGCTGCTGGCGCATGCTGAAGTGCCGGCGGCGGTGAGGCGCCGCTGCGCTGCTCTCCAAGTGCGTCAGACAGTGTATGTACTAGCGTCTGAAGATGCTAGTTCACAGACGCCCAGCACTTTCTCTGCGCCAGCTGTCAGTTTGACAGCCGGCTCAGAGAACGGGAGAATCTGAGTGTGGGGGCGGCAGAATGCCGCTGACAGGGAGTCTCCTTCTTGGACCGCCGCATCAGCCAGCCCGATGGCGCCCCCTGTCGGCTGCACCCGGGGCAAATGCCCGGCTTCCCCCCCCGGATACGCCCCTGAAGAACCCTTTCCTATTTAAATGTCAGAATCACCTTTCTTCCACCCATAATGAGTGCTCCCTGGTCCTTAGTATGGTCTTTGGAAGCAAATAGAGAAATAATAAAACATAACTTTTAATAGTATATGTAAAAAATCTACCAAAAGATAAAGTGAAGTTAAAAAACACTGAATCTTTTTCCACAGACTATAACACAGAGTGTCTGTATATATTTCCACACCAGATCACCCAGAGTATATACATGTGACTTATTCTATATCCAAAAGTAGAAAAAACTGGATAGACAGATTTACTATATAAAAGACAATGTAAATAACAACCATAGTCTAATCATGAATGGTTACCTTACCTGGGGCACAAACAGCCCCTACCCTGTTTAGGTTTACACAAGGATTTTACCCATTCATGTGCAAGGAGGAGACATCAGGAAAAAAAAATAAATCCATAAACACTCTGAGTAAAAGAAAGATCTCCTCCTGGACGTCCCATTGTGTCTGGCATGGGGGGGCTATGCGACCCAGCCTGCAAATTCATTGAATACTACTTACATCCGCAGGTTGAGACGCTGCCCTCCTATGTCAGGGACACTAATGATGTCCTCAGGAGATTGGATGGCCTGTTTGTGGATGCGGACATGATTTTGGTTACAGCAGATGTCGAATCGCTTTACACCAGTATTCGACACGTAGATGGATTGAGGGCTTCCAGATTCTTCCTGGAAACGAGTAATTTAGATCCGGACATGCGTGAGTTGGTCTTGGAGCTATTGGAGTTCGTTCTTACCCACAACTTCTTTACTTTTAAGGACAGATATTTTCTACAGAGACAGGGCACCGCGATGGGGGCGGCTTGTGCGCCATCCTACGCTAATCTTTTCTTGGGTTATTGGGAGAGGGAGATTTTCTCGGATGGCGCACTGGCCGCTCCCCAGATTGCGGGATGGTTCAGATACATTGATGACGTTCTATTTGTCTGGCAAGGCCCTGTCTCTGAGTTACATGACTTTGTGGGGGTTCTGAACCAGAATAGCTTCAATATCCATCTCACGTATGCTTTTCACCACCATCAAATTACATTTCTTGATGTTATGATAAAAGTACAGGATGATGGTTTAATTCACACCGATCTGTATAGAAAGGAGACTTCTGTGAATGCCCTTCTGCATGCATCCTCGTCACATCCGCATTCCACGATCAGGTCTATTCCAGTTGGACAATTTTTACGTGCAAGGAGGATTTGCTCAACTGATGCCTTATTTGAGGCTCAGGCGGTGGACCTTGGGGAAAGATTTGCCCAAAGAGGCTACAGTGGTAAAAGCATTAGGAGAGGTTATTGGCGGGCCAAAAGATCTTCTAGGGTTGATCTCTTGGGAAACAGGTGGAAAAAATCCAAACCTAAAATGGATGGAGAAGTAAGATTTATTTCAACATACAATCACAAATGGGACCTGATGAGATCTATCTTGAACCGACATTGGGCGGTTCTGAGAACTGACCCAATTTTACGTGAGTGCCTTTCTGAACACCCCCTTATGACTGCGCGGAGGTGTAATACCCTCAAGAACATGCTAGTGAGGAGTCACTATACCACCAAAAGTATAGACTTCTTTCAGGCCGGCACACCCAGGAATGGATTTTTTCCATGTGGAGTGTGCCTAGCATGTAGGAATCTTCGGAGAGCATTATCATTCACTTCATCGGATGGCCGTCGTGAATTCAAAATTAGAGGTTACATCACGTGTAGTACCACATATGTGGTCTATTATGCAGTTTGCCCGTGTGGGCTAATATATGTTGGATTAACTACACGCGAACTACGCGTTCGCATAAGAGAACATGTTAGAGATATAATGGCGGCACGTGAAGTGGAGGATATTAATGCTCTCAAACCTATTCCGAGACACTTTCGGTTGAAACATAAATGTGATCCGAGTGGACTCCAAGCTTGGGGTATTGACAGGATCCGTGCGGGAATAAGGGGGGGTGACACCAAACGTGTGTTAGCTCAAAGGGAATGCCGGTGGATCACAGTTCTTGATACCATCACACCGGCTGGACTCAATGAGCAGTTGAGTTTTAGCTCATATCTGTAATTTTTGTGTTGTGACATGGTTTTGTTTTTATTATATATGTTTGTATGTTCACTGTATTGGTTTGTTTCCCTTTAGTCATCTCTAAAGGAACACCGTAATTTCTAGGACGTTTAGTGGGGAAGATCTGGAGGGACCCTTGGTGTTATATCCTGGCTCAAGAACATCATATCAAGTTTGGCTTATGGGACTATTTTTATTTAACAAGAAAAAGAAGAAAAAAGATGAATAATAAAAAGAAAGAAAAAAAGATAAATATTTTTATTCACGTTGGTGTATCATTTTATATATGTCACATGTATTATGTGTGCACTCTTTTTGAAGCATTTCATATGTACCATTTTTCCTGTGTATATAAAAGGAATACATAGCTGATAGTATAATCACATTTATATGTGCACCTTTTTTGAAGTATTTCACATGTACCATCTCTCCTTTATATATAAAAGGAATACATAGTTGATGGTATAATCACATTAATGTCCATTGTTATGGGATTATATATTTTATATATATTTTTATTTTTCACTATTATTAATGATATAGTTGTTATGAGCTAGTGCTCATTAATCTTTTGGATTCATTTATATATATATCCACTTTGTGTAATCTGTTATATCTAGAACCCATTTCCCTTTCTTGGATGTATCACCTAGAGAGTTGGCTCCAGTGCGCATGTCTGCGGTGTGTGCCCATGGAGCATTGCTGAGGCGCATCAGTGGCGTCTGCGGGTCAGTGACGTCATAGCGACGTCGTCTGAGACGCGGCGCCGCGCTGTCGCCGGTGGTGATGCAGCTTCCGGGGCAGGACACCGGACACACGCGCCGCTTGATTGGAGCACCTGGTAACAGGATATATAACTCGGCCCCTCACACAACACAGTACGGCACCTTGAAAAAGAGGCGAAACGCGCGTCGGTGGTGGCGCTGCTTGTGGTCCTTGGCTAAGTTTAGTATGGGTAAGCACTATGGCTTGGGATAGTGATTTTTTCAGGATGCGCACCTGTTAGGATCTCTTTTACCTTTATATCCCTCAAATATGGCCCATATTTGTTACAGGCACTAAGCACTTTATTTTGTTAATTTCTTAGGACTAACAAGCAGCAGATACTTATCTGATCCTTTATGTATATTCTGTCATTTATGTAACTGTCAGTATTATATGTTTAATAAACTTTGCTCATTATTTTTATGTGATTGGACTTGTACTCCCTGTTTTTTCCTGTTTAATATGTTATGCGGGAGTGTCCATTTCCCATTGAGACGACACTATACAGTGGGCGACTCTACTGGGATTTACATTTGGTTCCGTATGGTTTTGTTTTATAAACACTGGCACACCAGCCTGACTAAAGAACTGAGGCTGGCTCCAAGGTTTGCTGAGCAGAGATGGAAAAGATCCCATTCCAACGAGCACTTCATCACATTCACAGTCCCTCACTACTTTCAAGTACACGCTGCAGCAAAACAAACATACTTCTCATCTCTTATATCCTCCGTCTCACAAACCTACACAGCTATTCAACACTTTAAATTCTCTCCTCCATCCCCTAGAGTCTCCTCTCTCTCCTCTCATCTCAGCTGAAGACTATGCCTCATTCTTCAAGCAGAAGATTGACAACATCAGGCTAAGCTTTTGCCTAAAGTCCCCACAGCCCCTCATTATAACTTCTCAGCCCGCGTCTTCAAAAACCAGCTTCTCCGCCATTACAAAAGATCCACTTTACTCTCCAAGTCACTCGCCACCTGTGAATTTGAACTAATCTCGTCCTACCTCATCCCAAACCTCATCAGTGTCTTCATCCCAACCCTAACCCATCTCTTGAACCTGTCACTAACAACTGGTGAGTTCTCATCAAGCTTCAAACATGCCTCAAAAACACACTTTTTGTCAAAAAGACCACCCTTGACTCATCCTCTGTCTAGCTATCGCCCCATATCACTTCTACCCTATGCCTCAAAACTACTTGAACAATACATCCATTTTGAATTGTCCTACCACCTCTCCTCCCGCTCTCTCTTCGACTGCTTACAATCTGGATTCCAACCGTACTATTCCACTGAAACTGTCCTGACTAAAGTGACGAATGACCTACTAATTGCCAAATCCAAACACATTACTCTGTCATCTGCCTTTGACACAGTGGAACATTCCCTCTTACTACAGATTCTCTCATCTCTTGGCATCACAAACTTGGCCCTATTTGGATGTCCTCATACCTAACAGACCGGACATTCAGTGTCCTGTCTCCCACTCACACATCACCTCCTCATCATCTAGACCCCTATCTGTCGGTGTTCCCCAAGGTTCAGTTCTAGGACTCCTGCTCTTTTCCATATACACCTTCGGCCTGGGACAGCTCATAGAGTTCCAATGCTTTCAGTATCACCTCTATGCTGATGACACACAGATCTACCTCTCTGGACACGATATCACCTCCTTACTAAACAAAGCTACAATGTCATTCATCTTTCTTCTCTGTTAGATTTCTAAAACTTAACATAGATAAAACAGAATTAATTATCTTTCCACCATCTCACTCACCCACCCTCCCTTCCCCAACAGACCTATCCAGCAATATCAATGGCTTCCCACTCTCCCCAGTCCCGCAAGCTCGATGCCTTGTGGTAACCTGTGACTCTGATTCTCTCCTTCAAACCACACATTCCTCAACCGAAAATCAGCAAAAACACACCCTCATCATCTCCTGCCTTGATTACTGCAACCTTCTGCTTTGTGGCCTCCTCTCTTGCACTTTACACCCATCAAATCTATCCTAAACTTCGCTGCCCAACTAATCCACCTTTTCCTCAGCACCTCCTCTGTCAATCCCTTCACTGGCTCTCAAGTGCCAGAGACTCCAGTTCAAATCCCTAACCTCCCATCCCCTACCTGTCTCCTCCGTACATCAATGACCTAGTCTCCTGGTACATATAAGTACCTGCACGCAACCTCCGATCCTCACAAGATCTCTTCTACTCACATCCTATCTCCTCTTCCCAAAATCGCATACAAGTTTTCATTCGTGCATCACCCCTACTCTGGAACTTTCTTCCCCAACGTAATAGGGTCTCATCTACCATAGAATCCTTCAAAAGGAACCTGAAGTCCTATCTCTTCTGACAAGAGACAACCTACAGTAACCCTCTTTCCACCATATCGCTGCACGACCACCTCTACCTTCACCTACTGTATCCTCACCCATCCCCTGTAGACTGTGACTGTGAGCCCTCGTGGGCAGGGTCGTCTCTCCTCATGTAACCAGTCGGTGACACGTTTTGTTCAAGACTATTGCACTTATTTTTTATTATTTATACCTCTTTTCACATGTATATCTCCATGGAATAAATGGAGATATAATAATAAATAGTCTGAAGTTTAATTCTGTTGTTAAATTCCTTATGAAAAGAAGCCTAGAGAAATCCAAGGAGACTTCTATTCTCTAATTATTATGGGTGATGTAACATGAGTTCACCCCTGTGATCTGGAAACCAAACAAATCCATGGAATGGAAGCACAAGGGATCACCAACTGAAATTTCATGTCCAGCAGTCAGCTGGAATAATCATGGCAACAGTCTTTTGGGATACGGAAGCGTTTAATAGAATTCATACAGACCCATAAGGACATGACATTGACCTTGGACCTCATGCACACAGCAGCCCTCTATGTACAGAGCTTACGTGGCTACTTTAGTATAGAGCTGTACAGTGTGTCGGTCGATCTGTGTTTAACCCTTGGATTTAATGCTGATATTATTTCCATACACACAATCTGATGGATTCATCTGGAATCCAAGAAAACAAATCATACAAAATCAGGGGCATTGAAATGCACAAGCTGGTCATTTAACTGTGGAAGTCCTAGGCGGGGGATAAGAGCATCATCATGAGTAGGGAGTAGGGATTCTAACTTTGTCATTGATTTGGAATATTTCATTCATTTTTGTAAGCACTTCAATGATTTATAAAGTGCTTCTCACTAAATTAGAATATCAAAAAGTTAATTTATTTCAGCTGTTCAATACAAAAAGTGAAAATCCTATATTATATAGAGTCATTGCAAACAGAGTGATCTATTTCAAGTGTTTATTTCTGTTAATGTTGAGGATTATGGCTTACAGTCAAAGAAAACCCAAAAGTCATTATCTTAGTAAATTAGAATACGGTTTCAGTAAGTTCCACAATCATGGGGAATACTGCTGACTTGACAGATGTTCAAAAGGCAGTCATTGACACACTCCACAACGAGGGTAAGTCACAAAAGGTCATTGCTAAAAAAGCTGGCTGTTCACAGAGTGCATATTAGTGGAAAGTTGAGTTGAAGAAAAACGTGTAGTGGAAAAAGGTGCACAAGCAACAGAGATAACCGCAGCCTTCAAAGGATTGTTAAAGGTAATCTGTCACCTATTTTTAGCCCTATAAGCTGCCGTCACCATCATCAGGGCTTATCTACAGCATTCTGTAATGCTGTAGATAAGCCCCCGATGTAACCTGAAAGATAAAAAAAAAACAAGTTAGATTATACTCACCGGGGGGGCGCAGTCGGGTGCGGTGGGTGTCGCGGTCCAGTCCGGCGCCTCCCATCTTCTAGCGATGATGTCCTCCTTCTTACTTCTGCCGCAGCTCCTGCGCAGGCGTTCTATATCTGCCCTGTTGAGGGCAGAGCAGAGTACTGCAGTGCGCAGGAACCGGGAAAGGTCAGAGGTCCGGCACGTGCGCACTGCAGTACTTTACTCTGCCCTCAACAGTCAAAGTCAGCGCAGCCATCTACCAGGAAATTTTAGACTACTTCATGCTTCCCTCTGCCGACAAGCTTTTTTGAGATGGAAATTTCGTTCTCGAGCAGGACTTCAAGTACCAATTCCTGGATTATAAACAACAGTATCACTGTGCTTGATTGGCCAGCAAACTCGCCTGACCTTAACCCCATAGAAAATCTATGGGGCATTGTCAAGAGGAAGATGAGAGACACCAGACCCAACAATGCAGATGAGCTGAAGGCTGCTATCAAAGCAACCTGGGCTTCCATAACACCTCAGCAGTGCTACAGGCTGATCACCTCCATGCCACGCCGCTTTGATACAGTAACTGATGCAAAAGGAGCCCCGACCAAGTATTGAGTGCATTTACTGAACATATATTTCAGTAGGCCAACATTTCAGATTTTAAAATTATTTTTCAAGCTGGTGTTCTAAAGTATTCTAATTTACTGAGATAATGACTTGGGTTTTCATTTGCTGTAAGACATAGTCATCAACATTAACAGAAATAAACACTTGAAATACATCACTCTGTCTGTAATGACTCTATAATATATGATTTTCACTTTTTGTATTGAAAAACTGAAATAAATTAACTTTTTTAGTGAGAAGCACTTGCATATCTAATATGATATGTGTAACGCAGTGAGCGGCCTCTGTATGATTTATGCCTCGCCGCCTTTGATAGACTAACAGCATAATTTCAGGCTCCTGTGATCTACCGCCCACACCTTCCTGGCTTCTATAAATGATGTCATCATATAAAAGTGGAAAAAAAATTTCCTTCCTTCCTGATATCATGTTCACAGCAAGAGCATAAAAATATTGCATTGGTTTTATTCAGAATTTTTTGTTTTTGCATTTTTCTTATTGTATTAATATACAGAGTAATACAAAAATGATATAAACCCCCACACTGATATACAGGGAGAATGACAAATTGATGTTCTAAGCCCAAGCGCAATGTCAATGCGTAATGTAATCCATGGTATATAATAGAACTGTACAAGGTATTTTTGGTATAATAAGCTACATAGATCTAATCCAGTTGTGGCAAAACTACAACTAACATGCTTTGAATTTTACTTTTGCAACCGCTAGAGAGCTGCAGCTTGGAGATGGCTTCTGCAGGCCTACAGCTGTAGACGGCAGAGGTTTGCAGGCTGCATAAAATGTCATCAATGCCTAATTACCAAGTGTCCAAATCTGATGGTTTTTATATTAGTAGCATGCAATATACAGAATGCTCCACATTGTGATTAACCACAGGATTAATCTCCTTGACGGCAGAACCTAAGATAAAACAAAATGAGCAAGTAAGTAAATAATAGTACATGTAAATACCATGGGGTACTTAGTTAACATTATTTTAATCCAAAAAGCGTAAAATCCATCCCACCACGACAAGGTGTACTCAATTATTTGCTCATTTTTGTTTTATCTTTGTTTCCATTTGTTAAATGACCACAGTGTGACCGTGCTCCTACATGTTGCATTTATACCAATGTATGCTCTGGGTCCATTTATTTAGGTTTTGATTTAGTTTTTCTACTATGTGCAAAAAGATGTGTGGCTCCCCTGTTTTGGGCTATTAATTCTGCTTATCTTGCTTTTCATGGGTAGGTGTCTGAACAGTCAAGACCCAAGTCCTACTCTGCCCTTTTCTAATTTGACGTCTGCTGACACATAGTGAGTTTTTCTCATGGTGCTAGTGGGGGATTTCGCCGAGGTCACAGCAGTTCAGCCCAGCAGGAAATGCAGCCTTAGTGACTGGAGGTAACCTCGATGATGTCACCGCCGATCACGGACGCTGTGCTCGCAGCAGTTCAGTCAACAGTGGTTATCAGCCTGGACGGTTGCATCTTGGCACCATCCATGTTGAAAACTGTTTTTCCCCCAGACATGGATTACGGCGTGCCACAGAACGGCCGACAGCTGAGGGATATGGTTGTTTTTTATTTTTGTTTTATTACAGGAAAACGAGGGCTTCAGTGGAATAGGCGTGAGTAGGTCTGTGTTTATTATTTTTAAACAAAAAAGTGAAATGGTGTTTAGCCTTATTTCTAATTAAGGACTTTTGTCTTGATGTGTCTTTAATTACCATCTGACTATAGGATTAGTAATGGATAGGTGTCTCATCGACACCTCTCCATTACTAAGCTGTGGGCTTGATGTCATCAGACAATACAAAGGTGACATCAATCCCCACAAATATTAACCCACTTGCCACCGCTACAGGGCAAGTGGGAAGAGCTGGGCAAAGTGCCAGAATTGGCGCATCTAATAAATCTGCCTTTTCCGGGCAGCTGTGGGCTGCTATTTTTAGGCTTGGGGGGGGGGGGGGGGAGTCAATATCAATGGCCCCTTACCAGACTGAGAATATCACCCCCAGCTGTCTGCTTTAGCAAGGCTGATTGTCAAAACTGGGGGGTACGCCACACCGTTTTTTTAAATAATTTAGAAAAACAGCATGGGGACTCTTCTATTATTGATAACCAGCCTTGTTGAAGCTGACAGTTAAGGGTTGCCCCCAGCTGTGAGTTTTACCTGGCTGGTTATCAAAAATAGAGGGGAATCCACGCCGTTTTTTAAAAAATTCTTTTTATTTATTTAAAGCACAGGTGCCAGCTAATGAATACACCAATCAGCAGCTCCTGCTCTCACTATTATGAGCAGTAGTGCCATCTACTGACACCAGTGACCGGAGGTAAACTTTATACCTCCGATCACAGCTGCGCGCTCACGCTGTCTTGACAGCGTGGGATCCGCAGCTCTCTGATCGGCGGGGATGATTTCACAGCCAATCAGAAGCACTGTTTGCCACGCTGCCATGCCCATGACAGCGCGACAAACACCCGGTGTTCGGGCAGCCGAACACGAACAATAACACGGACTTCCTGGTGAAATTCGTGCTCGGTATGGACGCTGAACTTTACTGTTCGGGTTTGCCTATCTCTACTGCTGACACATAGTGAGGTGAACTACTTAGGTACTGTCTCTATTGGATACACCTTGTCGTGGTGGGATGGCTTTTACTTTTTTTTAAGTCCCATGTGTTATTTAGATGTAGTATTATTATTTATTTAATTACTACGGGGTATTTGATAATTGTTGGTTTTTATTTTAGATTCTGCTAATATACTTGGCAGCATCTCTCATTTGTAGCCTGACTGGCTAATGTGAATATGCCACAGCACTGTGATGGCTGTCTGCTGACCCATAATATCATGGTGCCATGCCTTCAATAGACCAGAATGTTGTTGTTTTTCTCTACTAGAACTATTTCTTTATGTATCTTGAGTTTAGACTTTATTTTCCATATTTCATCACTGTCTGTGAACCAAAATCAGGAGTGGATCCAAAACACATAAGCAATGGAGGTGTGAATGTTTCATATATACTTTCCTTATGTAGGACTCACTCCTGATTTTGACTAATAAGTACTGATGAAAAATACTGACCACATGCTGACATGCCAATAAGACTGGTGGAAGTGAAGTTAGTTATTGGTTTGGTGGAGTCAGTTATCTTACTTAGGCCTCATTCAGACATATGTGTTGTATACATTTTTATCGCGGCTAGAATACGTACTCATTATAGTCTATGGTGCTATTCATGTGTCCATGCAAAAATTATAGAGACAAGTTTGTGCACTTGCATTGAGTGAGGCCAGACAACTCCTTTAACACAAAATCAATTTTATGATGATGGTCCGTTTAAGATGTTAACCCTTTAACTTGCTGACTGCAGCCACCATTAGACTATGCTGACGGCATACTGTTAAACTGTATACATAATATCACAGCATACAATGTGCTCCCTGTAGTGGTGACTGCAGGATGTGTGTTTTTGTCACTACAAGGGAGTTTAACAGCAGTCATGGACATTGTGCAAGGAGTGAGCAACCTGTTAATCTCTGCAGCCTATAGTCAAAAGCTAATATGTATAACATCTCCAAAATAGTGGGGCGCAATGAATGCCACATGAGTCAATGTGCTATATATACAGAATAGGGTACATACAATACTGCATGAAATGTAAAGTCGCTTGTCCTATTTACACTAGGGTACAGTACATAATAAAAAGGCCACGGGAAGATGTGTAAACTGGAATATCATGTGATTGGGGTTATCATGACACATTGGATGGCTTATTCCAAATGTACTTCATATTTTCCCCCACAATAAAGTAATTTCCCACCATACAGGACCCCTGTGCCAACCCATTTCTTGTGGATTGGATTAGCAATCTATGAAGATTGGTCGCAGTTTCTGGCTGAGGATAGCTACTGCTTTTCCTGAGTGCCTGAATAGAGTAAAGATATTTTTTTTCCACACTCTTTCTATAAAAGTGATTATTTCTGGAAGTTTTACATTAAACGTCAGGAAATTGCCTTTATGATCTGGAAGCCCCATTAACATCAATGTGAGTTATAAAGGGATGCACAGGTTAATCATTTTGTGCTTGATCCTATTCTTTGTCCCTCGTCAGATCAGCCACTCCACTTTGACAGAATAGATTTGACTTATATTTAGTATTGAGTCCTTTGTCGTCTTCCAGATCAGGGTTTGTGAAATAGGATTTTGGCTTTTTTAAATACTTTTGGGAAAGTCTACACCAAACTCATCTGGTGGGAACTGGAAAGGGACCCCTGCTGCAGAAAATCCATATATTCCCCTGTCCTAGGCCTTAGACTGGTACGTCTGTAGTGGTCACTGCCGCTCCACTGTTCGGCTTCTTCCCACTTCTCCTGGAAATATCTGTTCTTCTATATGGCTGGTTCCTCAGATCTGATGGGAAGGAAAATGGTGAAGAACAACATGAAAATTCTGGACGGTTTTAAATGGCTAAAAATATACTCAGAATGCCCAATTCATTATTTGCAATTTTTTATTTTTAAGTCACTTTGCTTTTGTCGGCTTGTGGTATTCGCTGACTGTTTTTGTGACAAATTATTCAAAATGGTGCACAAATATTAGGCTTAGGCCAGGGTCACACTTGCGAGTGTAATGCGAGAAACTCTCATCAATACCAGCACCTTGGACCAGAGTGTGCGGCTGCATAGAAATACATGCACTGCACACTCCGGTCCCGAGTGCCGGCGGCAGTGACGGGTATTAATGCGAGAGACTCGCATTACACACGCAAGTGTGACCCCGGACCTTAGTGTGATAACTGAAAACGAAAAGTTTGCAAGTGTAGAGTCCATGGGCTCAGTTCATCACGACCGCCAAGTCACGTCTGTCTTGATGAGGAGATGTGCCGGAGTCAGACGCCCCGGATTCATAAAAAGGTGCATGAACCCTGAACTCCCAGATTACGTCTTTTATATGGGGGAAGACCAGGCCTAAACTCAAGCTATCCACTCTGCAAAGACCTAAAAAGGGGGGTGGGGCAGCGTTACTGGATTTTTTTCTGTATTATCTGGCTGGACAGGCCAGAGCTATAAGTAAGTGGATGCCCGGTAATCACCTCCCTAATTCTGAAGATGATCTGCTTCATGCTGCATGAGCTAATTGCCCGCTAGGTTTTTTTTGAATCGGGAAAAATAAATGTCCCTCGTCTGTTACCCATACTTCGCCTGGCACGATCAGTATGGAAACAGATTAAAAGGGTGATTGAATTTGGGGATATTAGAGCTGAAATGCCCCTATGGAATAATGGTTACCTTCCGGCATTACTTGAACACCCATCCACCGAATTCTGGACTCAATACAATGTTCTTACGATAGGTGATCTACATGATCATGGAACTCTGATATCTTTTGAACAATTATAGGTTAAATGCAATGTCCCGAGATCCCAATTCTTCCATTATTTTTAATTTAAGGTCAGCCTTTCATTCACACATGAGATGTGTAGGTGTAGACAATGCTATTTTTCTTTACTCTTGATAGGAATTCTTAAATCACAGGGTCCCCAGTGTCTCCTCTCTGTATACATACATGCTGTCAGTAGGGACAGGATCCACCATAGATTCGGTTAAAGGGAAATGGGAAAGGCTCATCCCTGATGTACAGAGAGAGGAGTGGGAGGAAATTTTGGAGTCTCCAATTAGGGTATCTCCGTCTGTTAACAACAGGATGATACAATTATATATTATAAACCAATCATATTTGACTCCGACTCGACTCTTTAAGATGGGCCGATACCAATCATCGGAATGTTTGAGATGCCATTCAGTAGATGCAGACTTTATCCACATGATCTGGCAGTGTCCTATCATTGCACAATATTGGAAGGAGGTGACATCATTATTAACATCCCTGGTACAAGTTCCTGCTCCCCTTGAGCCACTGGTCTGTTTGTTTGGGGTATGGGATGAGGAGACATGAGGGCAATATACTGGGATTTTCTTACGGGAGACACTGTTTATGGCACGAAAGGTACTGGCACTACGGTGGATGGGAGGCTCATCTCCCTCTATTGGGATCTGGATCAATTTAGTGAACTCGATTGTCCCATATGAGCGCACGCTATATCAAAATAGAGGATGCCCGGATAAATTTGAGAAGATTTGGGAGGGGTGGAACTCCTCTTACCTTACTTTGTAGAGTGGAGATGTCACATAATAAATAGTTAAGTGTGTGGAATTAGGCTGCGAAATAGTTGTTGTTTTTGTAGATATAGGTACGGTTCGGAAATTAGATAGGTTTCATCACTTGAGTAATAACATAAAGACCAGTGTGATTTAATTGACATTATGTTTTATTCTGTATGCACATTTTGCTTTGCATTTAATGTCATGTGAAACATATATATTTTATACAGTATTTAACATCATGTACAAGTATGTATGCTGTATACCCTGTTTATGGTTTAATAAACGAATTTAAAAAGAAAAGGCGCATGAACCAGGAGCGTCGGACAAGAGGTGTGCGCCTCGCCACAAATCCTACTCCAAACCCTACTGGAATATTTGTAGCGTAACAAAAACACACACACACACACACACACACACACACACACACACACACACACACACACACACACACACACACACACACACACACACACACACACACACACACACACACACACACCCTATGGTCTGTGACCTAGTAATGACGTCCCAAATAACTTCACCTGTTATGATGTCTTCTATAGCCCAGTTTTCCTCATACACTCTCGGCTCTTTCGTCTGCAGCTTCTTATTCAACTCTGCCATCAGATTGATCTGTGGTTTTAAGGATTTAGTTGGTGGAGACTGAAATCCAAAAAAATACACGTTAAGAATTTTTATCCTAAAAAGGTAGTCATACAACAAGATTCTATGGAATGAAAAACTTTTCTCACCTTATAGCTGTTTCCATTGCTATAAAACGTTTGTCAGCTCTGCTAGATATGGGCGATGAGCATATTGCCCATATGTAGCAGATTTACTCTCACAGCAATGTGCCTGCAACAACCATAGAGGTCTCTATGAAACGTCTGGTTGTCCAGGCAACGCGTCGCCGACCTCCGATCATGTGGCGGGGGGCAGCGATGAGCTCACTTCCGACCCAGCGTCCGGAATCATTAGTTAAATGCCCGCTGTCAGCAGGATTTAACTAGTTAATTTAACTAGTTAATAGGTGCGGGCGGATGGCGATTCCGCTCGCGCCTATTTCGGGCACATGTCAGCTGTTCATAACAGTTGACATGTCGCAGCTTTGAGGTGGGCTCACCACCAGAGCCCACCTCAAAGCAGGGGATCGTTACCGATGACGTACTATTCAGTCATCGGTAAGGAAGGGGTTAAGGACTTAATACCTTGCTAACCACACTGGCTCAGTTGTTAGCACTGTTGGTTTGCAGTGCTGGTGTCCTAGATTCAAATTCTACTAAGGCCAACATCTGCAGGGAGTTTGTATGTTCTCCCCGGGTTTGCGTGGGTTTCCTCCGGGTACTCCCGTTTCCTCCCACACTCCAAAGACATACTGATAGGAAATCTAGATTGTGAGCCCCAGTGGTCCAGTTGTGACAGAATATGATGGAGATATAATGGCAAGCATAATAAATAACTTCTCCAATTACATACCGTGGTTGGTTTTTCTGGAGTCGGAGTCTTTTCTTCAGTAATTGCGGCGTCCTGCTTCTTCCACATTTCCAGATCCTGCTCAGCTTGCTAATAGAGAAGTAATGGGAAAATCAAATGAGATAATATGCATCGTCTGTTCAATGTGCAGCGCCATGATAAAAAAAAAAAAGGGCAAATTCCCAAGTGAGCGAGAAATTTTACATTGATGTGTGTGTATATATATATATATATATATATATATTATACAATTACAGTGGGTATGGAAAGTATTCAGACCCCTTTACATTTTTCACTCTGTTTCATTGCAGGCATTTGATAAATTCAAAAAAGTTCAATTTTTTTTTCTCATTAATGTACACTCTGCACCCCTTGTAGACTGAAAAAAAAACAAATGTAGACATTTTTGTAAATTTATTAAAAAAGAAAAACTGAAATATCACATAAGTATTCAGACCCTTTGCTCAGTATTGAGTAGAAGCACCATTTTGAACTAGTACAGCCATGAGTCTTCTTGGGAATGATGCAACAAGTTTTTCACATCTGGATTCGGGGATCCTCTGCCATTCTTCCTTGCAGATCCTCCAGTTCCATCAGGTTGGATGGTGAAGATTGGTGGACAGCCACTTTGAAGTCTCTCCAGAGATGATCAGTTGGGTTTAGGTCAGGGCACTGAGGAGAGGCTTCAGTCAGGCTACTCTGCCATAAAAGTGTAACAAGGTGGCAAGTGGTCGTGGGCGAGACCACCAAGGCACACTCAGTCCACACCACGGCCCCTTGCATATGAATAGACAGTTCTTGTCCCTGCCCCAGGTCACAGTGGGTTACCTCAGACAGATGGCTTCTCTCCATGCTGGAACGGATGCACCATACGTCACACTCTTTAGGGCCTAACAGTGGCAACTGTTTTTAATAAAGGTGATGTAGACTAACAGATACAATCCCTGAGCTGTCCCTAGTCACAGGTGTTGCTCCTTCAGCAAACGGCTTCAGAGCACAGGCAGCAACTCCCAGATAAATCCCAAGAGCTGCAAGTCTCTTATGGGGCACGCACTCAGTCCTGGTGCCCATTGCCCGATATTCCCCTGGCAGCTCTGTCCCCTCCAGGGGTATGGCAAGCTCCCAACAGGGGAGCACATTCTGCCATGGGCCAGCCTGCCTGGGCACTGAACTTCAGACAGGGACTTCCTTTCTCCTTGGAGGCTGCTGAGCCAGCCCCCTAAATTAACTTCTTACTATCCCGAAGCTGACTAACACATACATTACATTGGTACAACATTAAGACATTACAAACACAGCACATGAACATCAACAATACATTAATGCATAACCCTCAGTCGGGGCACCGAATGGGAGGACACATACAGGGAAGGACAGAGGGAGAAGCCAAGGGTCCCCGTTACCTCCTTACACTCCTCCCCCCCTAAAACATGGTAGTTCCTGACCGTGACAGCACCTGCAGGGTTAAGACGGCAATTATTAAAACATTAATAACAGTATAGAGTCTCAGTCTCTCTAAAAAGTGGGTCCGCCTGACCCTGGTCCCCTTGCTCCAGGGACCGGTAAAACAGTCATCCTGGCCCGATGGCCAACTTATCATACTGTCTTGACCCGGCTCGGTCCTCGGGTCCTCCTGATCAAGCTCTCCCCCTCTCCCCTTTGACCAGATCACAGGCTAGCATCAAATGGGTGTGCTTTGCTTAACAGGGGGCTAGTCCAAGGTAAAATGGGGATACAGTTCTGGGTTAAGAGAATACAGTCCTTGCAACAGCCGCACGCAGTCAGTTAACCCTCATAGGGTTTTCAGGCCTGTGATCCAGCAAGGACTGCGCAAACAAACTTGGAGGAGGGGGAAAAACAAACTCACACAGTCCTTACTTTGTGACCGTGATGGCCATTCCTGACACCTCAGTCCCTTGTCATCATACAGGGCTCACTGCCCTCTCAGGGATGCGGAACAGCCCATTAATACTTTCCTTAAGTGCAACCGGTGCTACTCAAACATTGTTCTTAAAGGGGCCACGTCACAATATACAGACTCTGATTACTGTAATGGGCCGCATGCGGACCCTGCACTACAATATATCTATGGAATGAGGATCCGCTGGAGGAGGAGTCACCACTATTTCTCTGTCTCCGTGGCCCCTCCAGCTTCCAGCTCTGATACTACACCTGGGGCCGCCTCACTCAGTCCAGGCGCTGCTTTCTCCTGCTTAGCTGCAGGACCTGCGACCGCAGAAATCGGCGATCACCATGTGGGGTCCCCGGCGGCAGGTCGTCCTCCTGCATTGGAGGCCATCTGTACAGTCGCCACATATGGCCCTCGGGGTCCCTGCTCCTTAATGAAGGTGACATGATCCCATTGTTGAAGGGGACCTCTGGAGAAAACTGACCCAGCATTCACATAAATCTTTTCTCCAGTGTTGGCCTCCTGGATGAAACCATATCCTCTTGCCAGTTCGAAGTGTCGGACCACTCTGCTGGTCATCCGGTCAGCTACAACTCTCCCTCTGGGGCTCTGCAGTTCCTTAACGATGCGGCGCTCTCGACGCTTCTTTTCCCGGATTACACGCTGGATCCACTGAGCATCACCTGCAGTGGGCACCTGGGGCTCCTCCACGTACGCGCTGCTGGGACCGGACAGGACAGGTGCGGACCGGGAGGGCACAGATGTCGTCAGTACCAGGGATGATGGTGGTGCAACCGGGGATGACGGCAAGGCCACAGGAGGTGCAGAGGCAGCAGCCAAGAGCGGTACATAGTTCGGACGGAAACTTCCTACTCACCACCGCTGCGTCCGGTGACAGTCCTCTTGTGCGGCTGCGGGAGCCAGTGATTGCAGCCATGACGATCCCCCTCAGTGCAGCTTCTAATGTCCTTTGAGCTCTTGCGGTTCCGGCTACTTCAGTTCCGCGGATTCCATTTTCTCAACTGGCTGCTTGTCCGGTCACTGGAATGGGTGCCATTCTTCCAGCTCCTCCGACCATCAGGCCTCAAAGTGCAGGCTCGTCTCTGATCGGGCCACGAATTGCCTCCAGTCCTGGACGCCAATGCCGCAGCGGAATGATGTGCTGCACCTCTCCATCACTTCCAGCAATGGCGTCTCATCCATTAACAGGTAGTCACTCTATGCCAGACCCCTCCCATTCGTGGGTGGGGTCACTTCCTGCTGCTCCACTTGTTTCTCCAGATTATGCTGCGGTGGCGGGATCTCTTCACCTCTTCACCGGCACCCATTTTGGGGGGGCATCCATCACAACAGGGTGCGGCCTTCTTTCCTTTGGAGCCAAATCTCTTGCATGATGCCTACGAAAGGCGGCAACCTCCATTTTCGCGCCACGACTTCTGTCTTGTCAGTGTTTAGCGCCATTTCACACACTGTCAGCCGCCATCTTTAACTCTTTCACGCCGGTCAACAATTCACAAATCTCAGGAACCTTTTACAATCAGTCTCAGGGTTGCAGGGCTGCTGGGGTCCATCCTGCCAATTACGCCAAATGTAACAAGGTGGCACAGGGAGGTAGTTGTGGATGAGTCCACCAAGGCACAATCAGTCTACATCCCGGCCCCCTGCACATGAATAGAGAGTTCTTGTCCCAGCCCCAGGTTACAGAGGGTTACCTCAGACAGACGGCTTCTCACCATGCTGGAACGGATGCACCACATGTCACAATCTTTAGGGCCCAACAGTGGCAACTGCTTTTTAGGGTGTGTGCCCACGTAGCGTTTTTTAAGCCTTTCTGCAGCGCTTTTAGACAAGCATTTCTGCTGCAGAAGCGCTTAAGAAAAGCATCCAATTGATTTTTAATGAAAAATGCATATGTTGTGCCAATGGTGCGTTTTTAACCGCAGCTGAAACGCTTAGCGATTAAAAACGCATGTTCATTAATTTTGCGGAATCGCATGCGATTCCGCATACCATCAATTATATTGGCAAAAACGCTTAGGAAAACGCATGCAAAAACGCTTGACAGACGCTTACAAAAGCGCGTCAAAAAACGCATGCGGTTTCCTGGGAGCAGGGTGTGCGATTCTGCTCCGGTTTATTCTGCATGAGAATCGCTACGTGGGCACATAGCCTTAATAAAGGTGATGTAGAGTAACAGACACAATCTCTGAGCTTTCCCTAGTCACAGGTGTTGCTCCTTCAGCAAACGGCTGCAGCAGCACTGGCAGCAACTCCCAGATATATCCCAGGAGCTGCAAATCTCTTGTGAGGCACTCATTCAGTCCTGGTGCCCGCTACCCGATAGTCCCCTGGTAGCTCCGTCCCCTCCAGGGATATGGCAAGCTCCCAACAGGGGAGCACGTCCTGCCACAGGCCAGTCTGCCTGGGCACTGAATTTCAGACAGGGACTTCCTGTCTCCTTGGAGGCTGCTGAGCCAGCCCCCTAAATTAACTCCTTACTATCCCCCTAAGCTGACTTACACATACATTACAATGGTACAACATTAAGACATTACAAACTCAGCACATGAACATCAACAATAGATTAATACATAACCCTCCGTTGGGGCACCGCATGGGAGGACACATACAAGGAAGGAGAGAGTGAGCAGTCGAGGGTCCCCACCACCTCCTTACAAAGGCCCGACTGGTGGAGAGCTGCAGTGATAGTTGACTTTGTGGAACTTTCTCCCATCTCCCTACTGCATCTGTGGAGCTCAGCCACAGTGATCTTGTGGTTCTTCTTTACCTCTCTCACCAAGGCTCTTCTCCCACGATTACTCAGTTTGGCTGGATGGCCAGGTCTTGGATGACTTCTGGTGGTCCCAAACTTTTTCCATTTAAGGATTATGGAGGTCACTGTGCTCTTAGGAACATTGAGTACTGCAGAATTTCTTTTGCAACCTTGGCCAGATGTGTGCCTTGCCACAATTCTGTTTCTGAGCTCTTTGGCCAGTTCCTTTGACCTCATGATTCTCATTTGGTCTCACATGCACTGTGAGCTGTGAGGTCTTATATAGACTGGTGTGTGCCTTTACAAATCAAGTCCTATTAGTTTAATTAAACACAGCTAGACTCCAATGAAGGAGTAGAACCATCTCAAGGAGGATCACAAGCAAATGGACAGCATGTGACTTAAATATGAGTGTTTGAGAAAAGGGTCTGAATACTTATGACCATGTGATATTTCAGTTTTTCTTTTTTAATAAATTTGCAAAAATGTCTAAATTTCTTTTTTTTCAGTCAAGATGGGGTGCAGAGTGTACATTAATGAGAAAAAATGAACTTTTTTGAATTTACCAAATGGCTGCATTGAAGCAAAAACTAAACAATTTAAAGGGATCTGAATACTTTCTGTATCCATTGTATATGTGGTAGATCGGCTCACTCAACTGCTTAATGAGTTTGTCACAGGAATGCTTTTTCTTTTAAATATTCAGCTGGTTCATTAAAACGTGCATCATTAAACCAGGTCAATAGAAAAATAGCAGTGTTCAGACTTGCATAAACAAACAGCACCCTTTACAGTTTGCATAACTGTGGGGATCTGCCCGCTCAGAAAACAGGGTTCAGCTCTCTTTAGCAAGTGCACAGCTCTGTAGGTCCGCTTCATCAGAGCACACACAGAACAAACATTAAAGTCCAGAGACTTCGCCTTTACCTCCTGGATCGCACCCTAGGGTGGAGATATGGTGAACAGCTTTACTCCTTAAAAAAGCCTGGCCATGTCATGGCTGATTATCCCCTCTCAACACATAACATGCTGGAGCAAACCTCCAGGTACATATCACTGAAGCTAATAACCTCAGTGAAACAAAATGTATCTCCTCTCCTGTACATTACCAGTGACCCTCTTACATTAGACATTATATATGTATACATACACACACACACACATACACCGTGTGTGTATGTGTGTGTGTATATATATACATATATATATATATATATATATATATATACATACACATATATATACATACACACACACACACACACACACACACACACACACACACACACACATTATATATATATATAAATTTTCATTTTGTCTAATTTCTCTCTTTATAGGTATATTTTTGAGTAAAATGTAGATTGCTCTTTCATTCTATAAACTACTGGCATGTCTTCGAATTTCCAAGCAATAAACTTTGTATTTTTTTCAGAAAATGAGAAATGGTCAAAATAACAAAAAAATACAGTGCTTACAGACCTCCAAATAATGCTAAGAAAACAAGTTCATAATCATTTAGAAACAACAATACTAATGTTTTAACTCAGGAAGAGTGCAGAAATCAATATTTTGTGGAATAACCATGATTTTTAATCAAAGCTTTCATGCGTCTTGGCATGCTTTCCACCAGTTTCACACTGCTTTTGGGTGACCTTAAGCCACTCTTGGTGCAAACATTTAAGCAGTTCTTTTTTGTTTGATGGTTTGTGAGACTATCCATCTTCCTCTTGATTACATTCCAGAGGTTTTCAATGGGGTTCAGGTCTGCAGATTAGGTTGGTCATGACAGGGATTTGATGTGGTGGTCCTTCATCCACACATTGATTGACCTAGCTGTGTGGCATAGCGCATTGTCCTGCTGGAAAAACCAGTACTGCTGGAAAAACCTGCCCAATTTCAGCCTTGCTGAAGCATCCCCAGATCATCACTGATCCTCCACCAAATTTCACAGTGGGTGCAAGACACTGTGGCTTGTACGCCTCTCCTGGTCTCCGTCTAACCATTAGATGACCAGCTGTTGGGCAAAGCTGAAAAGTAGACTCATCAGAGAAGATTACCTTACTCCAGTCCTCTATGGACCAATCCTTATGGTCTTTTTCAAACTTCAGACTGGCTCTCCTTTGTTTCTCATTGATGAAAGGCTTTTTTCTAGCTTAACATGACTTGAGCCCTGCCTCTAGGAGCCTGTTACAAACTGTCCTTGTCGTACACTTTAGCCCAGCTGCCATTTGCCATTCCTTATGTAGGTCACTTAATGTCATCCTGCGTTTGCTGAGTGACATTCGAATAAGATGATGGTCATCCCGGTCAGTGGGGAGCTGTTTTTGCCCTCTGCTGGACTGTAGCTTTGTTGTCCCAAATGTTTGCTGCTTGACCTTGTTGTAATGGACTGCTGTCTTAGAAATTTTAAGGATGGAGGCAACATGACACTCACTGTATCCCTCTGCTAATAAAGCCAGAATTGAGCCCTTCTTTTCCTCACTCAGGACTTTTCTTTTCAACTCTTTTGGCATGGTTAAAAGTTAATTTTTCATTCCTATTACTTTTGGGATATTACTAGCACTTGTTTTGATATCCAGCTTGTGCTATTGCAAGAGGATTGCGAACATCACAGCAGAGAATTTTAAACTTTCCCTCGTTAAATAAGATTTGGTTCAGGTGATCACCTAATCAGAGGCACATTAAGTAGAATGAGGTGTACTCTGGTTGAAATTCAACTGACACTGGAATGGAATTGCTGTCAGACAGGTAGGGAAGCTGATTATTACAAAAGATAAGATCCCACTCCAACGAGCACTTCATCGCATTCAAACAGTCTCTCACTACTTTCAAGACCACACTCGCCACAGCTAAACAAACCTACTTCTCATCGCTCATATCCGCCCTGTCTCACAACCCTAAACAGTTATTCAACACCTTCAATTCTCTCCTCCGTCCCCCAGCACCTCCTCCCTCCCCACTCATCTCAGCTGAAGACTTTGCCTCATTTTTCAAGCAGAAGATTGATAACATCAGAGACAGTTTTGGTCAACAACCCCCAGAGCCCCTCCTCCCGACTTCCCAGCCCTCCACCTCCAAAACCAACTTCTCCACCATTACAGAAGATCGACTCTCCACTCTACTCTCAAGATCACATCTCACCACTTGTGCACTTGACCCGATCCCTTCCCACTTCATCCCAAACCTCACCACAGTCTTCATCCCAACCCTAACCCATCTCTTCAACCTATCACTAACAACTGGTGTTTTCCCCTCAAGCTTTAAACATGCCTCAATCACACCTATCCTCAAAACGCCCTCTCTTGACCCATCCTCTGTATCTAGCTATCGCCCTATATCACTTCTCCCCTATGCCTCCAAGCTACTGGAACAACACGTCTACCTTGAACTGTCCTCCCATCTCTCTTCTTGCTCCCTCTTCGACCGCTTACAATCTGGCTTCCGGTCACACCACTCCACCGAAACTGCCCTTACTAAGGTCACCAATGACCTCTTAACTGCCAAGAGCAAGCGACACTACTCTGTCCTCCTCCTCGTGGACCTGTCGGCTGCCTTTGACACAGTGGACCATTCCCTACTATTACAGACCCTCTCATCCCTTGGCATCACAGACTTGGCCTTGTCCTGGATCTCATCATACCTAACAGACCGGACATTCAGCGTCTCCCACTCACACACCACCTCCTCACCTCGCCCCCTATCTGTCGGAGTCCCACAAGGTTCAGTCCTAGGACCCCTGCTCTTCTCCTTTTACACCTTTGGCCTGGGACAGCTTATAGAATCTCATGGCTTTCAATATCATCTCTATTTTGATGACACACAGATCTACATCTCTGGACCAGATATCACCTCCCTGCTAACCAGAATCCCTCAATGTCTGTCCACTATTTGATCCTTCTTCTCTGCCGGATTTCTGAAACTTAACATGGACAAAACAGAATTCATCATTTTTCCCCCATCTCACGTGACCCCCCCAACGAACCTATCCATTACAGTAAATGGCTGCCCACTCTCCCCAGTCCCACAAGCTTGCTGCCTCGGGGTAATCCTTGATGCTGATCTCTCCTTCAAACCACATATCCAAGCCCTTTCCACTTCCTGCCGACTTCAACTCAAAAATATTTCACAAATCCGTTCATTCCTCAACCAAGAATCTGCAAAAACCCTAGTCCATGCTCTCATTATATCTCGCCTTGACTACTGCAACCTCCTGCACAGTGGCCTCCCCTCGAACACTCTCGCACCCCTCCAATCTATTCTAAACTCCGCTGCCCGACTAATACACCTGTCCCCCCGCTATTCCCCAGCTTCTCCCCTCTGTCAACCCCTTCACTGGCTTCCCATTGCCCAGAGACTCCAGTACAAAACCCTAACCATGACATACAAAGCCATCCACAACCTGTCTCCTCTGTTGTGAGTTCATTTTCCCCTTCGTCACTGAGGTCTTGTGAACTCCCTATTCTGGTAAAGGAAGGTAATGAGCCTGATTATCAGGCACCTGAGTCTAATGAGGATGACTGGCTGAGTGGAGTCACGGACTGGATATAAGGCTGCCGACGCCCTTCTGCCCTGCGGGTGATTTCTCTGTGGACTTCTAGGACACCAGTCTGATTCCTGCTCCCCTAAAGCTAAGTTTTTTGCTTTGCCAGTTGCATTTGTATTTTGTTTTTGTTTTCCTTGCTTTTCTGGATTCTGCCATTCCCTGCTGGGGTGAGCTGAATCTCCTTTTGCCTGTTGCTCTGTCTTCAAAATATTCCTGAGTACTGACATAGCTTTTTGAAGCCTAGCGTCTTCAGGGCCTTTTTCACTGTCAGTCTGTTGGCTCTTATTTTCATAGGGTTTTTCACGGATTGCAGACAGCAGCCTTCCTGTCCTTTCCTATGTAGTTAGCTTGGGCCCCGTCTTTGCTCAGTCTATCTTTCTGTCTGTGTTAGTGTTTTCATCTTGCTTCACCGTCATTATATGTTGGGGGCTGCCTATTGCTTTGGGGTCTGCTCTGGGGCAGTTTAGATTTCCCCTTTCTTTCTTTAGGCCTATTTAATTCTCCGGCTGTGATCGAGGGGTCTAGGGCATCGTAGGAACCCCCCACGGCTACTGCTAGTTGTGTTGATAAGTTCATGGGTCTGCAATCCGATAGCTGCCAACCTCTCTGGTTTTCTGGACTTGGCTAGCATTTCTGTTTTTGCCTCCTACGGTGACACAATCATAACAGAATCACCCGCCCTACCGCAGATCCTAGGGTACTCAATAGCAGGAAAGAATTGTGCCTAAAAAAAAAAAAAAAAAGTGTGTGTGTATATTCTTTCCTCTATATCTCTGAGGCCGTAGGGGGAATTTTTTTTTTCTCTCAATGGAGATAAAGCAATTGTCTTATCGTGTGGAGCAGCTCGCTGCGGAAGTGCGGGGAATTTCCGCCTACCTTGCTCATTCGCATGCTGTTGAACCAAAGATCCCTACACCTGATGTATTTTTTGGGGATCGATCTAAATTTTTGAGTTTCAAAAATAATTGTAAATTATTTTTTGCCTTGAAGCCTAACTCGTCAGGGAGCTCCGCGCAGCAGGTTAAAATTGTCATCTCTTTGCTGCGTGGCGATCCCCAGGATTGGGCGTTTTCTTTGAAACCAGATGATCCTATTCTGACTAATGTGAACGCATTCTTTCAAGCTTTGGGGTTGTTGTATGACGAACCTAATGCTATTGATCAGGCTGAAAAGACCCTGTTGGCATTGCACCAGGGTCGAGATTCTGCAGAGTTGTACTGTCAAAAGTTCCGAAAGTGGGCGGTCCTTACTACCTGGAATGATAATGCCTTGGCTGCTCTCTTTCGGAAGGGTTTGTCAGAAGCCATAAAAGATACTGTTCCCTCTGGTCTGGACGATTCTATGTCATTAGCCATTCAGGTTGGTCGGCGTTTGCGTGAACGCAGGATTGCACGAGAGGTGTTGCCACCGGTTGAACAGACGTCTGAACCTATGCAATGTGATAGAGTTTTGTCTAAGGCGCAACGTCAGGAGTTCAGAAGGCGTAATAAGCTGTGTTTTTTTGTGGCGATGCCTCGCATATTATTTCTGTTTGTCCTAAACGAGAGAAACGTTTTGCACACACGTTTTCTGTTGGTGTTCAACCTAAGTTTCTTCTGGCAATTACTCTGATCTGCTCCCTGTCCACATTTTCCGCCAAGGCTTTTGTGGATTCGGGAGCAGCGCTAAACCTAATGGACTTGGATTTTGCTAAACGTTGTGGATTTCCGATGACACCTCTGCAGACGCCTATCCCTTTGAGGGGGATTGATGCTACTCCTTTGGCTAAAAATAAACCTCAGTTTTGGACCCAGGTGGTCATGCGGGTCGCCCCAGACCATCAAGAAAATTGCAGATTTTTGGTGTTACATGGTCTGCATGATGCCGTTGTTCTGGGGTTTCCCTGGTTGCAAATTCATAATCCAGTTTTGGATTGGAAATCTATGTCTGTGGTGAGTTGGGGTTGTCAGTGTGCCTTTAGTGAGGCTCCGGTTTTTTCCACCTCTCCTCAGTCGCATGATGTTCCTGACTATTTGGCGGACTTTTATGATGTATTTAGTGAGAATGAGTCTGCATCCTTGCCTCCTCATAGGAGTTATGAATGTGCAATTGAACTAAACCCGGGGTGTAAATTTCCCAAGGGTCGGCTCTTCAATTTATCTGTACCCGAGCACGAGGCTATGCGGTCCTATATTAAGGAGGCATTGGAGAAGGGTCATATTAGACCATCCTCTTCACCCTTAGGTGCCGGGTTTTTTTTTGTGGCCAAAAAGGATGGTTCCTTAAGGCCTTGTATTGATTATCGTGCCCTCAATAAAATTACTATTAGATATCAGTATCCGTTACCCCTGATTTCGGATCTATTCTCTAGAGTTAGAGGTGCTTGCTGGTTTACCAAGCTTGACCTCAGGGGGGCGTATAATCCTATCCGCATTAAGCAAGCAGGGGGATGAATGGAAGACGGCGTTTAATACTCCGGAGGGACATTTTGAGTACCTGGTGATGCCTTTTGGGCTCACTAATGCCCCTTCTGTCTTCCAGTGCTTCATGAACGATATTTTCCGAGATTTTGTCGATAAATTTTTGATTATCTATCTGGATGATATTTTGATCTTCTCCAAGGATGGGATTCTCATGTGGAACATATTCGGACTGTGTTCCGGATCTTGAGGGAGAATTCCCTGTATGTCAAAGGATCGAAATGCCTTTTTGGAGTACAGAGGATTTCATTTTTGGGATTTATTTTGTCTCCGTCAACTATTGAAATGGACCCGGCCAAGGTATAGGCCATTTATGATTGGGTTCAGCCCACTTCTTTGAAGGCCCTCCAGAAGTTTTTGGGTTTTGCTAACTTTTATCGGAAATTTATAGCAAAATTTTCTAGTATTGCAAAGCCATTGACTGATCTGACTAAGAAGGGTGCTGATGTGTTGAATTGGTCTCCGGAGGCTGTTGCTTCCTTTCAGGAGCTGAAGTGAAGATTTACCTCCGCCCCGGTTTTGCGGCAACCTGATGTCTCACTCCCGTTCCAGGTAGAGGTGGATGCTTCTGAGATTGGTGCAGGAGCTGTTTTGTCCCAAAAGGATCCTGTAACATCTAAAATGAATCCCTGTGCTTTCTTTTCCCGAAAGTTCTCTCCATCTGAACGTAACTATGATGTGGGGAATCAGGAACTGTTGCCATGAAATGGGCATTTGAGGAGTGGAGACATTGGTTGGAGGGAGCTAAACATCAAGTTGTGGTCCTCACTGACCACAAGAATTTGATTTACCTAGAGTCGGCTAAACGCTTGAACCCTAGACAGGCTAGGTGGGCCTTGTTTTTTACACGTTTTGATTTTGTGGTCTCTTTTCTTCCTGGAACTAAGAATGTCAAGGCAGACGCCCTCTCTAGGAGTTTCTTTGCGACCCGCATTATCACCTGGGTACAAAACTGGGGTTTATTCTCCGCCAAAGGAGTAGCATCAATACCCCTCAAAGGGATAGGAGTCCGCAGGGGTATCATGGGAAAACCACAACGTTTAGCAAAGTCCAAATCCATCAGATTCAAAGCTGCTCCTGAATCTACAAAAGCCTTAGCGGAAAATGTAGATAAGGAGCAGATCAGAGTAATTGCCAAAAGGAACTTAGGTTGTACACTGCCCACAGCAAATGTATGCATAAAACATTTCTCTCATTTAGGGCAGACAGAAATAGTATGAGAGGCGTCTCCACAGAAAAAACACAGCTTATTACGCCTTCTAAACACCCGACGTTGCGCCCTAGACAAAACCCTATCACATTGCATGGGTTCAGACGTTTGTTCAAAAGGCGGCAACGCCTCTCGTGTAGTTTTACGTTTACGGAAATGCTGATCAACTTGAATGGCTAATGACATAGAATCATCAAGACCAGAGGGAACAGGAAATCCCACCATAACATCTTTTACGGTTTCTGATAAACCCTTCCGAAATAGAGCTGCTAAGGCACAGTCATTCCATGTAGTAAGGACCGCCCACTTTCGGAATTTTTGACAGTATAACTCTGAATCCTGACCCTGGTTCAATGCCAATAGGGTTTTCTCAGCTTGATCAATAGCATTAAGTTCATCATACAACAACCCCAAGGCTTGAAAAAATGCGTCCACATTAGTCAGAATAGGATTTCCAGGTGTCAGAGAAAAAGCCCAATCCTGGGGATCGTCGCGCAGCAATGAGATGACAATTTTAACCTGCTGTACAGAGCTCTCCGATGAGTTAGGCTTCAAGGCAAGAAATAGATTACAATTATTCTTAAAATTCAAAAATGTAGACCGATCCCCAGAAAACACATCAGGAGTAGGGATTTTTGGTTCAACAGCAGGTGATTGAGCGAGATAGGCGGAAATTCCCCGCACTTCAGCAACGAGCTGCTCAACACGATCAGACAATTGCTTAATCTCCATTAAAGAAAAAAAAAATCCTCCTACGGCCCCAGAGAAAAAGAGGAAAATATATATAAAAAAAAAAATTCTGACACTTTTTTTTTTTTTTTTTTTACAATTCTCTCCTGCTTTTGAGTACCCTAGAGTCTGCGGTTTAGGCTGGTGATTCTGTTATGTTTGGGTCACCGAGGAGGAAAGCAAGACCAAGCTAAGCCACAGAAAACCAGAGAGGTTGGTAACTAAGCGGATTGCAGACCCCTGATCCTATCCACACAATTAGCAGTAGCCGTGGAGCGTACCTACGATGATTCTAGACGCCTCGACACAGCCAGAGAACTAAATAAGCCTAAAGCAAGAAAGGGGAAATCTAAACTGCCCCAGAGCAGACCCCAAAGGAATAGATAGCCCCCAAACATATATTGTCGGTGAGACAAGATGAAAACACAAACACAGGTAGGAAAATAGACTGAGCAAACGATGGGGCCCACACTAACTAGACAGGACAGGAAAGGAAAGACACTGTCTGCAATCACGCAAAAAACCCTGCAAAAAATGTCCAACACGTCTGATAGAAAAATTCTGAAGTCACTCGACTTCGCCCACTATATCAGCACTCTGGCATATTCTAAAAGCAGAGCAAAAAGAGGCCAATCTAATAAGGGACGAAAACAAACTGGCACAAGCAGTAACATAAGGATGGAATTTCGGCACAGCCCCAGCCGGGGCTGGCTGATCACACAAAACTGAATAGACAAAACCAAATCAAATGTGAACAATAGCAAAAGAACACTTAGCTTGAGCATGCAGGGACTGAGCTGGAAACTAAGACCTCAGGAGGCAGGAAAAAAACACCAGCAGGGATAGAGGGAGTCGGCTGTCTTAAATCCAATCAGAAACTCCAGATGTCCAATCGTTCTCCTCATTATCAGGTGGCAGACCTCTGTTAATTAGATCAGCTCCATTACCGCCAGTAACCACCAGAGGGAGCCCGGAAAGAGAACTCGCGACCCCTCTGTCAATATAACCAGCTCCACTACCTTCACTAGTAACCAGAGGTAGGCCAGAAAGTGAATTCACAGCACGCGTGTGTACGAGGTGTACGGAGTGGAGCCACGTGTGTATGGAGCGGAGCCGTGTGTGTGTACGAGGTGTACGGAGCGGAGCCATGTGTGTATGATGTGTACGGAGCGGAGCCATGTGTGTATGAGGTGTACGGAGCGGAGCCGTGTGTGTATGAGGTTATGGAGCGGAGCCGCGTGTGTACGAGGTGTACGGAGCAGAGCCGCGTGTGTATGGAGCGGAGCCGTGTGCGTGTACGAGGTGTATGGAGCGGAGCCGTGCGTGTACGAGGTGTATGGAGTAGAGCCGTGCGTGTACGAGGTGTATGGAGCAGAGCCGTGCGTGTACGAGGTGTATGGAGCGGAGCCGTGCGTGTACGAGGTGTATGGAGCGGAGCCGTGCGTGTACGAGGTGTATGGAGCAGAGCCGTGTGTGTACAAGGTGTATGGAACAGATCCCTGTGTGTACAAAGTGTATGGAGCTGAGCCGTGTGTTTATGGAGCGGAGCCATGTGTGTACGGGGTGTACGGAGTGGAGCCACGTGTGTGAGAGGTGTATGTAGCAAAGCCGCATGTGTACAAGGTTTACGGAGTGGAGCCATTTGTGTACAGGGTGTACAGAGCGTGGCCGCATGTGTACAAGATTTACGGAGTGGAGCCATGTGTGTAGTGAGTGGAGCCGTGTGTATGCGAGGTGTACAGAGCGGAGCCGTGTGTGTACGAGGCACACAAAGCGGAACCGTGTGTGTATGAGGTGTGCGGAGCCATACGTGTACAAGGAGCATATGTGGCGCCCCTGAGGCTCAGTCGCCACAGAGGTACTGCACCTCCTCCTGAGGTGTGGTATCCCACCATCCAGGTAAGGTGGAGACTCCCAACCACACTCCAACACCTGCACCCCACACCACAAAGTAGTGTAGCAAAGCACCTTCGGCGGCTCCCTGCTTGGAGTGTAGCATTGGAGTGTAGCAAAGCACCCATTGGTGGCTCCCTGCTTGGAACACGAAACGTGCTGGGAGGTGGGTGGAGTGAGATGACATTGCAAGGAGCGGGAAGAGTTTAGGATTAGAAGTCAGTTGGTTAGAGAGAAGAAGATCCCTGGAGAGAGGGATAGATGGATGGAAGTGCTGCAGCAGATCCCAGTGACCTGGGTCTGTTGGCACGGGAAAGGAAGAGAGAGAGCAACATAGACTGAAAGCCTGATTCTCCATAAAAAGAAAGACTAGTACGGAACGTGAGGAGTAAAATGGAACAGAGGACGTGGGTTAGAAGAGAACCCTTCCTTGAAGTTCCAAGCGCAAGGCCGGGGCCCGGTCCCCGAGGTTGTATGGATACTAATGGTCCTGCAGCAGACACCGGAGGAATAGAAGTAGTGACCACTTTATTCCCACACAAGACTTGGGGGCACAACAGCAACTGGATAGTGAGCCGGGACTTAGTAGCAAGAACTCCCCGAAGCAGGCTACAGCTGTCTGTCATACAAGTAGAGTTCATAAGAACATCGGACAGGAGGAACTCCAGTGTAACTCTGTACTAGGAGTACTTCACTCAAAGGCGCTATAAGAGGAGACGTTCAGAAAAGGCACATATGTTGGTGGAGTGTTGGAAAGGAGTATTTCATCTGGCCTGGAGGTTGACTGAGTCCCTGACCCGGAGGACACGGCACGGAGGCAGGCACCTGTTTGTACAACAGACTGCGTAAAGCTTTGGAATTACCTGCCCTGGTGTCCTCCACTTATTCCTGCGCCAACCTGTCCAGCACTGCTACATCCCTTGAGCCTGACACTACACGATCTACGTGTCACTTCACCTACTCTGCCCTGGGACTACAGCCCTGCCTGTGGAGGGCTATAACATCACTGCTGCACCACACCATCTGTCCCAGAGGATCTGTCTGCAGCGTTGACTTACAGCTTCATTGCCGAACACCACAGGTGGCGTCACGACTTACACCTTGACACTGAACATTTACAATGGGCACCCAGGGCCACGGGCCGGGTTCCAGCTACCTTGACATCTCCCATTGAGGACCATCGGGCCCGGTACCAAGTACCCCACTGCCCTGGGTGTGAGGGAGACTCATTTTCATACCTCCCAACCATCCCGGATCCAGCGGGACAATCCCGATTTTGAGAGAGAGTCTGTCCTGGCCAGGAGCTTACCTTTCCTGCAGACACAGGAGTACACAGCGAAGCCCCAAGGAGCACTTTAAAATTTGCACGTGATGTTTCACCGGAAGTGACGTGCTAGAAGCTGACCGGAAATGAGGTAATTTCGGGAGGAGGTTGTGACGGAACCATGGAGGCACTTCAGGGAATGCTTCAGATCCATCACCGTTTCCTCCTCCGACAGCGCGGACAGCGGGATCGCCTTGGAATCAGGGATGCTGGCCATGTGAGCGGATCATGATATGTCCTGCATCAGGAGGCTCAGGTGGGCATTACAATGGGAGCCAGGCTGCTAGAGTATTTTTATAGAATCTTTCTTTCTCTCTTTGTTTCTTTCTCTCTGTTCTTTCTTTCTCTCGCTCTCTAATCTTTCTTTTTTTTCTCTCTTCTTTCTTTCCTCTTTCTCTCTCGTCTTTCTTTCTCTCTCTGTTCTTTCTTTCCCCTCTTTCTTTCTCTAATCTTTCGCTCTGTTCTTTCTTTCCCATCTTTCTTTCTCTCGCTGTTCTTTCTTTCCCCTCTTTCTTTCTTTCTTTCTATCTCTGTTCTCTCTGTTCTTTATTTCTTCCCATCTTTCTTTCTCTCTCCCTCTCTGTTCTTTGTTTCCCCTCTTTGTTTTTTTCTTCTCTCTCTCTCTGTTCTTTTTTTCTGTCCACTCTTTCTTTCTCTCTCTGTTCCTTCTTTCTCCTTCTTTTCTTTCTCTCTGTTCTTTCTTTCTCTCTCTCTCCTTTCTTTCTTTCTATTTCTTTCTCTCTCTAATCTATCTTTCTTTCTCTCTCTTTCTGTTCTTTGTTTCCCCTCTTTCTTTCGCTCTATTCTCTTTCATTCCCCTTTTTCTTTCTCTCTGTTCTCTTTCATTCCCCTCTTTCTTTTCTTTCGCTCTGTTCTTTCTTTCCCCCCTTTCTTTCTCTATGTTCTTTCTTTTGCTCTGTTTTTTGCTTCTCTCTCTAATCTTTCTTTCTCTCTCTGTTCTTTCTTTCTCCTCTTTCTTTCTCTCTGTTCTTTCTTTCCCCTCTTTCTTTCTCTGTTCTTTCTTTCCCCTCTCTTTCTTTCTCTGTTCTTTATTTCTTTCCCCTCTTTTTCTCTCTCTATCTCTGTTCTCTCTCTCTCTAATCTTTCTCTCTCTCTGTTCTTTCTTTCCCCTCTTTCTATATTTGTTCTCTGTTCTTTCCCCTTTCCCTCTCTGTTCTTTCTTTCCCCTCTTTCTTTTTTTCTCTCTCTGTTCTCTCTTTTCCCCCCCGCTTTCTTTCTCTCTCTGTTCTTTCTTTCTCCCCCTTTCTCTCTCTGTTCTTTCTTTCTCTCCCCTTTCTCGCTCTGTTCTTTCTTTCTCTTCTCTCCTTTCTTTCTCTTTTTCTCTCTGTTCTTTCTTTCCCCTCTCTCTTTCTCTGGGTATGGTTGAGGCATGGACATGGGTGTGACTAGTTCTGAAATGGGTGTGGTCGGGGTGTGGCCTAATATTTGTCCCTCTTTCCCTTCTTCAAAAGTTGGGAGGTATGACTGATGTTCCTGCAGCAGAAACTGGAGGAAGTCGTCACCACTTTATTCCCATCTAAGACTTGGGGGCACAACATCAACGTGGGTGAGCCGGGACATGATAGCAAGGAGTCCCCGAAGCAGGCTACAGCTGTCTGCCGTACAAGTAGAGTTCTAAGTAACATCAAGAAGGAGGAACTTGAGGTTAATACGCAACTGCAAGTACTTCAGATTAGATGCTAGTCTGGAGACGTTCAGAGAAGGCATATGTTGGAGGAGTGCTGGAAAGGTGTACTTTACCTTGCCTGGGAGTTGGCTAAGCCCCTGACCTGGAGGACATGGCACTGAAGCGGGCACCTGTGCGCACCAGATTGTGAGTAAAGCCTTTGGAGCTACATGCCCTTGTGTCCTCCACTTATTCTTGCGCCTTGCACCTGTCTCTGCTACATCTACGTCTTTACACCATCTCCCCATTTACCACCTTCATCTACTCTGCCCTGGGACTACAGCTCCACCTGTGGGGAGCTTCAACATCATTGCTGCACCACAACATCTGTCCCAGAGAAGCAACCCTGCAGCACTGGTCAAACTGACCAGAGACCACAGGTGGCGTCACAAATCATCCACTTATAAACTTTAATCAGCCATGCTTAACTCCCCCTTTTTACATGGACGCCCAGGGCCACGGACAGGGTCACCGCTACTGTGACACTTCCCTCTGAGATACCGGCCCGGCACCAAGTACCCCCACGGCCCTGGCGGGCGATCCACAGACAATGGCTGGGAACTTATGTTCCCAGGGATGCTAGATTTCTCCCACCATGTCAGTGTCTGCTGAGGCATTGTCAAGTGGGAAAACTTGCTCATAGCAACCAGTCACAGCTCAGCTTCTTTTAACCAGGTCTGGTGAAATGAGAGATGCTTAGTGATTGGTTGCAAGGAAAACTGTTGTTCATAGCAACCATTCATAGCTCAGCTTCTTTTGAATAGCTCTGTTGAAATGAAAGATGCTTCGTGATTGGTTGGTGATACACACACACACACACACATTTAGATTTTTATATAGAGATTCTTGCCTTATATGCTTTTTGAAAGCGTAGAAAGATGGGGAAGAAAGCCGATGGGCCAGTGGTCTTGCTGTTCTCACCAAAATATGCAACAACCGCTTCATAGGCTTCCTGAAAGCGAAAAAATAGCAAATATTTATTAAATGTATGACATTGTTTCTTACACTAGTTCATAAAACCCTGCCCCTAACAGTGGCCATGTGCATTAGAATCAGCTAAACCTGACAGTTTTATTTGTGTATGGGGTTTACTGACTTGATCCTCAGAGGCAGTTGTCCAGATGTGGGGGAAGAAGGCTGGAACAAAGAAGAGTTGGTCATGTTGGACTTTAATATGCCAAATCCATTTGTTCTTATGGGAGATACATTTTTGTCAAAGTTTACCCCCCTATTCCTGTGAAGAACTGTTGTAACTATTTGGGGAAACTTCAGAAATGGCTGTTGTCAGACAGCTATCTAAGGTGTATGACCTCCTGTTAAGTAGTTTGCCATGTAGAAGAGCAGGTCCAGAGATTGAAGCTGTGAAAGTACACACATATTACAGTTTAAGAAACAACTCTACGAAAGGACTATAAGCACCATGCCTTTACGTGCTCCTGTGTCTTCTTTGCCGTTATTTGATTCTGGCTCTTAGGAGGCACTAAAACCATCACTGAATTATCAATGCTTCCTATTCCGATAGTCAAAGATAATCTGTAGCATATATAGAATAGAGGACCACATTACACCATGTTAGGGTCCCATTTTGATCTCTGCTGAGTTTTGCCACCCAGGAGAGAGAGGTCTGGTATTTGTTTCCTAATTCTCATCTCATTGATGACTCATGAGACAATTCTTCACCAACCTCCTTGCGGTCCCACTCCCCTGTGTCCAAGGACCCCATACAGTAGCATCTGCATAGCACCCCTCTATAGTATATACACCCTAGAAGGCAATTGTCTATTGTTTAAGTTGGATCTATGGTTTAGTGGATGTATAGGACCAAGTCCACCAACAAGTGTGCACCGACCATCACAGGAGTGTTGTACATTGCTTTGTACTTCCTACGTGTGTAGCCTGTAGTTACCTGTGCCGTCTTGGAATCAGCTCCAAGTCTTGACATAACATCCATGCTGGATTTCAGAAACTCCTTGAGGGTGACACTGTCATCTTGCTTTGTAAATTCTTTCTGGGCCTGTTCCATCCCTGTCTGGAGTGATCGGACATTGGACAACACAGCATCCAGAGACACTAAGGAGAGAACGCACATAAAGTCTGCTGGACTTCTTCTGGGCTGAAGTGGGCATCAGAGATCAAGTAGGTAGGAAAAAGTTTCACAGAACTTTATACTGATGGAAGATTGCCTGATAAGCTCTGAGTGTTATTCAAGGATTTGTTTCACGTACAAAAACTTTTATAGGAAATGCCAAATATACCTGTGGCAGCCTTTTCCAAAAAGTGCAATTCTGACTGGAAATCGGCCAGATGTGAATACTTCTCTTTGATTGTTCGCACCAGGTAATGCAGCAATGTCTGCTTTCTGTCTGTGGATTTGGTATCCAGAAGCTAGAAGGGGAAAAAACAAAATTTTAGACATAACTACAATACAGTGCATAAAATAAGCATGTGATACACTACCGATTTTGCAAGTTTTCCCACCTAAAAAGAATGGAGACGTCTGTAGTTTTCATCATAAGAAACAAATCAACTCAGAGACAATCTTAAAAAAATCCATAAAATCACATTGTATGATTTTCATATAATTAATTTGCATTTTATTGCATGAAATAAGTATTTGATACAGTAGAAAAACAGAACTTATTTGGTACAGAAACCTCTGTTTGCAATTACAGAGATCAGATGTTTCCTGTAGATTTTGACTAACTTTGCACGCACTCCAGCAGGAGTTTAAGCTCCATCTCTGGATCATGCAGATAGTCATTGGAAAACTTCAAACGGGCCTAGATGTGAGCAGGGAGACCTTGTGTGCCCTGCAGGATTTTAATCCATGACGGCGTAGTGCGTTATTAACGGTAAGGTTTGAGACTGTGGTCCCAACACTCTTCAAGTCATTGACCAGGTCCTCCCGTGTAGTTCTGGGCTGGATTCTTGACCTTTCTCAAAATAATCCTTACCCCACAAAGGAAGATCTTTGCATAGAGCGCCAGACTGAGGAAGAATGACAGTCATCTTGTGTTTCTTCCATTTCTAATAATTGAGCCAACAGTTGTTGCCTTCTCACCAAGCTGCTTGCTTTTTGTCCTATTACCCGTCCCAGCTTTGTGCATGTCTACAATTTTGTCCCTGGAGTCCTTAGACAGCTTTTTGGACTTGTCCATGGTGGAGAGGTTGGAGTGTGATTGATTGTGTGTGGACAGGTGTCTTTTATACAGCTAACAATTTCAAACAAGTACAATTGATACAAGTAATCAGAGCAGAGTAGGAGGACTTCTTAAAGATAAACTAACAGGTCTGTGAGAGCCAGAATTCTTGCTGGTTGGCAGATGATCAAAAACTTCTCATGCAATAAAATGCAATTTACCATATTTTTTGGACTATAAGACGCACTTTTTTCCTCCCAAAATTTGGAGGAAAATGGGGGGGGAGTGTGGCTGCGTCTTATAGTTCGGATGTACCTGCTGTGGCTGTGGATGGGGCGGTAAGGGAGCAGCAGTGGCAGAGCAGACTGTCACAGGAGTCAGGAGCCGGCTGCTGCAGCAAACACCTGTGCCCGCTGCTAAAGAGAAATGAATATTCACTGTTCCCCACACCCATAGTCCCTCCCACCTTTATACACTGAAGCCGACGCCGAGAGGTGGAAGGGACTATGGCTGTGGGGAGCATTGAATATTCATTGATCTTTAACACACAGGAGCCGCAGCCACAGACTTCCTGCAGCGGCTGGGCGATCACGTGTGCCCGTTATTAAAGTGAATTCGTATTCACTGCACCCCACACCCTTAAGAGAGGAGAGCAGTGAATATTCATTTTCTTTAGTAGCAGGCACACGTGATCGCCCAGCCGCTGCAGGAAGCCGGTAGCTGCGTCAAACATTGTGCCTGCTATTAAAGATGATGAATATTCACTGCTCCACACACTCATAGTCCCAGGCGTGTGGAGCAGTGAGTATTCAGGCACTGTCATGTGCTGCTTCCAAGCATAAATCAGCTGCTGGCATCAGAACAAGACACTGCGAGGGAGCGTAGGTAAGTAGCATGTTTGTTTTTTTTTGTTTTACGGATGGGAGCCATGCATGCCAGAATGGTGATGGGACTCATGCATACCAGGATAGGGATGAGGGGGCCATGCATACCAGGATAGGGATGAGGGGGCCATGCATAACAGGATGGGGATGAGGGGACCACGCATACCAAGATGGGTATGAGGGGACCAAACATACCAGGATGGGATGAGGAGACCACATATACCAGGATGGGGATGAAGGAGCCATTAATACCTCAATTGTGGACATATATACCAGGATGAGAGATATTAGTACAAAATTGACCACATTTTTTGCTTAAATTTTTTTCTATTTTCCTCCTCTAAAACCTAGGTGCGTCTTATGGTTCTATGGTTCGGAGAATCTTATGGTCCTGTGCATCTTATAGTCCGAGAAATACGGTAATTATTTAAAAATCTGTTCTTTGTAGGTGAGAAAACTTACACTGCCGATTTTTGCAACAAATACTTATTTTCCCCACTGTATACTGTATGTATTAGATTACATATATGTATATATATTCTGTCTGCAATATCAGACCAGACCTTGCAAATTGGATCCATTCCTACTACATATACAAGAAGGGTTATTATATTGCTATTGGTTCATGAAGATGAATTCTACCCAATATTATGTATTTCACGTGGTGCTGCTATCGTTTAAGTCATGTAATGCCTCACAAGTTATACTCTGCACTATAGGGGAGAGCACAGCACCTATGGTGCTGTAGTCACTTAAGGGCCCATCCATGATGTAATTCTACCACGTAAATATACTCTGTGGGAATGTGTGTTCTAATCTGTGTATTTTTAAAGAAAAGAAAATGTCCGATTCCTTAAATTTTGTAGAGAGACACAGAGTAGAGTATGGGCCCAGAACATATAGATCACAGGAGCATGCCAAGATTATCCACTAGTGAACGTCCAAGCACAAGAACTCACCACATCCAAAGACTGGAGCCGGAATCCATATGCTGCTCCTCTTTTGCTGCTGTTCATGAAATTGCCAAATGCCAGAACCAACTGCCAAAAAAGTTAAGCAACCCAGTTGTTAAAAAAGACTGGCAAATGTAGAGGGCACATATTGTATAATTGGCAATTATTACCTCCAGGATCCCTTTTAGCTTTTCTGAAGACTTGACTGAAATGGATGCCGCTATGAGGGCATTAAGTTGCTAGAGAAAAGAACAAGTGGAACGTCACTAGTCTAATTTAAATTTTATCTATTTGTTTAAGTTATTTATTTCATTGATTTTTTTTTTCATCTCTAAAAGTTTAAGAGATTCCAGATGATCTCTGGGAGCATTCTATAGAACCTGATAGCAGTCACACAGAGTTTAGAGGACAGGAGGCTCAAGACACCAGTTCTCCTGTTGGATTTCAGGCACTTTCCCTTGGAACCTCTGTTTTCTCACTCTTTTGGAAAACCTTATGGACATGCCATGTATCAGATGTAGATACAGTATCCCTTGCATACTTGACTTCTCACTTTCAATCTGCTTTCATTTTACCAAGTCTTGAATTTCCAACACACCATCCCTTGCCTTTCTCTAATTTAAGTAAACTATAACATACTGTATAGATATATCCAATGTCAATCAGCCAATACTATCCTCCAAATAGTCTTTTACATAGCGCCAATGCACTAACCGGTGTGAGGTGTGCAGCGGTGTCTGGAAAGCTGGAGATGAAGATCATGGTGTTCACCCTCTCAGAGAGCCTAGGTATGGAACAAAGATGAACCATGAATCTGTCTTCTGCCCCCAACTGGTCAAGAGGCTTTTCATCCTTCAGATAACGAGAAATTTGCTGTCTTTCCCAGTCTGTTGGTAGGAATCTGGAAAGGAGCTCCAGAAAGTCCACGTTGAGGCCTTCCATATCATACCTAGAGTCAGAGAGTTATTAGTAACAAGATAGGGAAACCTTTAACCTGCACATGATGTTGCATCCTTATTTCTTTTTTACCACTTACGACTGAATGGCAGCAGTGATGGCTTCGGGTGTCAAACCTCCTTTTTTGAGAGTAATTGCAAGGTTCTTGGCTCGATTTGGGTCAATGAGAGACACTTTACTTGGCTTGTTCTGTGCAGAACCCATTTTCTTTGAGAACTTACATGGGCCTGTACCCTGGGCTTTGGTCTTAAATTGGTTCTCAAAGTCACTCATATCAAGTTCCTGATAATGAGGGAAAAATATAACACCAATTAAAGAGTAAAGTAACTACAATGATCTTATTATCCATCTGTATATCAAAGTGAAGTATTAGGATTTTCAGTACCTGCAGCACCTTGTCATCATTTAGTTGTGTGAATACTGTCCCATTGATCTGTGTGGGTTTTAGAGCCACCCAGTTGAGAACAGGCATTCTGTATTTTGGCTGGATTGTTTTCTTTATGCTAACACCTAAGAATAGGATATCGGAACATAAAAAAATTGTATAAATCAAATCAAGTTGCAACAAATTTGGCAACTTCACCTTCAAAATTTACTAATCTTACCATTAGACATAGATGGAGCAGGCATGCCAGGTGGTGGTGGAGCAAGAGGTCCACCAGGGGGCGGTGGTGGAGCAGAAGGGCCTCCAGGTGGTGGTGGTGGTGCAGGCGGGCCTCCAGGTGGTAGTGGTGGAGCAGGTGGACCACCAAATTGGGGTGGTGGAGCACCAGGTGGTGGTGGAACAGGTGGACCACCACATGGGGGTGGTGGAGCAGGTGGGGCACCAGGTGGTGGTGGTGGAGCAGGAGGTCTGCATAATGGTGGGGATAATGGTGGTAGCAGTGGAGGTGGTGGTGGGGAAGTACCATCCATAGCATCAGAAGGTGTTGAGGGAATTCCAGATTTACCACTAGATACAACCTGTGATTCCATTAATACTGGTGCATGGCAGATAGCATCTTCATCCTCACTCTTGGATCCAAAAAGTGGAGGAGCAGCAGGTATTGTGGTAGACCATGATACTGTATGTGATTTGGAAACAGAGCTTTCATTGTACTCCGGCTCCCGAAGTAGAGGAGCAGGTGGAGCAGTCGGGATGTCAGACTCCAGTGCTGTCAATAATGGTAATGTGGACACATGGGTGTCAAGTGATCCTTCTGGCTTATGAGAACTGATATCTGGAACAGGACACAGAATGTAACTTCATATTTTCTATTAATGTGGACAATTAATGTGTATTATGTGACTTACCTGGTTCCGATACTATAGTCAACCTGATGGTTGATGGTGAAGCTGGGCATACACTGGTGGTAACAGGAGACCCTGTGTTGTAACCGATAGATGATGGTTCCTCTGTGCAGGTGTCTCCTGCAGGTTCTACCCAGAGGACTCCTTCTCCTTGGTCAATTGACTGCAAAGTTGTAACGGTCTGATGACTAAGGAGGGAGGATTGTGATTGACGTGTCTCCTGGAGAATAATAGAGGAATGCTCTAATGGTAAAGGACTCGTGTTTATGATGAATCAGGACGTCGGGTGATGTTGTCATATGGTCATCATACTCTAATATAAATTGCACTTACTTTTGCTTTATTCAGCTCTTTTCGAGTTTGGTCAAGTTGTTTCTCCAGCTCCGCCACCCTTCTCATATACTCATTCTCTGTTTGCTGTAACTTTATCGTCAGCTAATGGGAGAGGGCCAGAGATTTATAACCACATTACAGACCTCATATTATTGTTGGAGTCATCCCCTCACAATCCCCCCCCCCCAAAAAAAAAAAAAGAAAACACAAAAAAAAAACCTGTAGGTAGTATAGTATAATGAAAACTGGAATATTTATATGTGTATAGTACATAGCTGTTATTTCTATATAACCGAGTAAATTTATAACAGACTCTTTCAGACTTCTTATTCTGAACAGTTCTGGCAGCTGTTTCCCCAAGTAGGAATTGCAATTAATATTCACTCCGTGTAAAACCCCTTTATCCCGAGTACTGCATGAATACAGATTGCAACCCTCAGTGGAGAAGGCAGATTTCAGAACATTTAACTTTTTGCACTGCAGCAGACAATCACAAGTTACCACCATTTTTATAGTGAATTCGCACAATAGAATGGATGCATTTAGCTGAATGAGTTTGAGAAACCATGCCACAAAAATATTTGCAACTGTGAACCCATTCTAGCTAAAGATTTCTACAATACTCTACCATGTGTAAATATAACCCTGTACTCCAGAGCTGAATTTTCAATTCTGCAAACTACAGTTCTCCAAAAAGTTGGTGAACCTTGGTGCTTCCAAAGGGTCTCATGTTTGTGATGTTCTATCATTAGATGGAGAAATGGCAACTCATGGGCATATCTGTAGAGAAATATTTTTCATCGGTGCTTGAACCATGCCTCATGCAATCAATGTTCTTCCGGGGCATCCTTAAAGAAGACCTATTACTTGCTCAAAACAATTGCATTTAATACTTAAAATTCCTCGGGCAGCTCTGAAGAGACTGATGATCGTTTCCGTTTTGTGCGGTGTCCCTTCATTACAGAGATATTTTCATTTGTCGCTTTTGGAGCTCAAAAAGCGAAATTTCTGCTTGTAGTACAACTAGAAGTTTCTTCAGAGTCTTCTCTGGTAGATTATGTTTCCACCAGTAGCTACCGGTGGGTAACAGAGTGTGCGGTAGTCTGGGACCTGCGCTCAGAGGGCCCCACCCAGAGCTACGCTACACTTTAATATATTGGCATGCACAGTCATCGCACGTCAGGACGTTGACACTCTAAGTGCGCTGGCGCCTTGGCCATTGCATCATCCTGCTGTTTCTGAGAGCAGTATTGTTTGGACATCAATGCGCTGGTCTGCCCAGTGGACTCTCCAGGATTCTGGATTAGATGATTTTTTTAAATTTTAAAATGTTTTGTGTAACTATGGTTGCATTATACAACCATAGTTACACATGGTGGGGAGTGGGACTCTCATACATTTTAGGGGCAACTGTGGGGCTTTCAAAGTGTGGTGGCCATTATACAGTGTGGGAGCCATCATATATTGTAGGGACTATTGTGGGGGACCCTCATACAGTATGAGTGCTAATGTGAGGTCCAATATACAACTTGGGGACTAATGGGGACATTGTATAGTGTGGAGACTATTGTGGGGGCCCTCATACAGTATTGGAGCTAATATTGGGGCCTTTAAAGTGGAGATTAATGTAGGGGCCATCATAAAGTGTAAGGTCTACTGTGAGGGCCATCAAAGTGTGTGGACTACAGAAAGAGACATTGTTCAGTGTGAGGACTACTTTGATGAGCGTTAAAATCTGTTTTGGGGGAGCAGTGAGGACATCATACTATGTGTAGAAGAGCCATACATGAGGGAACTCAGGCGACATTATTAAAGAGATTTTGCATTACTAATTTCACCCCTTTTTATTAGTCCTAATTCTTCCTAACTGCCTTATTTTTAATACACTTAGTACCTGTTATGCTTCTGCAAGCTCAGCTCTCTGTGGGTCATATAGCCTTCTGTTGTCATTCTGTCTCTGCTGCTTTCGATATGGGGAATGGGATAGGATGAATGAAACGGGGAACGTCACTGGTGGAGGCGGTGATACGTATAGGTGAGTGGCAGCAGTCAAGCATGTATGCTCAGATCTGACTTCACTCTCCTTTCTGCTTGGATGCTGCTTTGAAGTGTCATCCGTTCAGCTGACAAGCCCTATGATTGCTTATCATTAGAAAGTACATCAAAAGGCTTGTCAGTATAATAAATGTGCAGGTGCTGGTATGTCACCACGGAACCGAGACAGATCAAAAGTTACAGGGTTTTATTTACAGGGATATGATACTCCTTGCAGGGAGAAAGCAGTGGGGGTTAAACTGGTTTTAAAGTAGTATATCAAACAGTCAAAAAGAATAACAGTTAGAAACAGGTGTTCTTGGAACTTATCAATCTGCTGAGTACTTGCTTGTAGGGTCGTCTTCTCCCGCGTCGGCGCCGTCAGCAGCGGCACTTGTCGTCTCTGTAGTCGCTGTAGGCTCTGCAGTCTCTAAGGACCCACAACAACGGTCTCGGGGGTTAATGAAGAAAGGCAGGGGGAACACAAGGCATTCCAGGTGTCCCCTGCTCTGAGTCTATACTCCAAAACTAAACAGTCTCTCTGCATGAATCAAGGGCTCTGTGTCTCTATAAGTCTCTCAACAGGAGTCAGGGGCTCTGCACCAACACCGCAGGTACCGGGGGTACGCACGGGGGTCACTGTCTCTGCAAGGGGGTCACAGCGCACCTCTCCAGTCACTGCAGGCTCTGGTCTCACGTACTCACAAGATGCAGTCTCTCTGCACAGTCCCCCTGGATTTGTACTCTGAATGGGAGTCCTCTCTTCTCTCCTGCGTGCAGCTGCAACCTGCCCTGTCCCCTGCACACACTGCTCTGAGCTTCGCTGCTCTCAGGCTGCCCTCCATCCTGTTCCTCTCTCCTCCCAGCAGTCACATGACCCAGCACATCCAGGGCAGAAAGTCTTCCCCCTAGCAAGCCTGCTGTCTGGCCAAGTGGTTCCAGATCAGGAGCGGGAGAAGGTAACCCCCCTCTGAGTCTTCTTGTGCTTCACTCCCTTACATCAGCTGAAGGGACGGCACCTGTATGCGTGGTCATGTGTGGTGCCAACTGCGTCTGCTGATGCTTTGAAGTGCCGTCTCCAAGTAGAGAGGAGAGTGAAGTCTGATCTGAGCATGCGTGCTCGACTGCTGTCACTCAACTGGATGTAGCCCCACCCACACCAGTGACGTGCCCTGGTCTGTTCCGCCAATTTTCGGAAATCGCAGAGCCAGAATTAAAACAGAAGGCTATATGACCCAGATAGATGAGCTTAAAGGAGCAGGGCAAGTAATAAAAGTGTATTAGAAAAACCTTGCGTGTTATAACGTACACCCACAGTGCAAGGGAAATTTCACACCATTTACTTGTGGGGTGGGAACACAGCAGCCCCTCGCCCATGACTACCACCCTGTGCACCTTACAGTGGCATACAGCAATCATATAGTGTGCTGCACCCAAAGTTACCCTTTAACCCAGGGCTGTGGAGTCGGAGTCGGAGCTCATTTTGGTGGAGTCGGTATAAAATGGTCCGACTCCTAAAATATATAATAAATTGGGTACAGTAGTTCAATGCAGAATATGCTGAATATTTTTTCATAGGAATTTGGGAAAGTTATGAAATGTCCTATAAATGGCTGTTCTATACCTGATCTAAGGCTACATTCACACCCAGCGTTTTTCCTGCGTTTTTTGAGGATACGTTTTTCAGTTGCAAAAGCAGATCATCTTTTTAAAAAACCGCATCACCTGAAAGGTTTTTGAGCTTATAATGTTTTCAATAGCAAAAGCAGATTAGAAATCTGCTCTATCTATCCATTTATCCATATCTGTCTATCCATATCATATCTGTACCAAAAAGAATGAAACCCGGGTAGCACACAGACTTAGGCCGGGGTCACACTAGAGAAGAATACGGATGAGTGAGAGGCGTTAAAAGCTCGCATTACACACGGACCAATGATTCTCTATGGGGTCCCTCGCACCAGCCGTATATTTCTCAGGCGTATTCTACGGTCCGTGCCAATCGCAGCATGCTGCGATTGTCAGCGTACTACGCCCGTAGTACACCAATGCAAGTCTATGGGTGCGCAAAAAATTTGCATTACACACGGACCACATGTGTGACTTGCGAGAAATACGCACCCAGTGTCCTTTAGAAAAGCTGGCAATTCAGTGCGCTATACAGTAAACTCACACTGACAGGTTTAATAAAGAAACGAAAGAATAGATATAGACACATAGAATACACACACACACACACACATATACACTCACTGGCCACTTTATTAGGTACACCATGCTAGTAACGGGTTGGACCCCCTTTTGCCTTCAGAACTGCCTCAATTCTTCGTGGCAGAGATTCAACAAGGTGCTGGAAGCATTCCTCAGAGATTTTGGACCATATTGACATGATGGCATCACACAGTTGGCGCAGATTTGTCGGCTGCACATCCCTGATGCGAATCTCCCGTTCCACCACATCCCAAAGATGCTCTATTGGATTGAGATCTGGTGACTGAGGAGGCCATTTGAGTACAGTGAACTCATTGTCATGTTCAAGAAACCAATCTGAGATGATTCGAGCTTTATGACATGGCGCATTATCCTGCTGAAAGTAGCCATCAGATGTTGGGTACATTGTGGTCATAAAGGGATGGACATGGTCAGCAACAATACTCAGGTAGGCTGTGGCGTTGCAACGATGCTCAATTGGTACCAAGGGGCCCAAAGAGTGCCAAGAAAAAATTCCCCACACCATGACACCACCACCACCAGCCTGAACCGTTGATACAAGGCAGGATGGATCCATGCTTTCATGTTGTTTACGCCAAATTCTGACCCTACCATCCGAATGTCGCAGCAGAAATCGAGACTCATCAGACCAGGCAACGTTTTTCCAATCTTCTACTGTCCAATTTCGATGAGCTTGTGCAAATTGTAGCCTCAGTTTCCTGTTCTTAGCTGAGAGGAGTGGTACCCAGTGTGGTCTTCTGCTGCTGTAGCCCATCTGCCTCAAAGTTCGACGCACTGTGCGTTCAGAGATGCTCTTCTGCCTACCTTGGTTGTAACGGGTGGCAATTTGAGTCACTGTTGCCTTTCTATCAGCTCGAACCAGTCTGCCCATTCTCCTCTGACCTCTGGCATCAACAAGGCATTTCCGGCCACAGAACTGCCGCTCACTGGATTTTTTTTCTTTTTCGGACCATTCTCTGTAAACCCTAGAGATGGTTGTGCGTGAAAATCCCAGTAGATCAGCAGTTTCTGAAATACTCAGACCAGCCCTTCTGGCACCAACAATCATGCCACGTTCAAAGGCACTCAAATCACCTTTCTTCCCCATACTGATGCTCGGTTTGAACTGCAGGAGATTGTCTTGACCATGTCTACATGCCTAAATGCACTGAGTTGCCGCCATGTGATTGGCTGATTAGAAATTAAGTCTTAACACACAGTTGGACAGGTGTACCTAATAAAGTGGCCAGTGAGTGTATATATATATATATATGCATTCTGTGTGTCTATATCTATTCTTTCGTTTGTGTTATAAACCCCGTCATAGGGCTCCATTATATGTCCATTTTGCAAGCCTGCGAGAAAATCTCGCCATACGGATGCCATACGGATGCTTACATGCGCAAAATACGCGACCACACCTTGATTACGGATGACATATGGAGCACTGTTTAGGGGTCATTCATCCGTATTACGCCTGTAAACTACGGACCGTATTTTGCGTCGGTTAGTGTGACCTCGGCCTAACTTTCTTTTTTTTTAGCACCAGTCAGGTACACCTCATAGCTGCCCAAGAGGACGCCCAGGACAAGCATTGCTCGTCTTCAGTAACATCAACTGATAGTTGGAATAAATAGACTGCATTCATCACCACATCTTCTTAAGGTGCAGGCTTTATTTTCAAGTGTAGGGGTGTGAAGTATGAGGTTCTGCAGCAGCTGAGGTGTGCAGTATGAAATTCTGCGGAACAGTATGAGGTTCTTCCCCCCCCCCCCCCCCCAGGATTGATCCTGGCTATGCCCATAGTGTGAATGTAGCCTGAGGATCTAGGCTGTATCTTAGCCGAGATAAGTCATAGTGTGTGTGTCTATATATATATATATATATATATATATATATATATATATATATACATACACACACACACACACACACACACATACAGTATATATGTGTATACACACAGTACAGACCAAAAGTTTGGACACACCTCATTCAAAGAGTTTTCTTTATTTTCATGACTATGAAAATTCTAGATTCACTCTGAAGGCATCAAAACAATGAATTAACACATGCGGAATTATATAATTAACAAAAACGTGTGAAACAACTGAAAATACTGTATGTCTTATAGTCTAGGTTCTTCAAAGTAGCCACCTTTTGCTTGATTACTGCTTTGCACACACTTGGCATTCTCTTGATGAGCTTCAAGAGGTAGTCACCGGAAATGGTTTTCACTTCACAGGTGTGCCCTGTCAGGTTTAATAAGTGGGATTTCTTGCCTTATAAATGAGGCTGTGACCATCAGTTGTGTTGTGCAGAAGTCTGGTGGATACACAGGTGATAGTCCTACTGAATAGACTGTTAGAATTTGTATTATGGCAAGAAAAAAGCAGCTGAGTAAAGAAAAATGAGTGGCCATCATTACTTTAAGAAAAGTGTCCCCAAGTGCAGTGGCAAAAACCATCAAGCGCTACAAAGAAACTGGCTCACATGAGGACCACCTCAGGAAAGGAAGACCAAGAGTCACCTCTGCTGCGGAGTATAAGTTCATCAGAGTCACCAGCCTCAGAAATCGCAGGTTAACAGCAGCTCAGATTAGAGACCAGGTCAATGCCACACAGAGTTCTAGCAGCAGACACATCTCTACAACAACTGTTAAGAGGAGACTTTGTGCAGCAGACCTTCATGGTAAAATAGCTGCTAGGAAACCACTGCTAAGGACAGGCCACAAGCAGAAGAGACTTGTTTCGGCTAGAGAACACAAGGAATGGACATTAGACCAGTGGAAATCTGTGCTTTGGTCTGATGAGTCCAAATTTGAGATCTTTCGTTCCAACCACCGTGTCTTTGTGCGATGCAGAAAAGGTGAACGGATGGACTCTACATTCCTGGTTCCCACCGTGAAGCATGAAGGAGGAGGTGTGATGGTGTGGGGGTGCTTTGCTGGTGACACTGTTGGGGATTTATTCAAAATTGAAGGCATACTGAACCAGCATGGCTACCACAGCATCTTGCAGCGGCATGCTATTCCATCCGGTTTGTGTATAGTTGGACCATCATTTATTTTTCAACAGGACAATGACCTCAAACACACCTCCTGGCTGTGTAAGGGCTATTTGACCAAGAAGGAGAGTGATTGGGTGCTATGCCAGATGACCTGGCCTCCACAGACACCAGACCTGAACCCAATCAAGATGGTTTGGGGTGAGCTGGACCGCAGAGTGAAGGCAAAAGGGCCAACAAGTGCTAAGCATCTCTGGGAACTCCTTCAAGACTGTTGGAAGACCTCTTGAAGCTCATCAAGAGAACGCCAAGAGTGTGCAAAGCAGTAATCAAAGCAAAAGGTGGCTACTTTGAAGAACCTAGAATATAAGACATATTTTCAGTTGTTTCACACTTTTGTTAATTCTATAATTCCACATGTGTTAATTCATAGTTTTGATGCCTTCAGAGTGAATCTACAATTTTCATAGTCATGAAAATAAAGAAAACTCTTTGAATGAGAAGGTGTGCCCAAACTTTTGGTCTGTACCGTATGTATGTAATCGATATTATACAGTGTATTACATATTTACAATTTATTACAGTTTTTTGTGTTCTAAAGTTGTATTCCAATAAATAGATATTATGTTCTATCTAAAAATCTTGATTATTGTATCATAGAAATGATTAAATGTCTGATGTTCACATTGTACTACAATAAATTTTTCACTTAAATATAAGCAATATATGTGGGAGTCGGAGTCGTGGAGTCGGAGTCGTGGAGTTGGAGTCGTGGAATCGGAGTCGGTGTAAGGGAAATTGAGGAGTCGGAGTCGCAGGTTTGGCTTACCGACTCCACAGCCCTGCTTTAACCCCTGGACGATCCTTTTAAATCTCTCTATATCCACTAATTGTTCAATTGCATAGCTGAGCTTGCTCATAATAAACCATGCCCACAAAGCAATACATAAGCAAAGCAGCCTCCAGCACAATTGTGAATGTAGCTGCAGACCGTGCCTATGTTGTAGAATGGTGGTACTCCTGACGTCACTTACATGTGCTACATCTCCCTGTAGGTCCTCTACATGCTCCAACATCTCATGTTTGTTCTCTGTATCTTCTAGGAGGTTGTTCACATCAAAGATATTATCAAGATAAGCCTGGATTTGGACCTGGAGCCTCTCGCTCTCTGTATGCTTTAGACCCTGAAAATAGAAGAAAACCCCAGAGGATTATTGGACACAAGGACAGTAAACTTCCAGAATAAATGTACTTTCTACAAACCAATTATATAACAATAATTACATTTATGACCATAACATGTCCTGACTCCTGTCCATTACTTCTATATATATTATATTGTGAATATGCGGAAACCGACCTCAAGGTATTCATCCAACCCCAAAAGGGAAAATTCATACTGCAAGTAAACCCGGAAATTCATGTTTTTCACAGAATGCACAACAATGTTGATGAATTGCATGCACGCCACCTGCAAAAGGAGAGAACAAAATGCCCTATAAGTTAAACAATATATATTCATGAACAAATTGACATTTTGGACATTCAGGCCACAGCTTACATTGATAAGGGATTATGTACAGTGGGTATGGAAAGTATTCCAACCCCTTTAAATTTTTCCCTCTGTTTCATTGCAGCCATTTGGTAAATTCAAAAAAGTTCATTTTTTTTCTCATTAATGTACACTCTGCACCTCATCTTGGCTGCAAAAAACAGAAATGTAGAAATTTTTGCAAATTTATTAAAAAAGAAAAACTGAGATATCACATGGTCATAAGTATTCAGACCCTTTGCTCAGACACTCATATTTAAGTCACATGCTGTCCATTTCCTTGTGATCCTCCTTGAGGATGGTTCTACTCCTTCATTGGAGTCCAGCTGTGTTTAATTAAAGGTAACCTGTCACCCCCCCGGGTGTTTTTAAGTAAAAGAGCCACCTTCAGCAGCACTAAGGCTGCATTCTGTGAAGGTGGCTCTTCCGTTTCTGACCCCCAGCAATGTCGAAATATTAACTTTTATAAATAGGTCCTCATACCTGTTATGCGTCCCATAGGTATGGAGCCTCCCCCTGAAGCAGCCGCTTCCCCACCGTCAATCATGTCTCTGCAGCATCTGGGCCCCGTCTCCCATAGCCGTCCATCATGCCCCTGTGCTGCTGTCTAATCCCAGCTGACCCTGATACCGTACAGCAGTGTTCCCTAAGTCCGGTCCTCAAGAGCCACCAACAGGTCATGTTTTCAGGATTTCCTCAGTATTGCACAGGTGTTTGAATTCTTGCCTGTCCTGGTGATGCAATTATCACCTGTGCAATACTAAGGAAATCCTGAAAACATGACCTGTTGGTGGCTCTTGAGGACCGGAGTTGGGGATCACTGCCATAGAGGATAGCTGGAAATGACTGCCCTGCTCACAGGCACTATCCTGCAGTCGCCTGTGGCAGTCTCCTCATGGATCTTTTCAACTTGACCGTAGACAGAAGTCTCTTACGTCTGGAATGGAGTGGACTAGGCTTCGGCTCTTGACTAGGGACATCCGGTCTCTTGAGCTTTACTGGCATTGGACCCGGATCCTTATTACGACTAGCGAAAGTGGAACTTGACCATCACCTGACAAGGCCCAAATTCTGCTCAGGAGGACTTCGACACCTTGATGGCGTAGACTTTCCACTGAAGCCTGTTACGCTGGCCTCAGCAACATCCATGGAGCACATCTGCTCCACTCTCTTCTCTAGTGCAAAATCTGCCTGCGATTTGGCGCTCAGAGCTTTTATATCTAGGAAGTCATTCCTGTGGGTCACCTGATCAGGTCCAGCACGAAGTTGCTCCACCTGCAAATCTTCTAGCACAATTTGGTTCCACTTGATTTTGCATGGCCAGCAGATGGCAGTCTCTCCCCATTAATGGCACACCCTGCAACATCTCTCCAGAGATTTCACTGCTTCTTATTACACAAGCACAGTTGTGATTACAAAGCACCTGCAGCTGCCCATTCACCGTGGCCCACACGTGATCACACCACCCTCGCTCTGCTCTTCACTGCAGAGAAAGATGGAGCAGAGTGCACGCTGCTTCCCGGCAGCCAGCAGTAACCACACGCCACTATAGTGTCAGACTTTGGAACTGGATCATTGCACTGCTTCAGGGTTTGGGAAACTGGCTGCTATTTTAGGGGTTCCACCAAACCAGGAAGAACAGGCTGAATCCCACCCCTGGGGGTACCCAATCAGGATGGTCCCTACCTCTTGTAATTCACCTCACTATCTGCAAACAGGTCTCAAAATAGACGAGAGCAGATCAGGACCCAGACCTGACGGTTTCAACCCCTGCCCGTGGAAAGCTATATAGATGGAAGTCAATGAAAGAGAGCGGGCGGCACCGCTATTACCGTGATAAGCACAATGGCTGCCAGCAGGCGAAGAGCTCACATCCAGGATTCCCGGGTGCTTGACTTCAAAGCAAAGAATTAGTGGTGTCCAGAAGGAAAAAGTCGCACTCTGCGGGAAATCGTTGAAGTATTTATTGACACTGAATTACATGTCACGTCGGGGATGTGAAGGAGAGTGTCCTTCACATCCCCGACGTGACATGTAATTCAGTGTCAATAAATACTTCAACGATTTCCCGCAGAGTGCGACTTTTTCCTTCTGGACACCACTATATAGATGGAATGCCCAGACCAAACAGGGTGAGCCACACGCCTGTACGTACAAAGTACAAAAAACTAAATCTAGATAAGTACAGTGTGTAAGTGCACATTCACACCCTGGCCATTTGTGGACATCACTTGAAAGGGCCCCAATTTCACATTTGTTATGAAGCTTTAACTCTCACCATGAAATCGATGTTGTGGTCTTCATTTCTGAAATATTCCATCAGCTTTTCAAACCTTGAGCTTTCATCACATACCTGCACAAAAATCAAGGTCAGAACGCAGAATAGAAATTTTAATGTAGGATTACACAGATGCCTCTTCTTTTTACCTCCATAAAGTAGTTGAACGCTGAGAGAATTAACTCGTGTCCTCCACGGACTAGACACACTGCCGCCAGCAGCTCCAGGACTAGGGCTTTAGTGCTGGAAACAAAATAGATGATAGGTAATAAAGCAATGTCATTCTGTGTTACTGAAGGAGGTGTATGTAATACGGGTTTGGTCCAAAAACAGTGGCCATAGTTTTGACTTCTATTCACTTTCATAGCATTGAGCTGTACTACCAGACGCAACCCTACGCAACTTTGATTGGTATTAAGGCAGAAATCTTGTCCATCGTTTCCTAAAGAGGTTGTCCATCATCTAACAAAGTCTTAGAAGAAAAAGTTGTTCAGAAGAAACTGTATTGTATAAATGGGACCTAAACTCGCAGTGACTGAAAAGACAAATTTTTGATCTGATAACACAGTGGCTCTCAGCTAGGTCTAGGTTTCGAACCATGACCCTATATAATATCACTTTTTTTTAGTTAAAAAAAAAAGTCTTGTCTTTACTCACCGAGCGTTTTTGTTGGTGAGGCTGAGGGTAATCTGGTTGACACAAGATGAGTGAGACATCACCATGCTGAAGCCCAACTGAAAATGAAGAAGAGTGAGGCTATGAGGCCAAGATGTCCCCATGTATATGGGAGGCTGACCCTGTTATTTTCCACATAGAATTGCAAGTCTTAATAAATGTAGACCTAATGCCAGTCTATGAAAACTATAAATCTGGAGTGATTTGCACCATATGTATTAAAGGGCGCAAATCACTACAATATAACTGAGGCATTTAAAATGGTCTACTCATCAGGAGATCCATGCCATGAAGATTTGTGCCAAGATTTATGTAATTTGTTTGCTTTTCTGTTAATATATCTTAAAATGTAAGTCTTCATCTTGGGCGATTGCACTCACTCTGTGAAACTTATGCAGTTTTTTTCCTCAGAACTTTTTAATAAGTCAAGTGCTAAGGAAAGTTGTAAGTCACGACTTGTGACAATTTTGTGCAAAAATGTGCAACTTTTTGGTGCCATTTTCAACAAAACTGGTGTAAACTACATAGTAAATGTGAGCAAATGGGTGTCTAAATCGTACTTACCTGGTAGTTCATGATTGCCCGCAAACACATGATACACACGTGTATATCATCCTTCATGTTCGCATGTCGAGAGTTTCTCATTGTGGCGCGGTTATGTCTGTTAGGATACAGAGCACAATGGTAAATCATATTCTAATGATATGAATACTGATTTCAGAACATCATGGCTAGTTATACAGAAAAGCAAACAACTCTAGTGGTGACATGTAATTAGAAAGAAAAAAAAGAATATATGGTAGTAACAAATAATACTTGGTTGTCCGGTGTCGAGCTCTTGAAGGAGTGTTTGATGGAGAAGAAGATGCACTGCTTCTGTTGATATCCTCCAATGATCTCTGTAAAGCTTTGGGTTTTTCCAGTGTGCCATTATCAGAGCTATCTAGATCATACCTATAAAAGATAAAGGATTATTAGCACTAGCTAAGGCACTCCTCATTTGGTGTATCTGCCAATGAATTCTCTTGGTGCTTATGCGGAACAGGGCCATAGGTCTCCAAACACTCAATAATGCCCTTTTGGTAACTATCATCAGATACTGGTTGCTATTTTTGGTGTGGTATAGGGTGGCTTCATATTCAGTACATATATCAGAAGATTTACCATGCACCAAACATAACACCCTAACACGATTAGATATAGAGCCAACATGATGGACGGACATATGAGCTGAGAATCAAGAATGCAAAGTGGATGAGGCATCTTTAGTATCTAGATATATTATGGACATTAGAAGATCTTACAATTTAATTACTACATATAACACTATTAGGGCCACTGGGTAGAAAGTGACCTTCTTGCATGCCTTAAAAGGGGTTGTGGTATGCTGTGGGCCATTGGTGTTGAGGGGCAGAAGGAATAGCCACCCCAGCATTCAGTTCTCTTGATTCCTGTATAACACCCAATGTGTATGAAATGTAACTTGCAGATCACAGTTATTACAACTTGAGAATATAAATGCAATTCAGAATATTTTTGACTTACGGAAAGCCCTGAGCATAGGATAGGTATTCCACCAAAGCATCCAGACCTCCAACCTCTTTGCTGAGAAATTCTTCCACCCACCTGTGATTTGAACCAGAATTTTACATTTTAGGTCTGTATGGATGGAGGTTTATCATAAGGCTTTTTTTTTATTTATGAATATCTTGTGTAATCTAGGAATATTTTTATTGATAAAACATCCATGAGAATGGGCATATTGGGAGTAATACGCTTCCTTTCTGAATTTGAATGTATAAACAGCACTGAAGGATGTCTGTGCTTCATGGCAGCTGTAATGAATAGAAGTTAAAGAGGTATTCATTAACTTGTTTTTTTTCCCTATCTGTTTTCAGTTCTCCTGCTCTGATTGCTTTAATCTTACATAGTGTACAGCTATTTTCAAAGAAGCTCGGCCACCAGAGCCTGGCCGAGTATGCACAATAGATACATACCAAGAGAGGAGTTAACTCCTAATATATCATCAGCTCAATCCAGCCCATTCATTTCCTTACAGTTGTGGCCAAACGTATTGACGCCCCTGCAATTCTCCTGCAATTCTGTCAGATAATACTCAGTTTCTTCCTGAAAATGATTGCAAACACAACTTCTTTGGTATTATTATCTTCATTTAATTTGTCTTAAATGAAAAAACACAAAAGAGAATGAAGCAAAAAGCAAAACATTGAACATTTCACACAAAACTCCAAAAATGGGCCAGACAAAAGTATTGGCACCCTCAGCCTAATACTAGGTTGCACAACCTTTAGCCAAAATAACTGCGACCAACCGCTTACGGTAACCATCAATGAGTTTCTTACAATGCTCTGCTGGAATTTTAGACCATTCTTCTTTGGCAAACTGCTCCAGGTCCCTGATATTTGAAGGGTGCCTTCTCCAAACTGCCATTTTTAGATCTCTCCACTGGTATTCTATGGGATTCAGGTCTGGACTCATTGTTCGCCACCTTAGAAGTCTCCAGTGCTTTCTCTCAAACCATTTTCTAGTGCTTTTTGAAGTGTGTTTTGGGTCATTGTCCTGCTGGAAGACCCATGACCTCTGAGGTAGACCCAGCTTTCTCACACTGGGCCCTACATTATGCTGCAAAATTTGTTGGTAGTCTTCAGACATCATAATGCCATGCACACGGTCAAGCAGTCCAGTGCCAGAGGCAGCAAAGCAACCCCAAAACATCAGGGAACCTCCGCCATGTTTGACTGTAGGGACCGTGTTCTTTTCTTTGAATGCCTCTTTTTTTCTCCTGTAAACTCTATGTTGATGCCCTGCCCAAAAAGCTCTACTTTTGTCTCATCTGACCAGAGAACATTCTTCCAAAACGTTTTAGGCTTTTTCAGGTAAGTTTTGGCAAACTCCAGCCTGACTTTTTATGTCTCGGGGTAAGAAGTGGGGTCTTCCTGGGTCTCCTACCATACAGTCCCTTTTCATTCAGACGCCGACGGATAGTACGGGTTGACACTGTTGTACCCTCGGACTGCAGGGCAGCTTGAACTTGTTTGGATGTTAGTCGAGGTTCTTTATCCAACATCCGCACAATCTTGCGTTGAAATCTCTCAATTTTTCTTTTCTATCTAGGGAGGTTAGCCACAGTGCCATGGGCTTTAAACTTCTTGATGACACTGCGCACGGTAGACACAGGAACATTCAGGTCTTTGGAGATGGACTTGTAGCCTTGAGATTGCTCATGCTTCCTCACAATTTGGTTTCTCAAGTCCTCAGACAGTTCTTTGGCCTTCGTTCATTTCTCCGTGCTCAATGTGGTACACACAAGGACACAGGACAGAGGTTGAGTCAACTTTATTCCATGTCAACTGGCTGCAAGTGTGATTTACTTATTGCCAACACCTGTTAGGTGCCACAGGTAAGTTACAGGTGCTGTTAATTACACAAATTAGAGAAGCATCACATGATTTTTCGAACAGTGCCAATACTTTTGTCCACCCTCTTTTTTATGTTTGATGTGGAATTATATCCAATTTGTCTTTAGGACAATTCTTTTTGTGTTTTTTCATTTAAGACAAATTAAATGAAGATAATACCAAAGAATTTGTGTTTGCAATCATTTTCAGGAAGAAACTGAGTATTATCTGACAGAATTGCAGGGGTGTCAATACTTTTGGCCACAACTGTACATCATTTAGCTGCTCACCTCAATTCTCCTCCATCTCATCACCTGAACAAGGTTTTCTTATCACTCCTGCATAATCACAAGCCACCCCTCCCTCTCACCCAACATGGACAGTCTTCAGAATCACAGCTCTCACTTTTCTGAGAAAGACTGACAATAGGCTCAGCAATAGAGAAGGGCACAGAGCGGTGACTGAAACTATGCCGGCACCACCTATATGGCTGGAAGTCGAACGCTGCTGGGGGGGGGAGTCTCGCTGTAGGCGCTGCACAGTGTCAGATTGCTATTAATCTATAGATTAACCCTATATTGGCAGGTTTATAGCATTATTTTGCATGACAGGTTTCCTTTAAGTCAACCTGTAGCTCTTCTGACTTCCACATTGCACAAAAATCACAGAAGCAAGCAGCAATACTAGATGAATGGGGAAGTTCCCATTTTATTGCAGAAATATTTTTTCTCTCCAAATTACGAAAATGATTTTGACATAGCCATTTATGTTAACTACTTTCCTTCTGCCTTCCTTCTGCCCCTGCATTAAAGGACAGGTCTGTAAACTTATTAATGTTTTTTACAGCAGAATTGTAAAGGCTGCTCTGGAGTATAATAAAAGGCTGCAACAAAGGACCAATAATTGAAAAGTAACATGTATACAAAATATTTTATAATTTAAAGGGGGTATTCATATCTTAGGTATTCACCATCAGTGTATGATACAGTATATGCCAGTCTCATCTCTTGGGCCTTCATCTATCTTCAGAACAGGGGTCATCCAATTTCTATTTCTTTTCTGCTGTGTCTAGGGAGTTGGCCGTGCTACACAACTTCATCCACTTAAAGGGGTTGTCTGGAACTTTTATTATTTTTGCGTATGGGGCAAAGAATGAATAGGCAGGCAATTGTTAACTACATTCCTGTTCTGCCTAGCGCGATCTCTGCTGGCTCAGAGCCTTCACAGACCATTCTTGCCTGAGATTTTTCATCTGCTACTGATGTCACTTTGATAGAGCAGCATCTTTTGCGCTGCTCTGTCAATAGGACATCTCTAGCGATGTCATGCTGATTGGCTCCCAGTTAATTAACTGCGGGGAGCCGGTTGTCACATAGCATTACGTCTGTAGTTGCGCTCCATCAGCAGAGCAGACAAGCAGAAAGGTGCTGCTCTGTTGAGCACAGGAGAAGTGAAGCAGGGGAATTGCTAGCTGAGCGAGAAGAGTTCGACGCTGTGCAGAATTGGCCTATCAGTTCTTAGGCTTAGTCCCATACGCAAAAATAATAACAGTCCCCCTTTAATTAACTAGGAACAGTTGCGTGACTATTTTTTTTGATCACCAATACAGTGGCGTTTTAAGATTTGTGAATACTTCAGAATTTTCCAGATTTTTGCACAAATTTTTGCAAGACCAATCAACAATTATCGGAAACTTTTAGATGCAGTTATTGCTATTCAGGGGATCACACCAGATACTGAAAGCAAAGGTTCACATACTTCTCCCGCTAACAGATTTTCCATGAATATAACAAAAATGATAAAGTCTAATATTTTGGACTCCATTTTTGATTTTGTTCTCATTTTCCACTTTCAAGCATCAAAGTAGAAGTGAATGGAAAGATGAACGCGTGCATGGCAACCTCTCTATTCAAAGTGGCCAGAAAGTGGATAAAGGTAATCCAATTTTTGAGTTGAATAAATGTGTGTGACAAGTAGAAGCTGAATTGATTATTGAGAATCATCCAGAAACTAGAGGTCTTAAAATAGTTATAGGAGACAGGGAGTGGTCAGCTCAGCCCCAGAGGATTCTGGGAAAGTTGTAGTTGTGTTCGGGACCTCCAAGAGAAAGCTGTGTCGGAAAGTCTCCTGTGAGACTAGACTGAGATAAGCTATAGAGACTAGTTTGTTCATAGAAGTGACTGCTGAAATCATAAAAGCATTCAGGACAGCAAGGAGCAATCGCAATCTTTGATGCCTCAAGATAAGAAGGTGAGAGAGCAACAGCACCGGACTCATCACCCTTGCTCCCCCCACTTCACTGCACCAGAAGGTATTATGTACTGCACTGTGTATGGACATTGTATGAAGAAAAGTTATTTAGTGTGTTGGAAGGAAGCTTGTAATCTAACTGCATGTCTGAAGACTGTGACCTCACATCCGCTGTGAAAGACTTTAACGGTTGCCCTGAGTAAAATCCTGTTCCTTTGTACTACTGCTCTAACCTGAGTGATGTACATGCAACATGTGCCATAAATGTCTGAGCTAGAAATACCCCTTTATCAGTGTGTACTGCTCCTACATGTCATGTAATAATTTTGCTCGAGAGAAATCAATGTTTTTCAAGTAAAAAACTTGAAATCGTGGAGATTAGTCACAACGTGGTTAAATAAATTAAACCTATTTGCACTGGGCCTTGTATACCATCATTCTGGAACCTTAGTCTTCTATATTTTAGGCTAAGTGCACGCGTACTTTTTTGTCCTGCGGATTTTTCCGCCCAGATTTTAAGAAATCCGCAGGTCAAATGACCTGCATTTTTCCTGCGGATTTCTTCCTGTTTTTTTTTGCGGTTTTCTTGCGGTTTTTGTGCGGTTTTAGGCTGGTTTCACATTCGCGCTTTTTAAGCGCACGCACGGCCGGGGGTAGCTCCGCCCCCGAGCCGGCTCTCTGCCCGGCGTGCCCGCCCCTTCCTTGTAGCGCCGCCTCCTAGCGCACAGCGGCGCCTGCGATCGGCGCACCCTATCTTTAGCATAGGGTGCGCCGGTCGTGCGCTAGTTGCGCTTTGACCTGCGCTGCGCACTTTTGACGGTGCGCCGTGCGCGCCAAAATCGAACTTTTCGGATTTTGGCGCGCACGGCGCACCGTCAAAAGTGCGCAGCGCAGGTCAAAGCGCAACTAGCGCACGGCCTGCGCACGATCTGCGCACCCTATGCTAAAGATAGGGTGCGCCGATCGCAGGCGCCGCTGTGCGCTAGGAGGCGGCGCTACAAGGAAGGGGCGGGCACGCCGGGCAGAGAGCCGGCTCGGGGGCGGAGCTACCCCCGGCCGTGCGTGCGCTTAAAAAGCGCTAATGTGAAACCGGCCTTACACTGCGGTTTTCCCTCTGCGGATTTGGAGAATGGAGCAGGTGGAAAAACGGACAAAAGAAGTGTCATGCTGCTTTTTTTGTACCGCACAAAAACCGCAGCGTGTGCACAGCGGTTTTTTTTTCCCATTGATTTACATTGTACTGTAAATCACACTGCGGATCTGCAGCGTTTCTGCGCGGTAAAATCCGCTGCGGATCCGCAGGCAATCTGCATCGTGTGCACATGGCCTTAAAGGGGAAATCCAGGCCAAAAGATCTTTTCTTGTTTCTGTGGCATATCCTATCACAGTGATCTCAGGTCACCACTGATTTCTAGAATGAAGGGGTTCTGTAGATTTTAAACCACATTGCCTCCGCTCAGAGACTTTTGTTACTCAAAATATGATACATATTGACTTGAATGGCATTTGCTTAGAATAATGTGAGATTTAGAAATCTCTGCGCCGTGCCAAAGGGGTTGATCTACAGAACCTGCCCGCTCACTGAGTGAAATCATCGGTAGTTTGAGATCCAATGTTCTCTTCTTGTATGTATTACTAACAAAAGAAAGGATGAATTATCCCTTTAAAGGGACTCTGTGAGCAGAGAACGACTTTTCAAACTAAGTCACGCCTCTCGTTGCATCATGACATGCCCAATAATTTACAATTTTCCCACCTGCTTGTTGTCCCTTTATCTCCCCCTCCTTCTTTCAATGACAGCTCTGGCTTTATTGAGCCAGAAAAGGGAGGAGAGAGATGGAAACCAAGCCGGTGGGAAGATGTATATAAATGACTGGCTCCGCTGTGAAGCACCGAGAGCCTGTACTTAGTTCGAATAGTCATTCTGTGCTGACAGAGTCCTCTTAAAGGGGTTTTCAGAGACTTTAAAGGAAATCTGTCATCAGGTTTTTGCTACCTCATGTGAGAATAGCATAATGCAGGGGCAGAGACCCTGATTTGAGCACTGTATTACTTACTTGGTTGCTTGCTGTCAGTTTGATAAAATCTAGCAGTTCGCTGAAAGCTGAGCTCTGTATGACCCTGCCCACACCACTGATTGCCCGATTCCTGTGTACTCTGTGCATTGGCAGAAAGCTTCCAATCAGAAGTAGTGGCGGAGTTATACATAATTTATAAATATGGAGGATTACATGGCAGCAGGTTTACTAATCATCTAGTGATAATCTGCTGATAAAACAGTGATTTTATCAAAAGTACATTAAGAAGCCCAGTGAGTGACACATTGCTGGAATCAGGGTCTCAGGTATCATCAATTTTTAATCACGCTGTTAGAAGTTTTTGCTATTTATCCATCAGAAGTCTGCACTAAACTAAGCAACGTCCTGCTCCCTACCGTGTAGGCGCGAGTATCATCGGACATTACAGTGCTCGCTCCTGCGCTGAAGGCAGTAGATAAAAGCAACGAGTAGGACACTGCCTAGTTTAGTGCAGCAAAGACTTCAGACGGTCCTCGCTTTGTTAAACAGCAAAATTCTCTGACAGAATGATTTAGAAAAAAGTTTCTATGGCAGACTCCTGCACTAGAATTATTTTTCTTGTAAAAGTGAGGTAGGCTTTAATTTTGATGGCCTTTCTTTATGGTTACATTCCCACAATGAGTTTTTTTTACTCTGTATTTTCGAAAAAAATGCAACTAACCTATTTTACATAATGGTTGCAGAAAATCTGCAATATCAAAAGCTCAGCAAAAGCTCATTGTGTGAACGTAGCCTAAAGGGGTTTTCTAGTTTTGGAAAATCCCTGTTCCCAGCTACAGTTTGTTTAAAAATAAAAATATAGCTCTAGCTTTACTCTAAGTCCCTGGGTCCAGCGCTGAGTCTCCACTGCTGCTTTCAGGGTCTGTTATTGCCTGCAGCGCTGACATCACGCCAGCAGCGTAGCACCCAGTCAGTGAGCTCAGCGGCTCTGCTTGCGTTGAGTCTTTAGCCATAGCACTGACAACTTGCAGATAATGACAGACACTGGGAGCAGCAGCAGAGATGCAGAGCTGGACCTGGAGAGGGTTAGTAAAGCGTTTTCTTAAAACACACCACGGCTAGGTGACCAGGGTTTTCTGAAACTGGACCATCCGCTTAGGATTGGTTATCAACATCAGATTGGTGGGTGTCCCGCTACCGACAACGCTACTAGTAGGACCATGGTTCACTGGAAGTGATAAAGCTGTGTGCAGAGTAAAGATAGCTCTAACTTTACTCTAAGTCCCTGGGTCCAGCGCTGAGTCTCCACTGCTGCTTTCAGGGTCTGTTATTGCCTGCAGCGCTGACATCACGCCAGCAGCGTAGCACCCAGTCAGTGAGCTCAGCGGCTCTGCTTGCGTTGAGTCTTTAACCACAGCACTGACAACTTGCAGATGATGACAGACACTGGGAGCAGCAGCAGAGACGCAGAGCTGGAACTGGAGAGGGTTAGTAAAGCGTTTTCTTAAAATACACCACGGCTAGGTGACCAGGGTTTTCTGAAACTGGACCATCCGCTTAGGATTGGTTATCAACATCAGATTGGTGGGTGTCCCGCTACCGACAACCCTACTAGTAGGACCATAGTGCACTGGAAGTGATAAAGCTGTGTGCAGTGTGTGGTGGCCATTATTGGTACTCCAACCTCCATCTCACGCTCATGGGAAAGAGAAAGCCATAACATTCATGGCCAATGGACGGAACTGCGGCACTTCTGGTGCACCACGACACCTTCAATAATTAGACTTTAGAAGATTCCGGGAATTGGTTAGGGTCCTATCTAATATTAATGATCTATCATTAGCATATTGAGTCCATATCAAAGACCCAGAAAAAAAACCAGGTTGTAAATCATTTAGAAATCATCCAAATTATGGATATAAAATTAAAAGCGAAATGACCAAATGTCAGACTCAGACCACATGTACATCGACTTCCCCTTCGGGATATATCATTTTTATAATAATCCTTATTTTAAGGTTCTATAACATTCGCTCACTGAACGGATGTCTGCGTGATAACCCGATGTGGTAAAATGCCGAAAATAGAAGTAATAAGCACTTGTTTCTGGAAGTTACTCATCTGTTATGCCTGCATCCTCAAAACAAATAATACCTGTGCTAGTTCTACAGAGTTCTGCTTACCCGCCTCTCTAATGGACTATATTTTTATTTACGATCACTTGACCATGGAGTGTCTCAATGCTCGGGCCACCAGTGATCAGCTGTAATCTGCAGGGGAGCCAGACAGCAAGTATTCAATTATCCTGCAGTGCCGCCACAGGAGAAATTAGGCATTACATGCTACTCATTAAAATCAACAGCTTGTCCGTTTAATGCAGGGATGTGTCGGGTCCTTCAGAACAAAATACATGCTTTACAGCAACTTTTTACTCAGCTACAGCTAAAAAAATGTTTGAAATCCAAAACTGGCAGCACACCTGCCACAAGTGTGATATTACAGATTATCGGGATATAGGGGTATTCCACATAGAGAATTCTGCCTTTTCTTGAACAGAGTAGTGTTAAAATAACAAAATCAGCCAGTAATCACCAGGCAGATACCTTGATTCAAGTAAAGTATTACTTACTGGGCTGCTTACTGTAGTTTTTATAAAATTATTGCTTTATCAGCAGGAGATTATCACTAGAGGGACTAGTAAACCTGCTGTCACATAGTCCTTCATATTCATGAGTACTGTATAACCCTGCCTCCACAACTGATTGACAGCTTTATGCCTTTGCATAGAGTACACAGAAATCTGTCAGTCAGTGGTGGAGCGAGGTTATACAGAGCTCAGTAGCAGATACATACGGTAAATGATTTTTTGTTTTTTTTTACAAAACTACAGCATGCAACCCAGTAAGTGACACATCCCTGGAATCAGAGTCTCTGCCCCTACATCATGTTGCTCTCCGATGGGCTAACAATAACCTGGTGACAGATTCTGTTAAAGGCAGTTCCTATATGCTCAGTTTCCTGATGGATCAGTTCATTATACACAGCTGTGCACTAACTCACAATTATAAGTCCTGGCTTTCAGTTGGTTAAAGAAATCAGTCAGGAGCTGCTTACTGATGCTCTCCATGCTCTCCACTCTGTAACAAAGATTTTCCCATTTCCTACTTCACATTACTGGCTGTAAGATACATTATAATGCAATCAACAATTGATTCATTCTAAAGATTAATTATGAAGTTTAAATGTGGTTTAGTATAAAAATTATTTGCCCTTTTTCCCCCTTCAAAAATGGCTCTGTTCTTATTAACTTGGATTTTGACTGGTTTAACAGTTTTTACTTGAATGGGACAGAGCTGCAATAATGGACACAGCCTACAAATAAGACCGACACAGTTTCTGGAAGAAAAAATTATTTTAACTGATCTCACACAGTAGAGAAAGCAATGTGCGAGACGCGTGTCGGGGTGCAGTCATATCTCGTGGTTTGGGTAACTATCATCCTAATGATCATGCTCTGTTTGATATAGTATCATATACTGTATAGATGTGCATACTGCACCTACAATGTAAATTGAGGGAATGAGCATATATTATTATTTTCTGTACAACTCAGCATAATTTATTCATTCATTATGTGATCTGGTATACGCTTATCCTTATTAGTCTGCTTATATGTTTTGTATATTTCTGACATGCATGCATTTGAATGTGATATAATATGTCTTTAACTGTTCCAATAAATATTAGATTTTTTACTATCTTGAAGTGTGTTACATCATCTGTAGGATTTATGATCTCATACAGCACGATGGCTCAGTGGTTAGCGCTGCAGCTTTGCACCGCTGGGGTTCTTGGATTAAATCCCACCAAGGACAACATCCGCAAGGAGTTTGTATGTTCTCCCCGTGTTTGCGTGGGTTTCCTCCGGGTACTCCGGTTTCCTCCCACTTTCCAAAAGGCATACTGATAGGGAATTTATATTGTGAGCCCCATTGGGGACAGCAATGATAATGAATGTAAAGCGCTGTGGAATACGATGACAATATATAAGCAATGCCAATACAATGTCTGTAATAAGATTAAGCGAATGGATAAAACAATCCATATTAGTCTGCAATTAATATCATGAAAACGTGCAACATGAAAACTCGCCCAATGTGATTGGTCCTCAGTGAGATCTCCAGTTCTCGAAGAACCTTGATGGATTCTTCCCGGTCTTTCCTCTTAAACTAAAATAAACAAATTACACAAATTTCAATTTATCCAAATACTGAGTAAAGTAATGGGTTGTCCAAAAAGGATTTTGCAATAAGGAAATTGTCTGAGCTCATGATTTTAATTACCTGTTCAAGGATATGTCATCAATATCAGGGTGGTAGGCGTCACCATCCCGCATCCCCACCTATTAGCTGTTTTAAGCTCTGGTGGCCAGAACAGCTCAGCTGCGCTCAGTACACTGTGCTCACTGTGTAGAGGCCATTGCCAAGAACTGCTCAGCTCCTATTCAGCTGGTATAATGCTGGAGGAGCGGATTAAGTTGATACATAAGTATTTAATTATATTTAATTTATATCCCTGCTATTTAAACACCTAATAGTCAAGTGGGAGGTCCTAATTAATAAGTGATAACTAAATCGGAGTGCACATTCATATGAAGATGGTAAATCACTGAGCAAGACCACCCACTTGAATTCTAAGCCCAGAACAAGTGAATAAAATAAAAGTCATACCATATAATTTCCCACAAACAATCTGCTCAGCTCCCTCTGGCCTATAACAGGGACCCTATAGTGACAGGTTATCCTTAGCTCTCGGAGCTTAGATTACGCAGTAGGTTTTCACAGTACCTTAAATGACTTTGTTACATATGTGGTGTTCCTATTACTGTAATTAAAGCTCGCTCTTTCATGTTTCTATAGTGTCATAGAAGACTTTACTAATGCAGGAACCAGTTGACTGTATATAATGAGGGCTACTTTTGACAGATCTTAAACTTATAACTTCCCTTAAGTGAGAGGAGAAGAAAGTTCATAAATTGCCCCAACGTTAAAAAAGAAGCCCTGGTCATCATTTACTGAGGGGCTTGGAATAGAACAGTATAGGGCTCACAATGATGTGGCAAGCTGGTTTCACACATCCCGCTTTCATAGTCCAAGTTCTGACCGCGATGTCTGGACCGTCCTCGGGTCTCTTGATTCGACCTCAACAGTGTCATACATACTTAACAGGCTGTTGAGTTCCAGCCAGTAGACCTGCAGCCAATCTGGATATTGCGCTTCCTACTTGGGGCACGAAAGTCAGAAGTCCTAAATAACCTTATTCAGTTCAGTCAAAACCTCGGTCCATCAAGAATCGCGAGATTGTCTACTCCTCTTGCTGTATAGAGAGAATCAGAATGAAGGTGTGTCCATTGTATATATCTTACCTTTTGACTGATCCCACCTGTATCCCCACAACTCCTCAGTTTCTTTATATAGGTAGCTGGCGGGTTCTTCACCTGGAATCTTTCCTGATGGTAAAATATTGGAGAATAAATTTAAGGCTATCGCTAATGTCCACCACTGTTACAATGTGAGCCTGAGAACGACTGCTCATCTATATCATAGGCCCTGGAAAATAAAGGGGCTTTCAGATGGGCTGTTCTCAGCCCGTTAATGAGCACAGATTGGCATAGGCCACTTACTGTTGGGAGCAGTAACGATCGTTAATATGACCGTTCTGTCGACATAGTGCATTTTGTCATCGGCAACATATGTCCTAAATCACACAGGGCAGTGAACTGTGATAACAATGAGTAACACACAATCCAATCACCCCTGTTCAATAAATCAGCGTTACATTGATTTTGTAGTGAAACCAGTGATATGATCCCTTCTCAAAAGCGTCAAAGGAGTCGTTTTTCAACACAACACCATCAGACTGCATGTTACTTTTGTGTCTATGAGCAACCTACATTTCCTAAACATGCTGCCATGGCCTGTAGTGTTTCTGGACTTGCCTCTCATCAAGCACATCTGGGATGCCTTTGGTCTTCAATTGCAAAGGGAGCTGCCAGCAGTAGATCTTGATGGTTTGTGTTCCCAAGTGCATTCAGCATGGCATGACATTCCTCAGATAACCATTAATAACCTCAGTGATAGCAGCTAAGACATGTAAGTGGGGGATTTCTACTCATATTTGATACTGAATAAATCAAGATGTTTTGAAAATTTTGTTTTCATTTTTTCATCATTTGCATATCATTAACATGCCTATCCATCCTTTGATTTCCATAAGTCCATGACTTTTTCTTCTTGGTGTTGCAAATTCAATGTAGAGAAGTGTATGTAAAAATTCAATAGGGGAATATATTCCATGTACTGGAGGCACCAAATATTTATGAACTATCATCATAAGGGTATGTGCACACGGTGTGGATTCTGCTGCGTATCCGCAGCTTTTCTGCAGCTGCGGGTCCGCAACAGATTTAGGTGCGTTGTACAGTACCATTGTTTTCAATGGTAAACTGGAAAACACTGTGCACATGCTGCGGATTTTTCAGCGCGGTTTTGCTGCAGTTTACAATCCGCAGCATGTCAGTTCTTTTGTGCAGAACCGCTGCGGTTTCACACCTCATCCATTATGAGGTGTGAAACCGCAGGCAAATCCGCAGATAAACCGCAGGACTTTAGTCCTGCGGATTTTACTACAAAATCCGCAGATCCAAAAAACTCTGTGTGCACATACCCTTACATGACAAGAGGAATAAATGTAACTAGCCTGCATAGTGAAGCCATTACTTTCTTTTCCTTTGCATTTTTCTTTCTTCCATTTTAATTGCCAAGTGTGAACCACTGGGGGTGATGAATTCTGGGCTATATAGTTACTATATAAACATAGAGGCTGGACAGACATCTGTCTGGGATGATTTAGCGAATCCTGCTTTGAGAAGGGGGTTGGACCAGATGGCCCAGGAGGTCCCTTCCAACTCTACCATTCTATGATTCTATATACAGTAACTAACGGAGGAGGGAAGATAACGGGCAGCCACCCTGGGCCTCCTGACAGAGTGAGCTCTGCTTTCAAATATATTGAGTTTGCAGGATGCTGATACAGTTAATATCTGTTCTCTGTCTGGTAGGCCTCAGGTGGCTTTCAATCTTCAGCTTACAGAACAAACTGGGCACACATATGTGCAGTATTAGCTTTCTGCAACATATAGTGTTTTAAATTTAGCCCAAAAAGTACTACTTTGAATTCATCTAGCCAGGGCACCTTCGTCCACGTGCCATGTAGGGGATGCAGTGCAGCTAGCATGTGGAAGAATGTGTTGTGGTCAGATTAGACCGGAGTTAAACTTTTGCAGCTGAATGAAAAACGCTGTTTAAAAAAAAAAACAAAAAAAACACTGCATATCACCCTGAAAACACCATCCCCGCCATCAAACATGGTGGTGGCAGCATGATGCTGTGGGGATATTTTTCTTCAGCAAGAACTGGGAAGCTGGTCAGAGTTGATGGGAAGATGAATGGAGCTAAATACAGGGCAATCCTGGAAGAAATCCTGTTAGAGGCTGCAAAAGACTGGGGCATAGTTTCACTTTGGAACAGGATAAGGATCCTAAACATACTGTCAAAGTTAACATGTATGGTTCAAATGAAAGCATATTCATGTGTGTGTGTGAATGGCCCAGCCACAGTTCAGACCTAAATCCCATTGAGAATATGTGGCAAGACTTGAAAATTGCTGTTCACAGAAGCCTCCATCTAGTCTCACTGAGCTAGATCTAGTTTGGAAAGAAGAATAGGCAAAAATTTCAGCCTTTTAGCTGTGGAAAGCTGGTAGAGACAGAACCATAAAGACTTGCAGCAGTAATTGCAGCAGAGGATGGTCCTACAAAGTATTGACTCAGGGGGGCTGAATACAAATGCATTTCACAATTTTCAAGTTTATATTTTTAAAATAATTAGAAAACCATGAATCATTTCCTTTACACTTCACAAATGCTTGCTACTTTGTGTTGTCAAATTATATAAAATGCCAAAAAAAATTTATATTTGTGGGTGTAATGTGAAAAAAATATGGAAACGTTCAGGGGGGTATGCATACTTTTTCAAGGCAATGTAGAGCTTTATTACTGTTGATGGGGCACAAAGAGGGCATTACAATGACAGAATATTTTCTTCAGTATAATATTTTGTGAAGCGCACAATACAGTATGGGCAGCAACAGTGGTATTGGTAGGATGGAAAACTTATGTACATTGGAATTAGATGGGGCGCAGTTCTGTAAATGTGAATAGAGAAAGGAGTCTGTGTTGCAAACTATGGAGCCTTAGTGACAGTATTGTTGTTGACTACTGATATCGCCGAGATGGAAGTTATGACTTTCTCTACACACCTAGTTCCCGCTTTTACATATAGCTAATATCTATGAACACAGCCTTTACCTGATCACACACCAACTCCCATTTCTTTTCTTGGTCATACTGTCGGAGAACACTGATCTTATCTGGTGGAAGATTCATGGCGTTCTGCAGAGAGAAAGCAGATATTGTAGACACGGGGTAAATATATACAGTTTATTAGTGTGACTAATCCTAGATCTCATTTCTAATGTATCTTCCATCCATCCGTCAGCCTGTGATATAGTAATTCTTCGCTGCTGTACTTGTCGCCTTGGTATTTTGTACAGTTTGTGGTTGTAGTAGAATAGACTTCCTCCTCCTTGACCAGAGACCACAATGGGCCAGATGTTAGCAAATATTCATTCACTATGGATATCCCCCAATGTGTTTTGAAAGGACAGAGGTGATATGTATCTAGCCCATCATCATGTGTTGGAGGAGAGCCGGAGGTCCCTATACACTTTAGGCTTTTGGCTGATCCCACTGTAGGGAAGGTGACCTGACGTACGAACCTGTCTGTAGGGAGAAGGGGTGGTTGGTGCACTTTAGATGGACGTTTTGTATTAGTAGAAGGGAACAGCTGGGAAATGGAGAATGAGTGTAATACCAGGGTTTGACCACAAGATGGCAGGAGAGAGAGCTGTGAGAACAGGGCTAAATAGCAGCTTAGGGCTTCAAAAACACAGAGTCATGGGGGGGCGGGGTTGCAGTATGAGAGAGGGGATAAAAAGGAGAGAGAGGGTTCCAGAGGGTTCCAGTCCAGGAGAGGAGCTCAAGAGGAGAGGAGGCAGACAGAGAAGATGGACAACGGAGGAGAGCTTCTAGAAGGGACAGAGGAGAACAGTCGGTCAGGCGGGTGGCCCCGACAAGAAGAGCCGCAGGACAGACAAGGCCCCAGGGGGTACCAAACAGACGACGTACTCGGACTGGTGAAACGCTGGCGGTAGATAGGCCTAGGGCAGCCACAGTGGAAGAGCCGCGAGGGACGCCACAGTGACAGAGACGAAAGGTGCAGGCACCCGGGCCTGTGTACGGAGAACTGTGACGTTGCTGCTGTGTATTGCTACGGTCATCAGGAGGACGGCCAATAAAAACGGACCTGTTAGACACAGCTTCGGTCTCCGTCTCGTGTCTGTTTGGGGTTGGTTACCCTATCTGCACCACCATTATTAGTGGGCTTGGTCAACTTTAGTCTAATGCGTATGGGGCACTTATAGGGAGTCTGTCAGCACAGTACAGGCGCTCGGTGCTTCATGGCAAGGTCAGTCATTTATATACACCTTCACACCTGCTTGGTTTCCATCTATCTCCTCCTTTCTCTGGCCCTATGAAGCCAGAGCTGTCAATCAAATAAAGGAGGGAAGGTGACTATAAATGATTGGCCCCGTGAAGGTCAGAGCGGTAGGATTCAGTTTGAACAGCCATTCTGTGCTGACAGTCCCTTTACTTTACATGTTACATAGGTTATTTGGGTCTAGAACCAATGGAAGGGCAGAAAAGATGTATTATAGCCCCCTACCATATGTCATTTATAATACTCTATATTATATGGTAGAGAGGTATTTAATGCCCCTCAGAAACAAAAGCCCAGGTGGACTTACCTATGCACCCTATATATACCTGGATGCATTTGTATGCTATTTAGATGTAATTGGTTCTGTTTTTCAAAAGGGACCATCTTATACAATTCAATTTCTAAATTTTTTTTATTATTATAAAGCAAAATAAAGAAAAAAGTGGTCATTAAGGTTTAACGAGTAACAGCATTTTTAATTGTTATGTAAAAACTTATTAGCACATGTGAAAATAAGAATATCAAATCTCATCAGAGAAACTCGCTTCTATCAGGACCGATCTTTCAGTCTCAAAATGGTCAATTCAAGGGGAAAATCTGGCTTCAGTGAATACAGATTTTTCCATTAGTGAGATAGGAGATGACAGTTGGTGCTCATAAAGAGAACTTGCAGCGGGATGTCTGTGTCAGCCTCCAGCCCCTCCCTCTCCCCTCTCCATTGAATTTTAAAAGCACCAACTGCCATCTCACTAATGGCAGAATCTGTCTCCACGGAATACACATTTTACTCATGAAATGACAGTAAAAGATCAGTCCAGGAGGTTAAAGAGGCAGATTTCTCTCATAATATGTATATGTATTACAAAGTTGCTTCTCTTCATGTATACAGTACTAGTGATTAAATAAAAATTACAGTCCTCTTTAAAGGCAAGACCTGCAACAGTAAAAAAAAGAAAAAAAAATATAATATGCTATCCCAATTCAAGGGTTTAATGACTTTTGTTGGTGCTACGGTGGACATGACCCACCCTCAGTCTATCCCTGACTATGAAGGCTCTAGGTGGGTCTCTGCACATCGTTGTAGTCTATATATTCGTTTGCAGAGTTCTCAGAAGCAGCTGTCAGTTTGTTCCTCCTCCCTGTGGGTTTCCGGCTTCATAGTCCGGTAGCATCATCTTCCTGTGGCTGAGTTATGTTTAGGGGGAAGGGTTGAGGCATAAACAGTCAATGCAAAAATTAGACAAAAATAAAGCAACAGCCACTGACATTACTAAATGGCAGAGTTTGAGTCTCTATCCAATAATGGTGATAGAATGTGTCTGTAGTGCTACTGTATGATGGATACTGTTCTCATTAATAGAAAACAGGAAAGATCATGGGTGTTTGTAAGCTAAGGCCCCTCCAATAAAAAAAATTGTAACTTACACCGTCCAACAAATCGTTGAAAACAGCAGAGTACTATAGGGAAGCAATATCTTTCCTTTACCAAATCCATAATACTGCAGCTCTGCGTGCTGAGCTAAAAGCACAAGCCCACCACATACTCATCACTTAGGCTAGTTTCACACTAGCACTTTTGAGCGCAGCGACGGCCTGCGCACGGCCGCCGCTAAGCCCCGCCCCCTGCCGCGCCTCCGCCGGTAGCTCCGCCTTCCGGCGCATGACGCTGCATGCGCCCTGCGTCCCCTATCTTTATCACTGGGGGCGCAAGCCGTGCGCAGTATGCGTTTGGCGGCGCATGCGTCCTTTTGACGGTGCGCCGACCTGCGCCAAACGCAACCTGCTGCAGTTTGGTTGCGCTCGACGCACCGCCAAAAAGGCGCATGCGCCGCCAAATGCATACTGCGCACAGCCTGCGCCCCCAGTGATAAAGATAGGGGACGCAGGACGCATGCAGCGTCATGCGCCGGTAGGCGGAGCTACCGGCGGCGGCGCGGCAGGGGGCGGGGCTTAGTGGCGGCTGTGCGCAGGCCGTCGCTGCGCTCAAAAGCGCTAGTGTGAAACTAGCCTTAGAGCTGCTCTCCATTAAAGCACTCAGATTTTACAATTAAAGCCCCCGTTACACACTGCGATATCGCTAGCAATATCACTGTAAAGTCACCGATTTTGTGACGTTACAGCGATATTGCTAGCGATATCGCTGCATGTGATACTTACCTCCGACTGGCTCCCCCGCTGGTTATCGCTGATCGCGCGAGAAGCTGCTGGACCATTCCTCGTCGGTCACTTCCTGCGGCGCTTCCTGTGGCGCCGACGAGCGACGCGTGGAGCCGGGCGGGAGGACGCAGGATCGCCGCGTCTGACAGGTAAGTAGCGATCCCCGTCCCCAGCGATGTCGCTGGTGAGATCTGCCTGAGTGGCAGCTCACTAGCGACCACCTAGCGATTCACCAGCGATCCTGACCGCGTCATATCGCTAGTCGGGATCGCTGGTGAGTCGCTAGGTGTAACGGTACCCTTAAGCACCAGTGAGAAAGAGGTAAGGTAAATTCCACACATATGCAGTGACATAAAACCCTTAAGCCCCCTTTACATTTAGCGATGCACCAGCGATCCGACCAGCGATCCGACCCGGATTTGGGGAGAAAATGGGGGTACGTCTTATAATGTGTATATACCCAAGGCTAGGTCCACATTGCGTTATGGCCCTGCGTTTAACACATCCGCTACACAGCGGCACTAACGCTATGTAACGGATGTGCTAACGCACCAATTGGCCGCCATTCTTGTAACACATCCTAACACATGCCAAAAATTGGCATGCATTAGCAATGATGCCCTACTTCATGACGCACCCGAGAATGCGGTCTGCAGCGTTCGATGGTGCGTCGGGTCTAGCGCACAGCGAACGGACGGACCTGTATGGCTAACGCATGGTAGTGCGTGGTAACGAAATGCTACCATGCGTTAGCACATACCATTAGTGCTAGGGCACAAAAAGATGTCAAAAATGACATCAGCGTTAGCGCATCCGTTTAACAGATGCCCCAATGCAATGTGGACCTAGCCTTACCGGTAACGTTGCTGCAGGCCGCAGGCTGGGATGAGGGGGTGTCCGATGCTGCGGCTGTCTCCGGCGCTGCCGGGGCTGTGCCGACATTTTGTGACAGGCCAGATCCCCATCAGTTCCATGGTTTCTTGTGCGGTGGACTCTAGGAAAATGGCTGCCGGGGGCAGTGCATGGGCAGATGGAGATCTCAGCACCAAGATCTTGAGAGATGACATATCAGCGCTGAAACCATGGAACTGTCGGGGCTCTGGCCTGTCACAAAATGTCGGCAGAGCGCCAGACACCCCCATAGCACCGCTAGCCTCCGCAGCACCAGAGACACCCACAGCACCGCCGAACACCCCCGTAGCACCACCAGGCACCCGCAGCACCGCCGGGCAGCATCAGAGACACTGGGCAGCAACGCCGGACACTCGTAACGGCGCGCCGCACATTGGAACACCCCCTCATCCCAGCCTGTAGCATCACCCCACTCCTGCCTCCTCCTGCAGTGACCCAGCTTCACTGCCGCCACCACCCCCGGTAAGCAATAAGACGCATGAATTATAAGAAGACCACCATTAAAAAAAAAAAAATCCTATTTTTCTCCTCAAAATTTGGGGTGCATCTTATACTCCGGAGAGTCTTTATAATCCGAAAAATACGGTACATTGTACAACAGCAAAAAGATGTAAAAAATATATACTGTAAGGTAGTGCTCACTGCGTGCATTGGGGACCACCCGCTTGGCAGCGCTATAACATACAGTATGACTCAATTTCCTTAAAAGTTCTCCTGGGTTTATTGCTCCATATCCCCAGCAGCACAAACACAGAGTAGTCAGCCTATAAAAATAATAATGTCCAGAAACAGAGCTTTGCTCCTTCAGACCCTTTTCACACACAGGCCACGGCAATGTCCGTTAAACACTCAGTTCCATAGGACAGTACAGTCTCTTACTGACTGGGCTCAGTGCCATTCACGGTTGTCCGACCTTCCACTCTGGAGGTATCTCACAGACCTTGTTCCTCAGGTTCAGGAAAGCCCGCACTGCTTCCCCAGGCTGTGCGATATCCAGCAAGTAGGGTTGGCCTGGAGCCACACACACAAGAGGCCTTCTACTTCCCAGGTCACAGACAACTCTGTAGTGTCCCACCTGGACATATGGAAATCTGTGCACAATCCAGACTCCCAACACTCTCTCGTGCTAAACACACCTTCATTATGTAGGCTGTAACTCCACCTCCAGGTGAGGTATGGATCACATTGCTTCTCACCTGGTCATGACCTCACGGCAGGTCCCGAATATACCTGCAGCTCCTGAAGGAAAACAGGGGTACAGCCAGCACCCTCACCCAAAGGTGAGGTCATATGGGTAGCCTGACCCTCCCATCTCTCATAGCTACCCGCAACCCGGACTCAGGTGCACTAACTGTTATCTTAGTGCTCACGTGCACTAATAATAAAACACTCCGGGTTGCATCTCAGGGAGCATTCATCCCTGTGACATATATCGGCCATTCACAACCCTGCCAGTCACTGTTTCTGCATCACCACAGAGGGATCGCCTGTATGCATAACCTGGGGAGCCCATACAGCGCTCCCTAGCTGTCACAGGGGTCACTGCATCACAATACATACAGTAAGGTTTCATATATACAATGCAGTGTAGAATTATGCAGATGGTAATTGTTACAGAACCCCACAGCACACCGAATAGGAGATGTATGCCCTTAATGCAGCAACCGACCGGCTGCGACCCCCTGGGCAGAGGTAAACAAGATATCCCACTTCAGACCTCCCCCCACCTTTGTAAATCCCACGGCTATTGTAATGTACGTCTGGCATCTTAATTGGAGCCTGTTATCTACTGGCAGGACACACATTGATTGTCCTGCCCTCTGTATGTATATATATTCTGAGACCGATGAGTAAAATGTTGTCACACTGGAAATACATGGAGTAGCAGTGACCTTTTATATGTTCCCATGTTACAAAGCCTTTGGAACCAGCATCCTTCATTCAGAAGTGAGGAAAACCAGAGTGGACCTCCTGAGAAACGGGGTGGTAATATAAAGAGGTATTACAGCACAGAAGACCCAGTTACACTGGTGGCAGACAGCGGGATAGGATACCCCGTCTATAGGAGTAAAGGACTGAATGGAAAACAACTACCAGAAGTTAAAGAGGAATACATTGAAAGACCTCGTGGAAGCTCGAGGGTTAATCGCAGCAACAAAACAAAAGCGGATTTGATAGCAGCCATCATAGAACACGACAGTGCAGTGCCCCCCCAATGTGAACGTGGAAGAGACTGAATTCCAGAGGGAGGTAAAGAGCAGACTGGAGTTCTATGGTCCAAACCCTGCAGTAGAAATCGTACGAGAGGTGATGGCTGATGTGCGTACTGATCTGAAGGAAAAGATGGCAGAGCGCACCAGGATAGAGCTAGCCAAGATGCAGATGGCAAAGCGGACAAAAGTAGAGCTAGCTAAGATAGAGCTAGTCAAGATGGAGATGGCAGAGCGGAGAGAGGAGAGTCAGCGAGCAGGGGGAGCTCTGGCCTCCGCCCAGGTACCGTCAGCAGTAAGCCACAAAAAAATCCAGTATAATACCTTCCGACAGTTGAGGGAGGCAGAGGAAGACATTGATGGCTATCTGCAGGACTTTGAGCGGCAGTGTGCCCTTCATCAAGTGAAGCCGGAGGATTGGGTTCAGGTTCTGGCCAGCAAGTTGACAGGCCAGGCAGCGGACGCCTATCGCACGGTACCTGATGAGAACTGCATCGACTATGAGCGGGTCAAAGAAGTGATTTTGGCCCGGTATGCGCTGACACCAGAGACATACCGCCGAAAGTTCCATGGACTTATAAAACAGGCAACAGATACGCTGAATGGGCCTGTATACTACTGCGGTCACTGCTACAGTGGGTACAAGGGAGCCAAGCAACCACTAAGGAGGACGTCCTCCAGCTCTTCTTGTTAGATCGATTCTTTACTGGACTAAACCCTGAGACACAAGAATGGCTTCGGGACAGACGGCCAATGACCCTTGAGGAGGCCGCTCGTCTGGCCGATGAACATAATAATGCCAGGAGGTCTCAGTTGTCAGGATCAAAGACTGTCACTAGGGGCCCTCCCATGGGTCTGGAGGCCCCTAAACCACAGAAGATTGTCGGGGGACCAGCTAAAACCCCGGCTTACCAGAGTCCCCCTGGGGTGCGATGCCATGCCTGCCATCAGCTGGGCCACCTGCAAAGACAATGTCCCAACCAGACTCAGCGTACCCAGTGGCCAAAGGCGGGAACGGCTAAAGTCAACCGGGCTGCTGTACACTACTACCAGTGCGAAGCTGACCAGGCATTGGGGGCTAGGACTAATCCGGGGATGCAAGAGATGGAGGAAGTGCTGCATGAAGTAGACCCCGTGCAGGCAGCCCGGGCAGATAATCGACAACAGCATCGACAGGCGGTGTGGGTTAATGGGAAACGTATGCAGGGACTAAGATTCCGGAGCAACTTTGACCCTTGTGAAGCCTCATCTCGTCCGGGACCAAGAGAAGACGGACCGGACAGTGGCCGTCCGTGTAGCAGGGGGAGCCATACATCAACTGCCCACTGCCAGGATTCACCTGAACTGGGGAGTCGGGGATGGCCTTGTTGAGGTCGGCCTGATGGAGGATTTGCCTGCAGACGTCTTGCTGGGAAATGACTTGGGGACCATGTTGCCTGCATTCTCGGTCGCCCCTATGACTGAGACCTATCCTGTGACCACCCAGAGACATGCTCGAGCTGCGTAGGCGGAATCACACTCAGAGGAGGCTCAGGTAAGACACCCCAGCCCTACATGGCTCCCCCTTTTTTAGGGGAGAGGACTCAGTCTAAAACATGGGACCAGGTACACTTGGGAGAAAACCTAGGGCCCCAGGAGAGACAGCCGGTGGAGGGTTTTTTGAGGCAGCGACAGAGGATGTTTTCAGAGAGACCGGGGTACACCCACCTGGCACAACACAAGGTTGAGACCCATGATCAGACCCCCCTGAGACAACCCCTATTCCGCGTCCCTGAGTCTGTACGAGAAGGGATGCGACAAGAGATACAAGAGATGTTGCGTTTAGGGGTCACTGAAGAGTCAGATAGTCCCTGGGCATCCCCCGTAGTGTTAGTGCCCAAGAAGGATGGGACTACCCGGTTTTGTGTAGACTATCGCAAGCTAAATGAGAAAACGGTGACGGATGCGTATCCCATGCCACGTGTGGATGAGCTGTTAGACCGGCTGGCGGGGGCAAAGTATTTGACCACCATCGATCTATGCAAAGGCTATTGGCAGATCCCCCTAAGTCCTGACGCTATTCCCAAGTCTGCATTTGTCACCCCGTTCGGCTTATTCTAGCTTCGAGTTATGCCATTCGGGATGAAGAATGCCCCTGCTACCTTCCAGAGGCTGGCTGACCGGCTTCTGGATGGTCTCCAGGACTATGCTTGTGCCTACCTGGATGACATCGCCATCTACAGCACGACATGGGATGAGCATCTAAATCATCTAGAGACAGTACTGGACAGGATCCACAAGGCCGGAATCACCTTGAACCCCAACAAGTGTCACGTGGGCAAAGTAGAGGTTCAGTATTTAGGACATTGGGTGGGAAGTGGGAAACAGCGACCAGAACCAGCCAAGATTGAGGCCATAGCCAAATGGCCCACCCCACGCACTAAAACCCAGGTCATGGCGTTTCTAGGGACAGCAGGGTATTATAGGAAATTTGTCCCCAATTACAGCAGTGTAGCCAAGCCCTTCACTGATCTGACCCGTAAGAACCTCCCCTGCCAGGTAAACTGGACCCCCGAGTGTGAGGAAGCCTTCCGCCAGCTAAAGGACGCCCTCACAAATTCCCCGGTATTGGCCGCACCCGATCCAACTAAATGTTTCCTGGTTCACACCGACGCTTCTATGTTTGGACTGGGGGCAGCGCTGAGCTAAGTCGGGCCGGACGGTCAAGACCACCCGGTAGCTTACCGGAGTCGGAAACTATTGCCCCGCGAAGTAAGCTATGCGGCCATCGAGAAAAAATGCCTGGCAGTAGTATGGGCACTCAAGAAGTTACAACCATATTTGTATGGACAACAGTTTTCCCTCCTAACGGACCATAATCCCTAGTGTGGCTTAATCGGGTCTCTGGAGATAACGCCAGATTACTGCGGTGGAGTTTAGCCCTACAACCCTAGACTTCACCATCCACTACAGACCCGGCAAACAAAATGGTAACGCCGATGAACTAAGTCGACAAACGGAACTTGTACCAACCCCATAGACTTCGGTCATCCCCAGGCCGATCCGTTAAGGATCAGACTGTGTATGCCGATTGCGTCGCTGAAAAGGGGAGCTGTGTTATAGAACCCCCCCAGCACACCGAATAGGAGATGTATGCCCTTAATGCAGCAACCGACTGGCTGCAACCCCCTGGGCAGAGGTAAACAAGATATCCCACTTCAGACCTCCCCCCACCTTTGTAAATCCCACGGCTATTGTAATGTACGTCTGGCATCTTAATTGGAGCCTGTTATCTACTGGCACGACACACATTGATTGTCCTGCCCTCTGTATGTACAGTGGGGAAAAAAAGTATTTAGTCAGTCAACAATAGTGCAAGTTCCACCACTTAAAAAGATGAGAGGCGTCTGTAATTTACATCATAGGTAGACCTCAACTATGGGAGACAAACTGAGAAAAAAAAAATCCAGAAAATCACATTGTCTGTTTTTTTTTCATTTTATTTGCATATTATGGTGGAAAATAAGTATTTGGTCAGAAACAAGCAATCAAGATTTCTGGCTCTCACAGACCTGTAACTTCTTCTTTAAGAGTCTCCTCTTTCCTCCACTCATTACCTGTAGTAATGGCACCTGTTTAAACTTGTTATCAGTATAAAAAGACACCTGTGCACACCCTCAAACAGTCTGACTCCAAACTCCACTATGGTGAAGACCAAAGCGCTGTCAAAGGACACCAGAAACAAAATTGTAGCCCTGCACCAGGCTGGGAAGACTGAATCTGCAATAGCCAACCAGCTTGGAGTGAAGAAATCAACTGTGGGAGCAATAATTAGAAAATGGAAGACATACAAGACCACTGATAACCTCCCTCGATCTGGTGCTCCACGCAAAATCCCACCCCGTGGGGTCAGAATGATCACAAAAACGGTGAGCAAAAATCCCAGAACCACGCGGGGGGACCTAGTGAATGAACTGCAGAGAGCTGGGACCAATGTAACAAGGCCTACCATAAGTAACACACTACGCCACCATGGACTCAGATCCTGCAGTGCCAGACGTGTCCCACTGCTTAAGCCTGTACATGTCCGGTCCCGTCTAAAGTTTGCTAGAGAGCATTTGGATGATCCAGAGGAGTTTTGGGAGAATGTCCTATGGTCTGATGAAACCAAACTAGAACGGTTTGGTAGAAACACAACTTGTCGTGTTTGGAGGAAAAAGAATACTGAGTTGCATCCATCAAACACCATACCTACTGTAAAGCATGGTGGTGGAAACATGCTTTGGGGCTGTTTCTCTGCAAAGGGGCCAGGACGACTGATCCGGGTACATGAAAGAATGAATGGGGCCATGTATCGTGAGATTTTGAGTGCAAACCTCCTTCCATCAGCAAGGGCATTGAAGATGAAATGTGGCTGGGTCTTTCAACATGACAATGATCCAAAGCACACTGCCAGGGCAACGAAGGAGTGGCTTCGTAAGAAGCATTTCAAGGTCCTGGAGTGGCCTAGCCAGTCTCCAGATCTCAACCCTATAGAAAACCTTTGGAGGGAGTTGAAAGTCCGTGTTGCCAAGCGAAAAGCCAAAAACATCACTGCTCTAGAGGAGATCTGCATGGAGGAATGGGCCAACATACCAACAACAGTGTGTGGCAACCTTGTGAAGACTTACAGAAAACGTTTGACCTCTGTCATTGCCAACAAAGGATATATCACAAAGTATTGAGATGAAATTTTATTTCTGACCAAATACTTATTTTCCACCATAATATGCAAATAAAATGAAAAAAAAACCAGACAATGTGATTTTCTGGATTTTTTTTTCTCAGTTTGTCTCCCATAGTTGAGGTCTACCTATGATGTAAATTACAGACGCCTCTCATCTTTTTAAGTGGTGGAACTTGCACTATTGCTGACTGACTAAATACTTTTTTTCCCCACTGTATATATATTCTGAGACCGATGAGTAAAATGTTGTCACACTGGAAATACATGGAGTAGCAGTGATCTTTTATATGTTCCCATGTTACAAAGCCTTTCTAACCAGCGTCCTTCATTCAGAAGTGAGGAAAACCAGAGTGGACCTCCTGAGAAATGGGGTGGTAATGTAAAAAGGTATTACAGCACAGAAGACCCCTTTCCAGTAATTGGATATAGTATCAGAAAACTGCACACAAAAAAGCTTCCTGTGTATATATTCACAAAATTCTCATCCCCCTCACTGAAAAAGAAAGAGTATAAGTACAAAATCAAACAATAATTTGACATTTCACAAAATTCCCAATATTATCTAGTCAGATTTTTCATTCACAGATGTAGAGGGGGAAAAAAACAAAACAAAAACATGTCTTTACATACTAAATTCACTTCCCCATCGTCAGGTTTCACCATTGGTCATTGCCATAGAGCTGCTCATGAGAACGCCTTCATAGGCGAAACATGTCGGTGACACTTTTATTTTTGAAAGAAAGTCTTTTTTTCCCTAAAAGATGAATATGGCTGTAACTCCAGAATGCGGTTGAGTTTGGGTCAGGAGATCCACCATGTTTCATGGACTTCTGAATTCTGCTCACTACTGGAGTTTGGACACCTAATTTGGTGGTTCTAGCTGTAGCTGAAAAGAGCAAGCTGATAAGAGCAAGTAAAGAGAATCTGTCAGAAGATTTTTTTGCTGCCTCATCTGAAAGCAGCATGATGTAGGCAAAGAGAACCTGAATCCAACCATGTATCATGCAGTTTACTGGATGCAGCGGTCCGGACACAGTTTTTAGATTTAGCAATGCAGCAAAGCTGAGAAAGCTAACCCCGCCTACACCAAGCTCTCTATATAGATAGTGAGCTGCTTATCACAGGAAGGGGTGGAGTCAGACTAGAATGCATGAGCTGCTGTAATTACTGTAGCCCAGGCAATGATAATCACCAGGTGATAAAACCTTCATTGTAAGTAAACAACAGCACACAGCCTAACATGTGACACATCATTGAAATCTTTGTATTAACCCCTTACTCATGCTGACTTCAAAATACACAGCAAAAACCTGCTGACAGATTCCCTTTAAGCAATGGATGTAGTATTTTTTTTTATCTTCAGACTAATATTAAGGAGGACAGGACTCGTTAGGAATTGGAGCTGAGAAATCTTTGCAGACAAATACAGCTTCTCCTGGGTCATCCATATCCCTCTATTATATGTCTATATTAAACAGCCATTCATTGATCTGAAGTTAACTTAATCTGGAGACTGATCTGCCTGATGGCGATACTCAGTGAGTCAGTAAAGCAGGAAGGAAATATTGGCCAATATGCAGGCAGACAGATCATGGCTCCTCGTCAGCCATGTCCCATTACCTCTATGCACATATATGTGATTACATTGCTTCCAATGCAAGAATATTACATCACATTTGGACTTCCTGCCCTAGATTTCATATTTCTGTAGGTTAAAAGGCTCCAACATTTGGTGGATCTAATACTCCCAGTCCCAGCATCCCCCAACAGTTGCCATAGCTCCATTACAGCTGGAAAGGCACAGGTTGGGGACCTCTGCTGTGGACACTCCAGCATCCTCCCTGCCAGAAGCTTTGCCTACCTGCAGGTTACAAGGGCACATATGGGTACATTTATGCCTGAATATATATACACAAGCTGCCTCAGCTACATTATAGTTGCTCTAAATTCCCAGAGTCAGGCAGAGGCTTTGACTCGATGCTATATCTTTGGGCATCTAAATTAATTGTGCAAAATCAAGAACAATTTTATTCAACGAACAGCTCTTTGAAATGTATACAGAACTGATGAAGAAACGTGTGTCAAATGCAACCTGTCTTGAAGGTTTTCATAAAATTATTATATATGTAAAGCCCAATTGGAGAAAAATGTAGATAGTAAAATATACAGCTCAAAAAAATAAAGGGAACGCTGGACACTCTTACTGAGCAGATACATGGATGTTAGTGACCTTCCTATCATTTCTACCTGTAGTTTATTCCATTGGCACAACATCAGGAGAAATTGAATCACAATCAGTGTTGATTTCACAGAAGTGTGACTGACTTGGAGTTACATTTTGTGTTTAAGCACAGCTCCCAACCGTCCCGATTCTCACAGGACAGTCCCGTTTCTGACCCCCCACCCGCGTCCCGCCCGGGACTCTATTTTTCCCACACTGCACTGAGCGGCCATCCCCCCATGCACCGACCCCATCCTCGCCCTTCCAGAGACCCACCACAGCCTGCAATGACGTCCTTGGCTGTTCTATGGCTGTACGCAAAGGACCTGCGATGAAGTCACAGGAGGGGAGGAGTCAGGGGTCACATGATCAGGGGCCTCCGTGTCTGCAGTGTACAGGAGTATGCTGTGCTGGTTGTCATGGTGCTGGATGAGGTGAAGTTACTGTGTGGGGTCAGGAGGGGTTTACAGTGTGGATGTAGCAGACGTGTGTGCATACGAGGTGTACGGATCCACGTGTGTGTACGAGGTGTACAGAGCAGAGCCGCGTGTGTACTTGGTGTACAGAGCGGAGCCGCGTGTGTACTTGGTGTACAGAGCGGAGCCGCGTGTGTACGAGGTGTACGGAGCGGAACCGTGTGTGTACGAGGTGAACGGAGCCATGTGTGTATGAGGTGTACAGAGCGGAGCCATGTGTGTACGAGGTGTGTGGAGCAGAGCTGCATGTGTATGGGGTAGGCGGGGCGGAGCGGAGCCATGTGTGTATGGGGGGTATGGAGCGGAGTCATGTGTGTACGAGGTGTGTGGAGCAGAGCTGCATGTGTATGGGGTAGGCGGAGCGGAGCCGTGTGTGTATGGGGGGTATGGAGCGGAGTCATGTGTGTACGAGGTGTGTGGAGCAGAGCTGCATGTGTATGGGGTAGGCGGGGCGGAGCGGAGCCATGTGTGTATGGGGGGTATGGAGCGGAGTCATGTGTGTACGAGGTGTGTGGAGCAGAGCCGTGTGTGTATGGGGTATGCAGAGCGGAGCCATGTGTGTATGGGGGGTATGGAGCGGAGCCGTGTGTGTACGGAGTGGAACCATGTGTGTACGGGATGCACGGAGCGGAGCCAAGTGTGTACGAGGCATACAAAGCGGGCTTTTCCCGCGGACACAGAAGTACACGGCGGAGCCCTGAGGAGCACTTTAAAACTCGCACATAACATTCCACCGGAAGTGATGTGCTGGAAGCTGACCAGAAATGAGGTAATTTCATGAGATTTTGACAGAACCATGGAGGCACTTCAGGGCATGCTTCAGATCCATCACCATGTCCTCCTCCGACAGCGGGTTCACCTTGGAATGGGGGATACCGGCCATGTGAGCGGATCATGATATGTCCTGCACTGGGAGGCTCAGGTGGGCACTACAATGGGAGCCGGGCTGCTATAGTATCTTTATAGAATCTTTATTTCTTTCTCTCTGTTTCTTTCTCTGTTCTTTCCTTCTCTCTCTCTGTTTCTTTCCCTCTCTTTTTCTCTTTTTGCTTTCTCTCTGGTCTTTCTCTCTCTCTGTACTTTCTCTGTCTCTCTGTTCTTTCTTTCCCCTCTTTATTTCTGTTGCTCTCCCTCTGTTCTTTTTTTCTGTCCCCTCTTTTTTTCTCTCTGTTCTTTCTCTCCCCTCTTTCTTTCGCTCTCCCTCTGTTCTTTTTTATCTGTCCCCTCTTTCTTTCTCTCTCTGTTCTCTCTCTCCGTTCTTTCTTTCCCCTCTTTCTTTCTCTCGCTCTGTTCTTTTCTGTCCCCTCTCTCTGTTCTCTCTCTTTTTCTCTGTTCTTTCTCCTCTTTCTTTCTCTGTTTTTTCTTTCTTTACTTCTTTCTCTCTCTGTACTTTCTTTGTCTCTCTACTTTCTTTCTCTCTCTGTACTTTCTTTGTCTCTCTATGTTCTTTCTTTCTGTTCTTTCCCCTCTTTCTTTCTTTTGCTTTCCCACTGTTCTTTTTTTCTGTCCCATCTTTCTTTCTCTCTGTTCTCTCTCTCGCTGTTCTTTCTTTCCCCTCTTTCTGTCCTTCCCCTTTCTCTGTTCTTTTTGCTTTCCCCTCTCTCTGTTCTTTCTTTGTTCTTTCTTTCCCCTCTCTTTCTTGTGCTATCCCTCTGTTTTCTTTTCTTTCCCCTCTTTCTCTCTGTTCTCTCTCCGTTCTCTTTCCCCTCTTTCTTTCTCTCGCTCTGTTCTTTTTTTTCTGTCCCCTCACTTTCTTTCCCCCTCTTTCTTTCTCTGTTCTTTCTTTCACTCTGTTCTTGCTTTCCCCTCTTTCTCTCTGTTCTTTCTTTCTCTCTGTTCTCTCTTGCTTTCTCTATTCTCTGTCCCCTCTTTCTTTCTCTGTTTTCTTTCTTTCTCTGTTCTTTTTTTCTGTCCCCTCTTTCTCCGTGTTCTCTCTTTCCTTTTCTGTTTCTTTCCCCTCTTTCTTAATCCTTTCTTCTCTCCGTTCTTCCTCTCTGTTTTTTCTCTCTCGCTCTCCTTTCTCTCTCTCTCTGTTTTCTTTCTTTTCCTCAGTACCTGTCAGTGTGCCCACAGTACCAGCCACTGTGCCCATAATACCAGTGACTGTGCCCTCGGTACCAGTCAGTATTATCAGCAGTGCTAAATGGGTGTGGTTGGACATGGGTGTGACTAGTTGTGAAATGGGTGTGATCGGGGCGTGACCTAAAATTTGCCGCAGCCTTTGTCCCGCTTTCCCTTCTTCAAAAGTTGGGAGGTATGGTTTAAATGTTCCCTTTATTTTTTGGGAGTATATAATTCAGAAGGTATGATGAGCGGAGGAGAGTAGGCCCTATCGCTAGAAGAAGACTGGGCCCCTGTTGGTCAAAGCCACAATGCCATGCTTAGGTAGGACAGTCTGGTGCTTGTTCAGTCCTTTTCTCATCTCTTGGAAGATGACAGACATGTCGCCTTCAGCATGCTCCAGCCTTCCCTTGTTAATGGGTTTCAGTGGAGCGAGATACCGTGAGGAGAAAGTAAGGTGCCTTGTCCAGTCTTCTCTTTTGCAGTCTACATAGCACTTAATATGGAAGAGCTGATGGGTCTTCGTAACCCCAGATCAGCTCTGCTAGTTACCAATGCTGTCCCAGGGGGTTGTTTTTCACACATAACTGAGGCTCCATGCTGCATGGGACCAGATTTTTACAGTGTTGGTAAAGCTAGATCCTGCACAGTACAAATGGATGGTTTGAGCACAAGGGTTGCAACTGCCAGTCTCTGGCAACATCCAGGATTGCCGCTAGCCCCATTCCCATGTAATCCTTTAAATACCATGGTCAATGGCAACCTTCAACCATAAGTGTTTGTGGTGGCGGCCAATGGGTCACAATGTAGCCAGAAATCTACAAAAGGCCTCCTAGTTAACTTAATGATTGTAAACCTATTAAAAACACCTAAAAGGGTAATACATTGAATTAAAAAATAAAAAAATCATCCTTACTAAAAACAAAAACATGGAATGGTGAAAATGTGTACCACTAGCTGCACCGGTCAGGTGACTTGAGCAGTATATCTGATGTTTTACAATGAGGCTTTGCTCAACGTCACTTGACCTCAGGTGGCTGACAGAATGCTGACAAAACCCCTTCCAGTAAGTGAACAAAACAGTTTATTTTTTTTTAATTTTGCCCAGACAACCACTTTGAAGAACTGCCATTTCTTTCTACCCCAAAAATAACAGTCTGCTTTCAGAGCCTTTGTACATGCGGCACTATTTTGTATGGTAAATTGACTGGCCCTATGTGGGAAACCCAAAGAACCAATTTTAGTAAATAAAGTCCATCGAGTGTCACTAATATCCAGCATGCTCACTGTTGCCATGGCATGGCTGTACAGATTACATTAAAACGTATTGCAGGGTACCTTCATTTTTTTTATGTTTTGCATTTCATGCAAAAGTGGAGCATCGCTATAAAACAAACTGCATAACACACACACACACACACACACACACACACAGTACCCACTTTACACACTGCCTTCTACATACTGCACACCACTCCCAACATAATACAAAACAGCAGATGAATGACAGCATCAATTATATATGAAGCATTTCTGTGTGACCTCAGACTAACCTCCATATCAATGTCAGTTCGGAGGCCAAACCTCTATAGGCCACTTTCCTGCTTAGACTGCAGGTTAAAGTCAGCTTGTCATATTTTAGTTGAATCGGTGGGGACAGAGCTATAACTTGAAGCTTCTGTGCCCCAAATTCTGTAAATGTAATCCTACCCCTCACGAGCCATGTATAATACTGGCTCCTGCTTGTGTGGTATTTAGGCCTCCTTGTTCTCTAGGGCCTGGGTGGCACTGCCACCTTTACATCCTCTCTAACCATGTTTGCCAAAACTTTTTGGATGGCAGTTAAGGTGATAAAATGCACTGGTGGGAAAAAAAAAAAAAGGATTAAAAACAATGTTTTTTTTTTGTCAGTCCAGGTCTTGATTCCTACTCTGTGAATGTGTGTTTAGGCTTTGTCTAAGGAAGTTGCATTACAGCTTCATGCACAAAAAAAACTCATAGAAGTGCAGCTGTTCTGCAGGTTTCAGCGGCACCTTGGAGACTTGATAACCAGTAGTTTGGAAGGCCTTTTTTTTTTTTTTTTTTTTTTTTTTTTTAAGAGTTAGGCATACCTACACCTGTGCCTGGTGTAGGAGTTTGTAGACTTAGATGCTTGCTAAATCCTACTGGTCCCTAAAATTATACCATGGCACACTTCAATACATTCATAGATAAGAAATTAAATCTCAAAGCCTTCATGAGGCAAACATTTTTATGGGGTCCCATGGGGATATATAAATTTCCCAACATTCCTACATTTTTCATGTCTATAAAAATGTTGGCAATATTATCATAGCAAACAGTGTCACCTGATAACAGTGATATCTGGTTTCTTCCAATGTGATTGTTGCTAATCGTGTTCAAGTAGGTTTCTCATGGGACTAGGACATACAGTCACGGCTGAAAGTCTTGGCACGATTGAAATTGTTCCAGAAAATAAAGCATTTCTCCCCCCAAATTATTGCAATTACAGATGTTTTGTTATACACGTTTATGTCCTTTGTGTTTATTGGAACACAAAAAACCTGAGGGGAGAAAAAAAAAAGGCAAATTGGACATAACTTCACTCAATCCCCCCAAAATGGGCCTGACAAAATTGTTGGCACCCTCATTTTAATATTTGGTTGCACACCCTTTGGAATTAATAACTGAAAATCGCTTCCTATAACAATCAACAAGCTTCTTACACCTCTCAACTGGAAGTTTGGACCACTTTCTTTTTTTAAACGGCTCCAGGTCTCAAATATTTGAAGGGTGCGATGCCATGTCCAAACAGCAATTTGAAGATCTCTCCACAGGTGTTCTATGGGACTTAGATCCGGACTGCTTGCTGGCCTCTTCAGAGCTCTCCAGCACATTGTGTCCATCCATTTCTGGATGCTTCTTGAAGTATGTTTGGGGTCATCGTCCTGCTGAACTAGGATGCAAACCCTGCTTTCTGACACTGGGCACTACATTATGACCAAACATCCTTCGGTACTCTTCAGATTTTATAATGGTTTGCACACAGTCTAGCAATCCGTGCCAAATGCAGCAAGACCACTCAAAAAGATCTTTGAACCTCCACAATATTTTACTGTAGATACGATGTTCTTTTCTTTGTAGGCCTCATTCCATTTTTGGTAAACAGTAGAATTACCGTATGTGCTTTACCAAAAAGCTCTATCTTTGGTCTCTTCTGCCCACAAGACTCCCTGAAATATTTAGGCCTACTCACATACACTTTGGCAAACTGCAGTCTAGTTTTTTTTATGCCGCTGTGTCAGCTGTGAGGTCCTTCTGGGTTTCCTGCTACAGCGTTTCATTTCATTCAAGTGTTCATACTGACACTGATGCACCGTAAACCTGCAGGACAGCTTGAATTTCTTTGGAACTTGACTGGGACTTCTTATCCACAATGTGGGCTATCCTGTGTTGCAACCTATCACTTTTTCTCGCTGTCCAGGGAGATTAGCTACAGTGCCAAGGGTTATAAACTTCTTGATTATGTTGTGCACCATGGACAAAAGAACATCAAGATCTCTTGAGATTAACTTGCAACCTTGAGATTATTGATATTGTTCAACACTTTTGGTTCTCAAGTCCTCAAACAGTTCTCTTCTTTCTGTGCTCCATGCTTATTTTGGCACAATCAGAAACACAATGCAAAATAATTGAGTTAAGTTCTCCCCTTTTTAACTGGTTTCAGGTGTGATTTTCATATTGCTCATACTTGTTACTTGCCACATTACATGCTTGAAACAAAAGTTGTTTAGCCACAGTTTTGGAAAGGTGCCAAGGATTTTATCCAGCCCATTTTTGGGGTTTTGCATGCAATGATGTCTAATTTGCCTTTTTTTTCCTCAGTTGTTTTGCCTTGTTACAGTACACACAAAGGAAATAAACATTCTGGAACATTTTCAAAGGGTGCCAGCACTTTTGGCCATGAATATAAAAGTCATTATTTTGCTACCAACAATGTTAGTAAGAATGGGGAATTTTGGAGGTTGTATCCGCAGAACCTGATACAATTGTATTATGATCATGTACAGTAATCAGAACACTACCCCGTCCAAAATGATCCAGGTATATGTAGTCCTGCTCATCACTCTTGGTACCTATGTCATTTAAGTACATAATGTGGAATATCTCCTGAAAAAAAATTAAATCAAGTGAAATAGTTTTTTGTATAGAGCATTAAAAACCATTAAAAAGCATGTATAAACCATTAAAAAACAAAAAAAACAAAAACAAATCGGAGGGAAAAAAAAAATAGAAAAACCTAAAGCTTGCTGGGACACTTGTATTGGCACTCTTTACATTAAATTAGTATGAACACCTGCAGATCTAGCAGTTCTCTAAAGACTGAGCCTTGTATTGGCCCCGCCCCATCACTGATTGGATGCTGTGTACACTGTGCGTGGGCAGAGTGCTGCTAATTACTGGTGGAGGCGTGGCTTTACTGCACAGCAACAGCTTTACTAGTTCTCTAGTAATAATCTCCTGATTTTATAAAAGCTGCGGCGGGCGGCACATCACTGGAGTCAGGTTTTCTGCCCCTACATCATGCTGCACTCGGATTCAGTAGCAGAAGCCTGAAAACATTCCCTTTAAAAAGAGGTCATAATGATAATTAAAAAATACAAGCGAAAAAAAATTAGTATGAAAACACATTTTCATTCGCCTATGGTAAATCACAAATGAGAATCACCTGTGATTGGCTAATTGGTCACATGGGCACAGACAATGAATGAGGACTTCAGTGTTTTAAAAAGCCACAGGGTAGGCAGTCTGTGGATATCAGAACTGAACTGTTATTAGCAAACACAAGACTTCCAAAGGCTGTCTCCAAAGACCTTGGCATCCCAGTTTCAACAGTGTGCAATGTTATTAAGAAGTTTGCCAAGTATGGAACCATCAAGAACCTCCCTGGACATGGAGGAAAGAGGAAAATTGACAAGAGGTCTTCAAATGTTTGTACGAATTGTGAAGAAAAAAAAGAAACCCACATCCAAAGACCTGAAGGCCAGCCTGAAACAGTCTGGGATCATGATTTCAACAAGTATCATATGCCACACACTAAACCAAGCAGTGTTTTATGGGCAAAGGCCAAGGAAGGAACCACTGCTGAAGAAACTACATAAAAGAAATGACTGATCTTTACCAAAGATTACCTTGACAAATCACAATCCTGCCAGGAAAATGTTCTGTGGTCAGATGAAACAAAAATAGGGATTTGGCAATACAAAGCAACAGTTTGTTTAGAGAAGGGGCAATGAAGCCGATAAGGAAAAAAAAAACAACCTAGCAACAGTTAAGCATGGTGGAGGATCCATAATGCTGCGGGGTTGCTTTGCTGCATCTGGTACTGGAGGCCTTGACCGTATCACAGGAATCATGAAATCATAGAATTATCAAGAGATTTTAGAGCAAAATGTTCTATCCAGTGTAAGAAAACTTTTTTTGATATCATGGGTCCTACAGCAAGTCAATGAACCAAAGCTCACATGCTAAAGTACATAGAAATGGTTGAAAAATAAAAAAAATGGACTGCTTTAAAATGGCCAGCAATGAGACCTGACCTCAATCCCATTGAGAATCTGTGGTGTGAGCAGAAATCTGCCATTGGGAAAAAGAACCCTGCAAACACTCAAGAGCTTGAACATTCCATTTATTTCTGAAGTTATTGTACAGCCTATGAAAAAAAAAAATGATAGGGTGCCAATAACAATGAGTAAGACTGTAGCAGTGATTTCTGACATTGTGCCAGTGCTGTAGAGTCAGTTACAACTCTCAACATGTCTGGTTCCATTAAAGCTTGGAGACCACTAATGTAAAGTATAACAGAATTCTGTTATGGTTGTGACAGATGGTTGGATCATATTGGGGGCAGTGTCCCAAGTATAGGCTATAATAGAATTTTAATCTGTCCATGGTCCCATTGAGTGGTGTAGTGTGTCAACAGAATGTGACAATGTTGTATTTTAATTTGTATATAAACAGATTCAAAATAACATGACCCCATGATTTACAGACTATGAAATGATGACCATTGGGGATATTTAGCAGTCACTGAACACATTTCCAGCTGGTTAGAAAGTGATCAACAACAGATGCGGAGATGGGTACGTTATGTCACGCACAGCTGACATGTTGCTCCATCTATGGTCACACCCAACATCTGCTTTTTAAGAAATATTCCCGTATCTGCTAGGATGCTAGAACCAATCCACAAAATCATTTTAACAAAGTGATGAGATTGCAGCAATTAGGATCACAAGACATTTGTAAATCACAAAATAAGACTGGAAGAAAAGAGGCAAGATCCAAGCCAGTGCATGTAGGCAATAAGGGTATAGTTGGGCCCCTACCAGAGTGTGCTACTCTCCCAGAATATCCAAGACACAGTAAAAGAAGTCCTCCCAAAAAGCCCCCAAATACAGTAGATAAAAATTGATAATCTAAAACCTGACGTATTTGGATGGGATTGCCCTACCTATTTTACATGTATGGAGACCTTCTCACTGTCCCAGACATTCAGTGCTGGGGAAGACAATGATCCAATCACTCAATGGTTGATCCTTTTGTTCAGCAGGGAGATAAGCCGCAGCCATGAGGAGTAAGGCAGCGGCTCACTCAGAACACAGGAGATGAGACTAGTCTTCCTGTGTATGGCCGGGAGAAATTGGCAGACAGCTGTCCAATTTGTATGGCCACCTTAGCAATCAGCTGAAAAATATCCAAGGTAAACAGGTATCTAAACTTTCTGAATATGATCCTTTTCTTACTATTTGGTGTTGCAAACAGTGACTTAAAATGACTTGTGTAGCATACAGGGTAAAATATAAAACGTCACGTTAAGGCTGGTTTTACATTTGCGTATTTTTGCTGGCCGTTTTTGCGGCCCCAGTAGATTTCTATGGGGCCGCAAAATCGGCCCGCAAAAATTAGAAGGAGGGCCGTGCTCCATATGGCAGTGAGGGCCGGATTTGCGGGCGTAAAAAAATATTGAGCTTCCGGACACGGCTGCAATGCATTTCAATGGTTCCACAAAAACGTTACGTTGTTTTTGCGGTACACCGTATTTGAGGATTGCCATTTTTTCCCTGCTATGTTCTAACAGGGAAGAATGGCGATCTGAGAATGTTATTTTGCGGGAGACAGCAAAAATCACGGCAATACGGCCCGCAAAAAAGGGCCACAAAAAAACACGGCAAGTGTAAAACCAGCCTAACCAAGTAATTTCCAATTTGCAAGTAAAAGTAACAGATAACTGGTTGTGTTTCTACCATTTTTCTACTCAATGTCCTTGATCATCTGTAAAATATTGTAATATCAGTGGCATTTTAGCTACATGAAAAGAGAGTCCTGCCCAAAATTTATCCAGCACAGACACCAAAGGGGAGCAGCCATCTCTCCTAACTCCCTCACGTGTATGATAGTGTGCTCTGATGTGTGATTGCTATAAGATGGCAATATACATGTCCATTTCCAGTTCTTAAACTTTAGCATCGAAAATTGTCCAATAGTCACTGGTGACAATTGGACAATTTTCGATGCTAAAGTTTACAAACTGGATATGGACATCTTACTGACTGGCACACTGGTATAGAGACAGGAAACTTCCCACAATCTCAAAAAGAGGCAGTGAATGTACAAGCTGCTTATATGACATTGTGGTGGCAGCAGATTTCTTGCACGTTGTAGGCTTTTGCGTGGAGATGTTTTTTTTTCCGTGCAGCTTTTGAACTGAATTCTCTGAGTTCTGGATAGCCAATGAAAAGAATGAGGAGTGTCACGTCGGTGGTCATGCCCGCCGCCACTCCATCAGCGGCGGGTCCGCCGCTGCCTCCACTCACCGGGCCGCGTCCTGCCGCCCTGCTCGCTCCACTCATGCGGTCCCACTCCGTGCTTCCTCTCTTCCTCCCTCCCAGCCATCGGCTGTGCCGCGCATGCGCCTTAGGCCGCGGGCGCACGCACTGCAGGATTCTTAACCCTGCAGTGGGCGTGCAGAGCCTTTGCCGGCCAATCATTCACCAGCGCAGGGTTTATTAGGCGGCTCCTCCCTACGGGGGACGCTTGATTATCGCGTGTCACTCCTGCGCTAATCTCGGACGACTTATAGGGGTTCTATAAGTTATTCCTCCTGTCCTGTTTTCCGTCTTCTCCCCTGTCCTGGTGTTCCTGCCTGTGTCCGCTCCACTCCTCGTCCTGTTCTCTCGTTCCTGTGTCCATCCTGGTCCTCGCCCTGGTTCTCCTGCCTTGTGCCTGTCCCATCCGTGTTTCTCTCCGTGTCTTTTGTGCAGTATCCGGAAAGTAGTCCTGTACCCACCACCCGGTACCTGCTGTCTTCTCCTAGTACTCTGTACCCCGTCCGGTACTCCGGTCCCATTACGCTGTGCCCTGTTTGGTACTCCGGTCCTGCCTATAACATACCCTGGTCCTTTGAGCCGTCCCTCTTGGTATCAGCTGTTGCGGTGTCTGACTCTCGCAGGCTTGCCCCAAACGGTCCCTGTATAGGGGTCGGCTCCACCTGGTGCACTCGCCCCCAGGGGCCTCAGTTCCGAAACCCAGAGGGTCCACTCTCGGACGCTGCCTATCCCTGCCGCATCACAGAGAGGATACTTCAATAGTCTGCGAGTGAGATGATGAGGACATGCAGTACCATATTTGTCGATTCAATGTTAGGAAAAAAGCAGGTTTGTAAAATTTGAGGTGTCAGAATGTGGTAGAAATTATGTAAAGATAATTAAATTTTGGCCACAAAGAGTTTGAGAAAGTGGAAAGAGAAGCAGTATATTGCTGATAGATATGGCTGATAGACACTATGGAATTCTGGACAGCAGATATGTGACATCTCAAGGCTTAGGTGGAGAGGAAACGGGACCCTAGGGCAGAGTCCTGAGAAACACCAACATAGATTTGGGCAAGATGAGGAACTGGTGTGATAATGGGAGACACCAGATGGACAGTATTTACTGATCTGAGGTTATTTAAACCGAACTGGTCATCAGGATTTTGCTCAATAAACTACAGGCATCGTCAGGGTGGCAATGTTAAACTATTTACAATTATACCTGGGGGTGAAGAAATTAGTCTTGTGGTTCTTGTGTAATCTTCATGCTCTAAGCCAGAGAAACCAAGGAAAGACCTGCACACAGACTCTCCCTGTCTCTATTATGAGGAACATGTTTGTGCTTTGTAGCAGCCTGTGGGTAAGTGTTTCCTTGATTTCTGTGGCTTAGAGGAAGAGAAGACTCTTTCTACAGTCCCACTCCAGAGCACAGGCATATGATTAACTGAAAACTTCTAAGACTGATTACACAAGAAACACAAGATGGATTTCTTAACCCAAGGTATAATTTTAATCAGTGTAATAGCGGCAACCTGGAAATGCCTGTAGTTTACTTAACAAAATCCTGCTGACAGGTTTGCTTTAATAGCCTGTTTGCTCTGCACAGGTTGCTTGTATAATCTGCAATAGATCACTCAGGTCGCATAGGCGGACATTGTTCTTGTCAGCTTGAGTCCTGTTTACACAGAATGATGCGGAGAATGAGGATTTTTTTTTTTGCGCAGCACAAAAGGTCATTTCACCCAACAAATTAGTGTTTTTCTTGTTTGTCGGGTGACCGGCAGCCCTTAAGATGGCACAGGCACAAAACATCAAGACATATTTGTATTCCAAGTCTGAATGGTCAGTGTGATGCAAATTACAATACTGATTATTGCTATTATTGCTAATAGACTATGCAATCAGGGCTACATACTACACACTGATGCCAAAAGTTGTAATAATTTTCCCCTGTTGTGCCCATTAAGAGCAGGACTGATTAGTATCCATAGAATGATCTATTGCTTATATCAAACACTCAGAGCAGTTATTGCTATGACAGTGCCCATAGCAGTGTGCTAGCCACCATGCCCCTATTCCACAAACTTCACCCTGTTCTTTGCTCTTCCATGCGAGTAGCTAGTTACTAGTCTCCTAAATGGGTAAGGTTCTATATAAATCACTTATCAGCTTTGGAGAATACTAGTTTGATTGTGGTATTGTGCTCAGGGCACTTTTTGTTGGACATGTTGGGTGCCTTGTGAAAGAGGCTTATGAACCCAGTAGCAATGTAAATTTTAGATTGCCCATTTTTCCAGTCCCTATTAGAGCATGCAGAGGATGTGGTGTGAAGCATCTCTGACATTAACGGGCACCAGCAGAGGTGCAGCCAGCAAACTATGCATTTACATTGTGGTTCCCCTGGAGAAGTGTCTGGCTAACAGCTAGAAGTTAGTCTTTGGGGCACCTGCTATTTTACTCTCGTTTGGATAGCCCTTTAGCTCTTTGTGGATCCCCAGGAAAAAATCCTAATAAAAAAAAAAGGTTCATGTTGCTGGGATTACAAGCAAAGGTCAACTTATATTCATGTTGAGCTTCTCTCTGGTAGAACCTCAGGATGTCCTAACAATTGCAGGCTTAGTTGTAGTACTTAAACTGGGGAGATCCACAAGGTTCCTCAAGGTTCTAGGAATTAAGCTATTACAATTCAAACAAGGAAAAGCAAATTGTATTCGTGATCATTCTTTGACCCAAAATGTTCTTTGGCCTTTGAAACTGACCAGTAATAAACCACCGATCAGCTTGTCTGTTGTCCATCAATGGTCATTTAACATTCTGGATCTGTAATAGTCCGTGGGTAAAGGTGCCATTATTCTTCTTGCAGTGTTTTACCTAGACTATCAATGTAACCAGTGATCTGAACAGACTGGGATTGTCCCTTCAAAATCACATTTTAGGATGGTGCAATGTGTGTCACAAGTAAGACTACTGTGAAAATGGATGGAAGTTTAGAAGCACGTTGTGTCATACCGGTGCACTACACAACCCAAGGGGATACAACAGAACGCATGAACTATATTGTTAACAAGGTTGTATTTTTGGAATCAAGTATGATTAATTTGAGAATTAATTTCCTTCAGCTTATTTCTTAAAACTACATATAGACATACAGTAAACTTACCCTAAGTAGACATGAAGCTACAGATCCTCCATACATACTATATTGAATTTCACACCCTTAAATCTATACATATAAATCAGCTTTATTTGTAAGGTCTGCTTACCAGCACCACATTGAATTTTTCTTCCAGTTCTTCCGAATTTGGTCTTGGAAGCTTGGAAGATGATCCTTCTCTTTGTTTTTGAGGTGGAGTCCCATTTGTTGGCTGTGTCTTTGAGTCCCGGGCCTGGAACATTTCCAGGGACCCAGCTGCGTTCCCCATAATCCAAACTGCTCCGCGTTTCCACGCTCCTAGCTCCAGCCTTGATACTTCCAGTGATGGGGGACAAGGATTAGGTCAAGAAGATGTATAATGTATAGGAGGCTTACTACAAAGTAGCAGTAAGGTTTGACGTGGACACACCCGACTTCCGATTATGTGGTTGTGTTCTATGCATCACATGCTTGCCACAACTACCAAGGGGTACAAGCAGAAGTAAGGAAGGTGTGGCAATAGATTTTGCAAGCAAAAGTGATTTACTGAGGTAAAGGAGCAAAAATTACATCGTAATGTGTCTCGTCTCTTCTTCTTTCTCTCTGAGGTCTCTCTACAGTGTCAAGATTCAGTTCTTGTCCCGTTGCAAGAACTTGCTTGTGTGGCTGGCCCTTTTATTGGACATTTAGGGGGAAGACATACAACGCAGCTGACCACAAGGCAGGAGGAAGTAAGGTTTCAAAATCAGATGGTAGATGTTGAGAGGGAGGAGGAGGTATTTGGTTTAGGTTCGTTTTTTTCTTCCCAAGTCCAAAAGGATGCCGTCTAAAAAGTATATAGATGAATAGTAGTATACAGCAGGAGAAGATCAATGCAGGGAGCGACGTGGAGACACAGGGAATGGTGTATACAATGATGGAAAGGCAAGGAGCATGTGCTGAAACCAAATACCACTACAGGTTATAGGATCTCCGTACCTTCAATATTCAGGATCTGTTAACCCTAAAACACTGCTAGGAAAGCTTGAGGTTCCATAATATACAGAACGTTATAGAGATAGTAAGTAAAGTAACTAAAAGTACCAAAAAAGGATTATCTAAAAATCTTATAGACACAAATCTAACAGAAACTATCTGGCCATAGCGCTATGCTGCCAAGAAGCAAGCTGTATGCTGTAGCTGGTTGTGAACATGCAAAGAGGAGTCAAATATGAAAACTCTGTTCTCACCAAAACCCTCCCCAACTTTGAGTTCAGCTGCTTCTCTGTACTGGTACCCAGACACTAAGTACATGCAGGCCAATCTTTAAATTTTTCCCTTTTTGTTTTTAAAGAGCTTTAATTTTTATGCACTTTTTATTGGGACCATGTTGGTGTTCATACAACTATCTGAAAAAAATGGGATAAAAAGAGAAGAGGTTAAAAATGCCAAATCATTAATTTGACCATTTTGGTATTTCTTTCATTCAGCATATACGATAAATATATGCTTTTAATCGTTCGGACACGTGCATGGCGATACTTAGATTTTTTTTCTTATTTTAATTTTTTTTGTGAAAAATAGGACAATTTATACTTTTATACTTATTTTTAAATATAGTTTTCATTTTTCACATTTTGTGTTTCATTATCCCTTCTAAGGGACTTGAACCTGCGACTGTCTGCAATGTGGCACTTTTTTGTTTTCTTAACTATTGGCATTACCTGTTAGGTTATTTTTTTTACATTTTAGAATACCAGCATTTAAGAAATTATATATCTGTGAGATATAATAAATACCTTATGTATGCATTATTCATATACATACACAAAAGTCACAGCATGCAATAGTTTGATCTGTTTTTTTTTTTTTTATCAGATGTGCCCATTAAACTCAGTGGGTGCATTAAAAACCAGATACCATACTGATACCATCTATACGACATCTGAGTTTTATGGATCTATTGCAATTATTAATATAGAAAACCGTATTTGGACTATTATATTTTAAAATGTTGATGTACAAAAAGGATGCCATACAGAACTCTATAGAGGCAAAAAAATAGTTTGGTGCAGACAGTCGTATGAAAAAAAAAATAAAAAAAAATTGTTCAGTTTTTATCCAGAAAAGCAAACAATTCGCTTGTCTCCTTACCCAAACTGACCAGCTTCATATATATTCCCATGATCCTGGAGAGGTCTGATCACAAGAATCACAGCTAGCCTGTGCATCATGGTCTGAGAAACACGGATTTGTGAATCAGGCCCAATGCATCTGAAGTTATGCCTTCCGTATCACAAGTACTTTTCAATAAGCATAAAAGATCATTCATCATAAGTGCTGTAGTCATTCATGAAAATATGTCGATAGGACTGTTCCTCACCATCATCCTCGATCATTATACCCAGGGTACAGACCAAAATATTATTAACTTGCATGATGTTACCACTAGAGGGCAGCCACTCTTAATATCAGTTTGCAATTACTGGTCACAAAAACGTGGCAGAAGCATTTCAGGGGTTAATCTTTAATGAACTTTACACACCTTTATCTTATATTATCCTTTAATAAACTGCAAAATCACTGACACTCATAGTAGAAAATGAAGACAAGACAAACATCACATTCAGTTCGGGTATAAAACACACAAATGATCATAGAAAGGACACATTTGGCACCTTGTTTTTTTTGTTTTTTTACAATTTTCAGTAGTCCGAGACTGCTTGGATATATACATTTTGCCTGACAATCCAGTCTTCAGGCCAAGTTGACCTTTCCGTTTGCATATTCCATTTTGTACATAAATTCTGTTTTTCCATTAGCCTGTTACTGTAGATGAAAAGCGCAAATGGAAATGTGAACGTAGCCGGAGGCTGTGCCTTTTTAGCTACCAGTCAGTCTCTAAAACTTTGAGACCAATCTTGGCATCAGAGAAAGAGAAAACAGTATAGCAGTCAATTCACCACAATCCCCCATCACAGCATTTTAATAATCTGATAAAATACATTTTCAATGGTGGTCTGCAATTACAAAAAAGGTTCCACAAAAAAAAAAAAAAAAAAAAAATGTATGGCGCCACTCTAGTCTCTGGGTCTTGTCTGGTATTGCACCGCTTCTCCATGTAAAAAAGGCTGAGGGGTGGGAGCGCCATTTCTTGCAGGTCCTCCCCTTTATGAGAAGATCCTAAGCAAATATACAGGACATTGTAATTTTCAGGACTAAATGGAGGACTAACCTACAAAGGTAGGAACGCCTGCAGGGAAGAGAACTTCCATTCTGAATATTAGTGAAGACATCTACATATAGCACAACATAAGATGATCATAGGCAGTATACCGCAAAATGGATTTAAAGGGGTTGTCCAGATAAGAAAACATGCAGACTTTTCAGAAACAGTGCCAACCCGGATCATGGGGTTGTGAGTGGTACTGCAGCTCAGCATCATTCAATTCAATAAGGCTGAGTTGAAATACCAGGCCCAAGCCTTGGTTAGGGGAATTGCTGATTTTGAATGAAAGCTGCCATGTTTTTCGAATGCTTAAAACCCCTTTAATAAAGGAGTGCTCCTCACATGCAATGTGCAGTAGATGTAATGCCCTGAGAGGTCCGCTGTACATAACAGACTGCATTATATATACATATACACCTGCTGGCTATGGCAGTACATAGGCTTCTCCAATTACTCATTAGTATAGTAGTGGCTCCTCATGGCCATATCTATATACCCAATGTGCTGGGTCTTGCATTGACAGGAGCTAGATGGCTGGTTGGAATTTGCCGCTTCCTTCAGTTCAGGCAATCTTTACAGTTCCATCCCTTGGTGAACGCTCCGCCCGTAGACAGTGGACAGTCAATTTGGCCGATGTTTCTGCTTGTCCATGGGAATTGGATGCCTCACATGTATACACCCCAGCATCATTGGGCGAAACATCGGATATAATAAGGGTGCAGCTCCCTGACTCCTCATACTCTATCTCAAATCGCTTAGACTCCTGGATTGGGGATCCAGAGAAAAACCACAAGACTTCAGGGTCTGGGAAACCTAGATGAGAGAAAAAGTATGGGGATGGGAGAGGAGTGAAAAAATGCTTTTCCGAAGATGCATTTAGACAAGAAAATAAAGTTGGCGAATGAAGAGTTCATAGTGTCGCCAGTTCCAAAGCACCGAACAATCATATTAGCACTTGATGCGTCCCCATATTTGTTCAGCGGTTTTGTATATAGTCGATCAGCGCTCGTAAAAGGTGCATTGATTGGCCAAAATTTGCTCTACTAGATGCACCTTTATTTTGTAGGTTTTTTTTATTTGTTATAGCATATCCTACAGACTAATCACTTCCACCAGTCCCTAATCCCAGTGGGACCATCGCACCTCTCACACAGCAAATGTTTATACTATTCTGTAGATTTTAGAAGAAGGCAGTATATCAAGTGAAAATTTACACAAACGTGGGAAACATACAAATTCTAAGCAGATATTGACCTGGTGGGAATCGATTTAGGGCCACTGTTAATAAAGGTAAATTTTAGAGGTGTACAAAAGGGCAATTGGACAAGGCCGCCTTCCCTAGAAGTTCCCTCATAAGAATGCTCACTGCCCTGGACTTTCAGGAACTTTACCAATAATCCCATTACAATTTTAAGGGGCTTTCCAATACCATATCTATGATATACTGTATCTTCAAGATCTGTAGCACCTGGGACTGGCTACTAAACAGGGTGATGTAGCTCTAGTTTTCCTCTTCGCACTCATTTACATCTGGGTGGTAATCAGTGTGGGGGGTAATCAGTGTGGGGGGGAGGTGATAATAGGTGGTGATCAGTGGGGGGTGGACATTTTAAGGTGTAGGACACATTTATCTGATAGTGATGACGTATCCAATGGCCTATTCTACTAAACACAGTTCTCTTATTAGAATACTGGAAAAATCATTTAAAAGGATATAAGAAATTGGGATCCAAACTACAAATCTAGTACCATGGACCAGGGATCATGTGCACTGTGATCAGCGCAACAATATCTCCTTGACTATAAGTATACAACAGCACACACACTAGTAATAATATATCTATACTAATTTATATAATTTTTTTGCATGTAGAAAGTCAAAAGCCAATAGCCATCAACTTACCCTCAATGTGGCAATGGAATCGTGCAGAACTTCCTACAACCTCTGACTGGTCCTGTAGAAGGGAGGAGAAGACAGGAGGCCTCTGGAGCTGTTCCTGCAGGAAGCTGAACACTTTCTTACTTTCAGAGTCATCTGTAATCACAAGACAGCAGCAGATAAGTGGTTAAGAAGTAAAACGAGAGGCCTTGGCAGACAGAAACCACCATAAGATCATGACTTGCCATCTGTGGTTGGGGAGGAGTTGGAGTCTGACTTGTGGCTCAGCATCGCCATCCTCTTCAGAGCCAAGACGGCTTTACCAGTTTTCTGCAGAAGAGATTGGGTTACTGCAAAAGATTTTTCCACATACCCATGCTAATATTACATGAAGGTTTGAACTCCATATTTCATGCATTTAGGATACAAGAAGCCCAATAAAATCCATTTTCATGCGATTATGCAGTTTATACAAGAGCAGGTGACCTGGTGTCATTTATAGTGGCTATAACCATGGCACTAGGTATGTCAGCTAATAAGTTTCACCACTGGTGCAGCACATTAATAAACAAAATGCTCGTTCATCAGCTGATTGGATCATTTGTGGTCCTGTAAGTTATGTTTGTCAGCAGCCCATCTTCCCACCTTAACATGGGATGTGCTGCCAATAACATTCCTGCAGTATGAGGACAGAGCGATCATTTTCTCCCCCCACAGTTTGTATTGGCCCATGTGAACGGCCATTAAATAAGCACCAATCCATTTGCATTTCGTCAACCAGCACTCATTATGAGCTGAAATCTGCAAACTAAATGGACCTTAGCAAGAGGACATCCTGTATTATGAATCCAGCTCCGAGGTACATTGCAGACTAACTTCAGATTAGTAAAGGAGAAGTAGTAACTATAATTTTTATGTAGATCTGAGCTGCGCAGAGAAAATACACAGTCCTTAATGCGGAAAATTTACAGCATTAGATTACATGTTCCCAGAACTCCAAGTGGTAATCTGCATGCCCTACAGAATAGTCCACTCACATTTTAAAGCCCCCATACACTTAACGGTCGAAAAAATGATGGTCAGATCTATGGTTCGTCTGGCAGCTGTCTTCCACGACTTTCCCATACACAGAAGCACGTGCTCTGCCAAGCACTTATGCATTCGCCATGAGAGCCACTGGCAGAATTCTCTGATGGCGCTTTATCTCTTAAAAGAACAAAAGGATCAGCATTCCCAAATCGGACATTCCAGATCCTTATCACCCCAACATCATCTGTCGTGGAAAGATTTGGAGGCCCCCATACACAGATACTCCAACTAACCCATTAATATTGGCAAGTTCATTTGACCTAGTCTGATGGGAATGGGGTGCTAAAGCCTACGTTTCACTTTTTTCTTGCCCCCTCTTCTATTCTAGCCTTTGCGCTACTTACCTGCCATTTTTGCCTGGCCAAAAACTTTTTCATCCTTTCCTTTGACAGAGTCTTTGTGCTAGAAATAGCTTTGTCCTTAATCCAGGGGTGAGTTAAGGCTTGTTCTGCTGTAAGACGAGATCTAGCAAAGAACAAAGAGTCAATATCAATAATATGAGATCTGTGCAAGATTTTATGTAGCAAAGTCAATTACAATAGTTTCTCCACAAAGATAGAGATTGTGCAACCGATGTGGTTACACATGGGGCATCTCTTATCACTACCGGAAGGGGCACCATTGGTCCTGACAGCCTTGGCATAGGACCAAAGGATAGTTTCCGTTCACCCATACCTATGGAAAAACTGCTATAGTAGTGCCAACTACATTCCGTAGTACATGGATTGGGCAGTGTATATTATTTAGGCAGTATGGTATGGTTATTTGTAAACAATATAATTGTTTTATTTAGTGTATGTTCACATGGGTCATATGTTCAATTCTTGTGCATAACAGACAGCACATGGACCAACTTTGCCTATGGGCATTTTTTCACATGGACATCAAGTCCAATTTACGGACCAGACTAATGCATATAAAATGTAGACAGCTCCTGTCCACTATGAAGATGAGAACTTTGGCACCAGTCACGGACGATATGCAGACATAATTGATCGAGAGTCAGGGCTCAATGAGCTTAACCTTGGGTTCAAAAATGGATAAATGGATGACTAAAATTCATAGTATGTGTATAATCCATATCCATCTTGTTGCTGATGCACTGCATACACATATGTATACAGTACATATACACATCTTTTCTGCTGCAATATATCCAAATGGTAATCAAATCATTCAACTTCTGAACGGATACAGCCTGCATGTATTCACTCCATTCATTGTTAGCAAGCAGCCTGAATAGTACAACTCCCCACCTCTGCTGGCTGTCATTTCTGCTGCAATATATCCAAATGGTACAAGTCCATACTTCTGCTTTACCATTTTGCTACATATTTTAATGTGCCTGCTAAAGCTTTGGTATAACTTATTTGTTGCACTGTATATAATACTTAAGGGCCTTTCACACATAGCGATATCGCTAAAGCGTCACCGATTTTGTGACGCAACAGCGATATCGCCAGCAGTCTCGCTTTGTGTGACACATACCTGCGACCGACCCCCCCGCTGGATATCGCTGATCGTGCTCGAATGTCCTGGGCCATTTTTTCCTCATTGGTGTCCCGATGGTGCCGATTAGTGACGCATGGACGCAGGTGGAAGTCGTCAGAATCGCTGCAGTGTGACAGATAACAGCGACCCCCGACGGATCGCTTATCGCTGCTGCGTCGTTGGATAGATCTGCCTATTTGGCAGCTCACTAGCAACAATTTAGCGATGCACCAGCGATCCTGACCAGGTCATATCATTGTCGGGATCGCTGGTGCATCGCTAAATGTAACGGGACCCTTACTGCTTTATATCCGTGACTGGGGCCTCTCTAGATCTTATCAGGTGGAAGGTGCTATAGCATATAGATGCAGCCTGGTATAGTGCCTTTGATCATCTAACCCAGGGCCGCCATCAGGGCATGACAGCCCTTACTGCTGTATGGGGCCCCATGAACAGCAATACAGAAGGGGGCCCCACAGATCAGGGGCCCCGCTCCTGTGCTTCCAGTCATTAGGCCCCAAGTGCTGCGTGTCATGGGGTGACAGGCGGGCCCCATCAGCAGAGCCTCCACAGCGGCCGACATCCAGAGCTACAGAAGTGGTAACGTCATCATTACCTCAGGCCTTCACCATTGATCAGCCCGCCCCCTGATCACATGACGATGACGTCACCACAGGTCCTTTCAGCTCAGACAGCTGCAGCTCCATCTTTAACACAGGAGGGAGGCCAGGTAAGAAAAAAGTTTTTATTTTATTTTATTATTGAAAGGGGCAATATGTTTCACTGGCGGAATGGAGACTCGGGGGCAGGATTGGAGACACACAGGGGCAAATATGGAGAAATGGGGGCAGAATGCAAGACATGATGGGGGCAGAATGCAAGACATGATGGGGGCAGAATGCAAGACATGATGGGGGCAGAATGCAAGACATGATGGGGGCAGAATGCAAGACATGATGGGGGCAGAATGCAAGACATGATGGGGGCAGAATGCAAGACATGATGGGGGCAGAATGCAAGACATGATGGGGGCAGAATGCAAGACATGATGGGGGCAGAATGCAAGACATGATGGGGGCAGAATGCAAGACATGATGGGGGCAGAATGCAAGACATGATGGGGGCAGAATGCAAGACATGATGGGGGCAGAATGCAAGACATGATGGGGGCAGAATGCAAGACATGATGGGGGCAGAATGGAGACATGATGGGGGCAGAATGCAAGACATGATGGGGGCAGAATGCAAGACATGATGGGGGCAGAATGCAAGACATGATGGGGGCAGAATGCAAGACATGATGGGGCAGAATGCAAGACATGATGGGGCAGAATGCAAGACATGATGGGGCAGAATGCAAGACATGATGGGGCAGAATGCAAGACATGATGGGGCAGAATGCAAGACATGATGGGGCAGAATGCAAGACATGATGGGGCAGAATGCAAGACATGATGGGGGCAGAATGCAGACATGATGGGGGCAGAATGCAAGACATGATGGGGACAGAATGCAAGACATGATGGGGCAGAATGCAAGACATGATGGGGCAGAATGCAAGACATGATGGGGCAGAATGCAAGACATGATGGGGCAGAATGCAAGACATGATGGGGCAGAATGCAAGACATGATGGGGCAGAATGCAAGACATGATGGGGCAGAATGCAAGACATGATGGGGCAGAATGCAAGACATGATGGGGCAGAATGCAAGACATGATGGGGCAGAATGCAAGACATGATGGGGCAGAATGCAAGACATGATGGGGCAGAATGCAAGACATGATGGGGGCAGAATGCAGACATGATGGGGGAAGAATGCAAGACATGATGGGGACAGAATGTGCCAGTAAGACAGGATGGGGCAGAATGTGACAGTGAGACACAGGAGGGGGCAGAAAGTGAGACATGGGGGCAGAATGTGACAGTAAGACACAGCAGGGGGCAGAATGTGACAGTGAGACACAGGAGGGGGCAGAATGTGACAGTGAGACACAGGAGGGGGCAGAATGCGAGACATGGGGGCAGAATGTGACAGTGAGACACAGGAGGGGGCAGAATGTGAGACATGGGGGCAAAATGTGACAGTAAGACACAGGAGGGGGGCAGAATGTGACAGTAAGACACAGGAGGGGGAAGAATGTGACAGTAAGACACAGGAGGGGGAAGAATGTGACAGTAAGACACAGGAGGGGGCAGAATGTGACAGTGAGACACAGGAGGGGGCAGAATGTGACAGTGAGACACGAGGGGCAGAATGTGAGGCACGGGGGCAGAATGTGACACAGGAGGGGGCAGAATGTGAAAGTGAGACAGGACGGGGCAGAATGTGAGACACGGGGCATAATGGGAGACACATCATGCAGGATCATGGGGCAAGATGGATACGATGTAGACTGGGCAGGATCGCGAGATCATATGGGGGCAGAATGGATACTCATGAGGGCAGGATGAGAGAAAATATGGCTGAAGCCAGGAATGAGACACACGGGGGCCAGGATGGGGATATTATTACCATAGGGGCTAATTAAAGGATATTATTACTGCAGTGATGTATTTATTTTTTTTGAGGATACTGTTTTAAATGGGGGGGCGGTCCTGTTACTGTGCAGAGCGACACTATGTTGCCTTTTTTTCTTCATCTGGTGTAGTGTAGAAGTTGGGAAAAAAATAAGTAATGTGTTCTGCAAGCGGAGCTCTAGATAAATCTGTTATTTCCTGCAGAGACGAGCCCTGGCTGGAAGACGTGATGGCGGTGTGTGCTGGATGAAAGATAAAAAACAAAGATGAAGGACTTCACCCAGAGATGTCAGTGGTGAGTCAGTGTGTTACCTGTACACTGACACTATACACTATATACTGAGTGCCTTTGTGCAATGTCACCTGTGATCACTGTATTACCTGTACACAGACACTATATACAGAGGTCCTGTGCATAATGTCACTGTTGATCACTATATTACCTGTACACAGATCTGTGTATATGTTTTTTTTTTTATTAATGATCAGTATTGTAGTATTCAGTCACCATGTGGTGGTAATATGTGGTCTGGGCATGGTGCCGTGGTATTTGTTCCTTGTATGTGCTATTATTCTGTCACTGGTTGTAATATGTGGTCTGGTCATGGTGTGGCTGTATTTGTTACTTGTATGTGGTATTATAGGTCACTATGTGGTGGTAATATGTGGTCTGGACATGGTGTGGTGGTATTTGTCCCTTTGGATGTGATATTATTGGTCATTTTAAAAATTGAAAAAATAAAAAATATCCCTAAATTGTATTGGATATTTTAGCAAATGTTTAATAGGTTAGAGTAGAGTAGAGCTCGGCCAAAAGAGTCTACCTTGTCGTGGTGGCAGATTTAAAAAAAATCTTTTGGCCAAAACAAGAGCTGCTGGCTAGATGTGTGATCTGGTAATGAGAACTGTTAATGTGTGATATGTGAGAAGTGGAGTTTTTCCAAGAGAGAGGTGGGACTGTGGACAGTTTGAGGGGTGGAGGCGGGGCTGGGGTGGAGCCTGGGCGGAGTCTCAAGGGGGCCCCGAAAATTTTGCCAGTACGGGGCCCCAAAATTCCTAGTGGCAGCCCTGATCTAACCACCCTCTGGTGTGCTGGCCCCAGCTGCCAAATTTTCCCAAACCAGCTCCCACAATCCCTCTCTCCTGACCCTGTAGTGTGGCCTATATATGTAGTAGTTCCTAAGGGGAAACACGCAGTGTGGGATGCAGCACGCAAGCATCCCATAAGCAAAGCATCACAAAAGCTAAGCATCAAGAAAATGGCAGTTAATCAGGGCAGGAATCAGGTAACCGACACTTTGCTCTCCCCTTTAACCATTTGCTTTATTTTTATCCTCCTGTGCTCCCTTGCCATCCACATTCACCACCCCATCCCCCCTCCATCACGACTCATACACATCAGCCTCTCTATACTTCCCTCTCCCATGTACAGCTCCCATGCACTCACCTACCTGAGAAACCTCAGCCCATCTTGCTCAAACACATCGCAGAAAAAAACTACTTACAATTCCAACAACTACCTGCTCTTTATCTTCCTACTCCTACTGATTGCAGGGGACATCTCTTCCAACCCTGGTCCACCATCCCCCAACCTCAACCCCTACCTCATATTGAAACCATAATAATCTTATTAATATTACTTGCACTCACTCATCGCCATCTTTTAATTGTGTCCTCTGGAATCCACAGTCTGTTTGTAACAAGCTTCCTTTCCTGCATAACTACTTTCTGAACGCTCTTAATCTGTTGGCCCTCACTGAAACCTGGATTCAGGATTCTGACACTGTCTCCCCTGCTGCCATTTCCTATGGTGGCTTACAATTCTCTCATTCCCCGAGACCCACAAACAGACATGGTGGTGGAGTCGGAATACTCCTGTCCCACACAATGAACTTTACAGGTCATCCCCCCCCCAGTTCCATCACTCATTTCCTTCTTTTGAGGTCCACACCATCAGGCTCTTCCATCCCCTCTCCCTCAGAGTAGCGGTCATATACCGGCCCCCAGGCTCACCCACCCACTTCCTTGACCACTTTTCAGCCTGGCTGCCGCACTTCATGTCCTCAGAAATACCAACTCTTATTCTGGGAGACTTCAACATCCCCATTAACAGCCCTACTTCCACATCTGCATCACAGCTTCTATCACTAACCACTTCTCTAGGTCTCTCGCAGCTTTCAACCTCTGACACACACAAGGACGGTAACACCCTTGATCTGGTCTTTGTCTGGCTCTGTTCAATCTCCCAAATAAATAACTCACCGCTTCCACTCTGACCACATTCTCTCCTTCACGCTCACAAATCCTCACCCACCCCAGCTCACTCCTACCTACCACACATTCAGAAATCTACACCCTGATCTCCTCACTAGCCAACAACCCCAAGAAACTTTTTGACACCTTTCACTCCCTCCTCAGGCCAAAAGCACAAGCCCCTATCACAGAGATTTGTGCTGAAGACCTGGCCTCTCACCTTTATAGAAAAAATAGATAATATCCGTCAGGAAATCTGCTCCCAAACACCAAGTGCTGTGACTCCCATCCCTTCCTGCATCTCCCCTGGCTCATTTTCCACATTTGATCCCATGACAGAAGAAGTCTCCAGACTCCTCTCTTCCTCTCGTTCGACCACATGCACTACCGACCCCATTCCCTCACATCTCCTCCAGTCGTCACAACTCACCTAACTACAATCCTTAATCTCTCCCTCTCCTTGGGCATTTTACCATCCTCCTTCAAACACGCCATCGTTACTCCAATACTAAAGAAACCCGTTCTTGACACATCCTGCACAAATAACTACAGACCAGTCTCCAATATCCCCTTCATATCTAAACTTTTTGAGCGCCTAGTTTACTCCCGCATCACCAGTTACCTCTTCACTCACTCCCTTCTAGACCCTTCACAGTCCGACTTCCGCCCCCTACATTCGACTGAAACTGCACTCAAGTGACCAATGACCTTCTGACAGCAAAACGTAATGGTGACCACTCTGCTCATTCTTCTCAACCTATCTGCAGCTTTCGACACTGTTGACCACCATCTCCTACTCTCTAGGCTCCAGTCAATAGGCATTAAGAACACTGCTCTCTCCTGGTTCTCTTTCTATCTTTCTTCAGTGTTTTGTTCTCTGGCTCCACGTCATCTCCTCTTCCTCTCGCTGTCGGGGTACCTCAGGGCTCAGTCCTTGGCCCCCTTCTCTTCTCTCTCTCTATACGGCCCCAATTGGACAGACCATCAGCAGATTTGACTTTCAGTATCATCTTTATGCTGATGACACACAACTATATAAGTCATCCACCGACCTTACCCCCGCTGTACTACAGAACGCCAGTGACTGTCCGCAGTCTCCAACATCATGTCCACTCTCTATCTGAAACTCAACCTCTCCAAAACTGAACTTCTTCTGCTCCCGCCGTCTACTAACCTCCCTAAATCTGACATTTCCCTCTCCGTGGGTGGCACCATAACAACACCCCGGCAGCAGGCACGCTGTCTGGGTGTTATGTTTGACACCAATCTCTCCTTTACATCCCATATACAATCCCTTGCCCGCTCTTGCCACTTACAGTGAACATATATCTCCCTTTAAAACAGATATTTTATTTCTTATTATTAAAAACACCTAACCCAGTGTGGAAGGTACAAAAAAAACCAACAGATGCAAATAATAACCCAATCACTGCCTGCCAAGACCCTGCAATATACCTAATCTGACTCCTTCCTTGCTGTGGAGGTTGGCACCCTAAGAGACGATTGTTTGGCGCCCCCACTCAACGTGGACTATCCCTCTCTCCCCTGATGTGACCCTATAAATATAGGTGGGAAAACAATATAGTGAAAGAAATGAAAGGAATAGATCCTTATATACTATATAAAAAAAAATCAAATAATAGGTTTGCTTAATGGAAATGGCAAAACAGGGACAAAATCAAAAACTCAAAAACATGCCCAAAACTGCCTGCTCGATAATCCACTGGCAGGTCTCTGATACAATAGTCCTTAGACACAACAGCATTATAGCATCAATGAGTAATAATATAACCCAAAAACCAATAGGGCCTTATATCAATTGAGGGTAACTAAAAAATAATCCCTCAATCATCTTCACACAAAAGCTCCATATACTGGAATGCATAAATATAATGAAGCAAATAAGTAGGACTTAGCATGAGTTGAGGACATCCCGACGCGTTTCCCCGTTATCACGGTTCATCGGGAGGACTGGATGCTGCAGATGCCGGATGCCATGATGATGCTGGGTATAGCCGGCGGTCAAGAAGGGAGGATTTAAATAACCCCCGTCTAATCAATCGCCATAATAAGCCCCGCCCACACAATGGCCAGCGGTATCACTCCCGGGTCTTTTAGTCAATAATGGCGACATGCCCCCTTCTCACCTGCGGTCCATTCGGGCGTGCATTCCACAACAGGCCCCGTGCGCTCCAAAGACTCGCAGGAAGCGCTCCGATCATGTGACTAGCGTGACTTCCGGTTTCGGGAGTCTTGCGCTCCACAGTGCAGCGCTCATGCGCAGTAGGAGTCTCTCCCCCTATCAATGCATGACCTCCGGTTCTCTAAATTAACGCTGGTAAACATAAACCTTCACTATGTATAAATTACTATGTATGATTCGATAAAATCGGGCGCAGGAACAAAGAGCTTCCTTAAAAACATTTTCTTATTGAGATGTATACACTATTATGGATACTATCTTTCAGGGAGTAGAGCATGCTTAGTTATGTTCTTAAAGATATCTATACAAAAACTTAAGATTGCTTATATAAATAGTCCCACAATCAGGAGCATGTTAAAATATAATACAATACATGCACGGTATGTAGCTTCACGGCATTAATATATCACAAAAAAGAGGGTATTAGCCAAAACAGGAATTCAAAAACCAGAACAACCAGATAGTCAAATAAAGCAAGCATAGGATAGACACTCATTTAACCCCTTCAGGGTGAGGGATTGTAATCTGAAAATCCATTCCGCCTCTCGTCTCCGTATGATCTTGTCCAGATCTCCCACTCTTATTCTAGGTTTGACCAATTCTATCATACTGAAGGTGATTTCACTTAAGCATCCACCATGTACTTCATTCATGTGACGGGCCACCGGTGTGTCACGTTTATTCTTGATATCACAAAGATGTTCACCTACCCTCACCCTCAGTTCCCTTATTGTCTTCCCAATATAGTCCAAGGGACAGGTGCAGGTAGCTTTATACACAAGGCCCGTGGATCTCTAATTGCCAAAGTCCCCGACAGTGAAAACTACCATTCGCTGAGCTACAAAAGGTTTTTCCTTGACACATCCTGCCGCATTTTCAACAATTCCCACATCTAAAAAAAGCCCCAAGGTTTTCTATCTAACCAGGTCCCTGTTTTTTTTTAGGTCTTTGATATAAGCTATGGACTAGCTGATCTCCAATCGACCTCCCCCTCCTATACGTCACACTTGGTTTTGGGGACACAAACTTCCTAAGGTTCGGATCTGCCAGTAAGACTCTGCAATGTTTCTCTAGGACTTTACAGTCATATGTAAAAGTTTGGGCACCCCTATTAATGTTAACCTTTTTTCTTTATAACAATTTTGGTTTTTGCAACAGCTATTTCAGTTTCATATATCTAATAACTGATGGACTCAGTTATATTTCTGGATTCAAATGAGGTTTATTGTACTAACAGAAAATGTGCAATCTGCATTTAAACAAAATTTGAACGGTGCAAAAGTATGGGCACCCTTATCATTTTCTTGATTTGAACACTCCTAACTACTTTTTACTGACTTCCTGAAGCACTAAATTGCCAGGTGTATCAAATCATGAGAAAAGGTATTTAAAGTGGCCACTTGCAAGTAGTTCTCCTATTAGATTCTCCTATGAAGAGTGGCATCATGGGCTCCTCAAAACAACTCTCAAATGATCTGAAAACAAAGATTATTCAACATAGCTTTTCAGGGGAAGGATACAAAAAGTTGTCTCAGAGATTTAACCTGTCAGTTTCCACTGTGAGGAACATAATAAGGAAATGGAAGAACACAGGTACAGTTCTTGTTAAGCCCTGAAGTGGCAGGCCAAGAAAAATATCAGAAAGGCAGAGAAGAAGAATGGTGAGAACAGTCAAGGACAATCCACAGACCACCTCCAAAGACCTGCAGCATCATCTTGCTGCAGATGGTGTCACTGTGCATCGGTCAACAATACAGCGCACTTTGCACAAGGAGAAGCTGTATGGGAGAGTGATGCGAAAGAAGCCGTTTCTGCAAGCACGCCACAAACAGAGTCGCCTGAGGTATGCAAAAGCACATTTGGAAAAGCCAGTTACATTTTGGAAGAAGGTCCTGTGGACTGATGAAACAAAGATTGAGTTGTTTGGCCATACAAAAAGGCATTATGCATGCGCTGTATTGTTGACCGATGCACAGTGACACCATCTGCAGCAAGATGATGCTGCAGGTCTTTGGAGGTGGTCTGTGGATTGTCCTTGACTGTTCTCACCATTCTTTTTCTCTGCCTTTCTGATATTTTTCTTGGCCTGCCACTTCTGGGCTTAACAAGAACTGTACCTGTGTTCTTCCATTTCCTAACTATGTTCCTCACAGTGGAAACTGACAGGTTAAATCACTGAGACAACTTTTTGTATCCTTCCCCTGAAAAGCTATGTTGAATAATCTTTGTTTTCAGATCATTTGAGAGTTGTTTTGAGGAGCCCATGATGCCACTCTTTATAGGAGAATCAAATAGGAGAACTACTTGCAAGTGGCCACTTTGAATACCTTTTCTCATGATTTGATACACCTGGCTATGAAGTTCAAAGCTCAATGAGGTTACAAAACCAATTTAGTGCTTCAGGAAGTCAGTAAAAAGTAGTTAGGAGTGTTCAAATCAAGAAAATGATAAGGGTGCCCATACTTTTGCACCGGTCAAATTTTGTTTAAATGCAGATTGCACATTTTCTGTTAGTACAATAAACCTCATTTGAATCCAGAAATATAACTGAGTCCATCAGTTATTAGATATATGAAACTGAAATAGCTGTTGCAAAAATCAAAATTGTTATAAAGAAAAAAGGTTAACATTAATAGGGGTGCCCAAACTTTTACATATGACTGTATATACTCTCTCAGATTGTCCATCGTATGTTCCAATTATTCTTACTGGGTTAAACTCCTGGTCCCTAATGTCTCTTTTTCTCTAAAGAGATTGTCTTTCAGCAAAGAGCTTCGTTAAAAGGACCATCTAGAACCTCACAAGGATAGTCTCGTGCTCTGAATCTATCATACAAGTCATCAGCCTGCCTCCTGAAGGTGCTCAAATTAGTGCAGTTCCTCCTTATACGCATAAATTGTCCCTTGGGTATTCCCCTTTTAAGGGGAACAGGGTAGTGACTTGTCCACCTCAGGAGATTATTAGTAGATGTGGGCTTGTGGTAAGTACAGGTCCTGATGCTCCCATCAGGCTCTTTAGAAATAGTCAAGTCAAGGAAATTTATGCTTCTATCATTATGCTCAGAAGTGAATCTGAGTCCGATGTCACTAATATTGATGGTGTCAACGAAACTGCGAAACTCAGCCTCTGGGCTAGACCAAACGACCAAGATATCATATATGTATCTGGCCCAGAGGCTGATATACTAGTTCCATCATTCGTTCCCCTCTCCAAAGATATGGGTTTCCTCCCACTATCCCAGGAAGATATTTGCATACGTGGGGGTACAAGGGCTCCCCATCGCAGTACCCCTGAGCTGGTGGAAGTACTCCTCAAAGAGAAAATAGTTGTAAGAAAAAAAAACAGAAGCTTTTCAATGAAAAGATTGTGCCTACGACATTCAATCTCCCTAGTTTGCAGAAAGTGATTGATGGCTCTCATCCCACATGTGTGAGGTATACTACTGTAGAGTGCTTCCATGTCAATGGAGGCCACCCACGTGTCAGCACCCACAGTAATCCCCTCTAGCAAACTCAGGAGGTGTAAGGTATCACGAACATATGAGGGGAGTGATGTCACAAAGGATCTGAGTACTTTGTCAAGCAGTGCCGGCCCGAACGTATAGGCGAACTAGGCGGCCGCCTAGGGCGCCGACCCAAAGGGGGCGCCAGAGAAAAAAATAGAAAAAAAAATTATAAAAAAATCTTTTCAAAAGGCAAAAAGTTTTAGGGATGGAAAGAAAAGTGTACATACTGTATTTAAGGGCAAATATGACGCAAGAGAGGTTGGTTGGGTTGGCAACAATTTCGATAGAATCTGAAGTTGCTAAACAAATTAATCTCGGTGACTTAGTGTCATCCTTTTAAAAAAAAAAAAAGGCAAGGAAACAAAAAATGTTAATTACCTATGGTCGTTTTTGTTTTGTGTTATTGATTACTTTGTATATATTTGTCCTATACAACTTCTCAGAAGATTAAAGAGTTAGGAGAGAGTTAATTAATCATTGTTGTTGTGGTTTATTTTGCTCCTAAATTTATATCCCAAGTTTTCATCTAGTGCCAAGAATAGTAGGGGCGCAACAAAATAGTTTCGCCTAGGGCTCCGTAATCTCTCGGGTCGGCCCTGTTGTCAAGGTAGATGCCACTATTTTGTGTTAATGAATCAATCCCGGCTACAATCGGGCGTCCCTTCAATGGCACCAAACCTTTGTGAACCTTAGGGAGGGCATAGAAAGTTGGTATGGTGGAGCTGCTTGGTTGCAAAAATTTCCACTCATTTTCTAATAAGCCTTCCACCCTGGCTTCCCTCAAAATACTCATTAGATCCTCCTGATATAATGAGGTTGGGTCTCCCTTCAGTTTTTCATACGTGTCTGGTTCATATAATAATGACCTGCACATTCCTAGATATACACATGGTGGTCCATAATTACCAGGTTACCGCCTTTATCGGAAGGTTTTATTATGATGTCATTATTCCTTTCTAGTTTTTGAAGTGCTTTTCTCTCTCTCTCTCTGATAAATTGGATATGCTCCAATTATTAGTAGATGGAATTTTACCCAAGTCCGCCTCTACTAGCTTGATAAAAATATCAACGCTAGTGATATCACTAACTGGCGGCATCCTGGTACTCGTATTTTTCAATTCAGTGAAGGGAATCTTCCCTCTTTCCAACTCATTCTCCCTCGCCCTGTCAGAGCATGTAAATCATCAATATCTTCCTCCGACAGTCCAAGTCTTTGACATTGTTCTAGATCGTGTTTCTGAAAAAATAATTTCCATTTCAGATTTCGTCCAAACAGATTTAAATCCTTTAGGCCTTTTTCACACTTCCGTCTGTTTCCATCAGTCAAAATCCGCCGTTTTGCAAAAAATAGAATTAGACTTACCGGTAATTCGGTTTCTAGAAACCTTCCACGACAGAATAAAGAAAAAGGTTAAAAGGCCCCTCCCACCTCCCTCTCACCAGTGACTTATAACTTAACTCCGTAGCACCGGTTACCTTAAGATTCTCAGAATTTGTCCAAGAATACAGGGAGGGAAATAGTGCTGTCGTTGAAGGTTTCTAGAAACCGAATTACCGGTAAGTCTAATTCTATTTTCTCTAGCAACCTTCCACGACAGCATAGGAGGCATACCAACCTATACCGCACCTGGGGGGGGGGGGGGGGGAAAACAACGACCTGAAGAGTTTTTCGGCCAAAGATTAGATCCCAGTTGGACCAAGGTCCAACCTATGGTGTTTTGTAAAAGGTATGTAACGAGGACCAAGTTGCAGCTCTGCAGCTCCGCTCGGAGGGTGCACCTGTCCTCTTAGCCCATGAGACAGAAGTAGACCGTGTTGAATGAGCCCCGATTCCCGTAAGAGGTGTGATGTTCTGTGCTAGATATGTTTCAGAGATGGCCTTCTTGATCCAGTTGGCAATGGTGTTTTTTGTCACCCTCCTTCCTTTATTTGCACCCGACCGGTTGTGGTCGATTCTATAGGGCTTAGTACAACTCAAGTAGTGAAGGTTTATGCGCCTTACACCAAGCGTATGAAAACATTTCATGTTTAGGATTGCTGGGTTCTGGCAAAATGAGGGAAGAATTATATTCTGTGACCTAATAAAGTTAGACACAACCTTCGGGAGAAAGGATGGATCAAGGGAGAACTAGAGAATCATTCCTAATAGTTAGATAGGGCTCTCTATTTGAAAGAGCCTGGAGCTCCCCTATACGCCTCGCTGAGGTTATTGCTTACAAGGAAGGCCGCTTTACAGGAGAGGAGCTGAGAAGTATTAGATGATAGGGGCTCAAAGGGGGATTGATTGAGCCCCCTTAAGCACCACATTTAAGTCCCATGGTGGAATGAAAATTTGTTTTTTGGGATGTAGCCTAGTGGCTGATGTCATGAACTTATTATGCCCCGGTGGCTGGCTAAGTCGCAGTTGAACCTGGAGCTTAAGGCCGAGACTTGTACCTTCCTGGAGCCAGGTTTTAGGCCTAACTCGAGACCCTTCCGTAAGAAATCCAGGATACAATGGGTCAGGAGGATTCGGCAGGCACCGTGATGAAAACCTCTTCCATACTTTGTTGTATATGGCATTGGTGACTGGCTTCCTTGATTTCTAAGGGGTCTCAACCACCACCTCTGATAGACCCTTGGCCCTCAAGATCTGGGCCTCAGTAACCAGGCCGCTAACTTCTCCGCTAACTTCCTTCCCCGAAGGTTTGGGCGGTGTAGGGGGCCCTGCAGGAGGAGGTCGTCCTCCAAGGGTAAGAGGAGCAGTCCATCTACCTGGAGTCCTGTAATTAAGGAAATCCAGCTCCTCTTCCCAGCGGAGCCACCAAGATGGCCGGGGTTCGATCTTCTCAGATCTCTCTCAGGGTTGTGGCAAGGATTGTAGTTGGGGGAGAGACCTGCACCAAATGGACCCACCAGTGAGCGAATGCATCTACCCCTAGTGATCTGTCCCTGGGGTACAGGGAGAAGTAGTTTCCTACTTGAGCGTTTCTGCTTGATGCTAGCAGATCCAACTCCGAAAGGCCCCACTTGTTCACTAGTTTCTGAAAGATTCTTCCATTCAGACCCCACTCGCCAGGCTGGATACATCTTCTGCTCAGGAAGTCTGCCTGAAGATTGGAGGTCCCCTTTAGGTGAACTGCTGTTAGTGAAAGGAGGTGCCTTTCGGCTCAGGAAAGTATTCGTCCTGGAAGATTTTTTAGGCTGTTGTAAATGCATGACCCGTGGCCTGAGATTGCGGGCTGGTCTCCCATTCTGGTCCCGGCCTCAATCTGCTTAGCGGCCACCACCTGACAAATGCAGTCACGCTCAGCCTAGAATGGCCGGTGGCACTAATTTCGTGCCACCTTTGTCGTAGATCCTGATATGATGACCCAGGACCAGGTGTCTTGCAGCCAGGAGAGCTTCCTCCACTGCTTTCAGTGAATTTGGAAGATCTCGTACTCACGTCTTGACTCCATAACCCCTGGAATGGCAGCTGGGATACCACGGCTGCAACCAAGGGGACATGGGACCAGCTGACGCCTCTGCGCAGATTTTTGTGGTCCGGCTACCAAGCCAGTGAAGCTTTTACTTTCCCTGGGGTCAGGACTCTCCTGTTTAGGCAATTGTGATCCCTGTTCCAATTTCCCAAGATATGGGACTGGAGGCCCTGGCATGGGCCTGCGCCCCGAGCACCGACTGGATGCAGGACGCCCTCGATCCTAGTACTGACACAGCTGACCAGAGGGTCGGGGACCTCTGCTTTCTGAAGCTCGAGATCTTTGATATTACAGTCACTTGATGATCTTCCAGAAGGAAGGACATCTGTTTCCTTGAGTCTAAGAGGACTCCCAAAAGCCTTATCTCCTGAGAGGGTTGATCTGGTTTTTTTTTTTTATATATTTTATTCGGGATCCACCCCAGAGATCGGAGAATATCCAGAGTTTGGGCTACCTAGTTTTCCAGAGTCTGGTAGGAGGTTCCTATTATCAATAGGTCATCCTGGTAAGGTACAATGCATAGACCCTGGCCTCGGACATGGGACACAGCTCCCCCATAGGTTTTGAAAATACTCATGGGGCAGAGGATATCCCAAAGGGAAGCACTTTCCTCTGAACCCCGGCGGACCGCAAACCTTAGATATTTCCTGTGAGCAGGATGAAAAAGTAATGAGAAAATAGGCATCCTTCAGGTCAATGGTTGCCCTGAAGGAATGAGGGCCTCTAGAGAATGGCAGCTTTTACGGACTCCATTTTCCTTAAGTTTATTATTATTATCCTCCTCTGTGGGCTTCTTTACTAGACAATAGCCTGGAATAATGACCCTTTCATGCTTTCCCACAGGGAACTAAGATACGGAGCTTTTGATTGCAGGAGGAGCTGAATGCCGGACTTTAGCGTTGCCAAAGTTTCCCAAGATGGTAGGGAGGTGACTCAGACCCCGCAGGGAGGAGGATTCGAATTCTAGAAGAAGGTCATCCTTGATTACTCTGAGGACTCAGGGGCTGTTCCCATGTCGGTACTGGCCCGGCCTCAAGCTGCTTAGCGGCTGCGATCTGACGAGAGCATGCAAATTCAGCTTAGAATGGCTGTTGACCCCACCGGGTCCAAGTCATTGTTCCTGCTGTTGTTGCTGCTGGGGGACTAGGATATTACTGCCTTCCCCCTTAGTACAGCTCCATCCCTTCCCTTTTGGCTGGGATGACTGGTTCTGGGGGGCTAGAGAAACCCGCTTCCTTGGGGTCCTACGCATGACCGCGGACTTGCGAACGCGGCCCAACCCAGGCTCAAGTTGCTTAGTGGCAGACACCGCCATTGCTCCCTTTCCAAGGATTTCCATGTTTTAAGCCAGAGGGCTTGCCCGGCAGAATTAGACGGATTACTATAGATGCGTCCGCCAGGAAGCCTGTACCTCTGTAGTATGGGAAGGGAGTCAAGAAGCTCACCCCCCGAGCCTGAGAACTATGATTTTCTAGCTCCTCTATCCACTGGAAGAGGGATCTAGAAACGCACGTGGAAGCAATTCCCAGTTTTAAGGCTGAGGTCTTCCAGACTTTTCTGAGAAGGCTCTCTATTTTAAGGTCCCTCGGACCTTAAGCTGGGATGCATCGTCAAAATGGAAGAATTGTCTTTTACACGACTCCTGCAACTTGAATATCCACTTTTGGAATTGATTGGGTCTCAAGCTGCCTAGCAGCCGCCCTCTGACAAATGCAGTCACACTCAGCCTAGAATGGCAGGCAGCTTTTTGAAAGCATGACCCGTGACCTGCATTTGTATGCATCACCTCCAGAGGGAACATATAGTTCTGATGGAGCGGAATAGTTGTCTGTTTGGCTACCTCCAAACATTTACCAGGGACTGCTGGTCTCCCATTCTGGCCAGCTTCAAGTTGCTTATTGGCAGACACCTGACAGGAGCAGCACTAACCAGCTCCTCACCTCGTCTGAAGAAAAAAAAAAAAAAAAAAAAAAAAAAAAAGAGATATATTCTGGCTTCAGAGGTTCTAGGGGCTCTCGACTCCTCTCATCACTCAGATCATAAGTCGTCTGAAACAAAATTTTTTTTTTTTTTTTGAGGGAGGTGATCACTGGCCCGCTTTAGCCGCAGAGGGAGCGCAGGTGGGCCAGGAGGTCCCGAATTCAAAGAAGACGGGAGTAGCACGGAGGAGGGAAGGCAGAGCTACCGACCACCACTGCCCGGCCATTTAGAAATCCGTCAGGACTCAGGTACACTGCAGCGGCCGGCCACGCAGCATACCTCTAACCTCTCCATGCCCCATGGAGGACAGGAAAACACTGGTGAGAGGGAGGTGGGAGGGGCCTTTTAACCTCTTCGTACTTCCTGTCCCCTATTAGGGCATGGAGACAACCTCCTATGCTGTCGTGGAAGGTTGCTAGAGAAAAAGCAGATCCGCCATTTTTTGGGCGGATCCGTTTTTTTTCCCCCATTGACTAGCATTAGCGGCGGATTTTGACAGATGGTCATCCGTTGGATCCGTTTTTTGACGGATCCGCCAAAATTTTGGCGTCCGCTTACTTGAGTGAACGGACAATGAAACGTTTTTTGTCTGCACGGATCCGCTTTTTTACACTAAGCATGCCCGGAAGAATTTCCTTTCCAGAAATTTAACCCCAAATCCCGTTCTGGCGGCAGGAAAAATTCTCTCTCATTCTCTCTCTCTCTTCCCCCCCCTTTCCAGGCAGCGGTTCCTTTAAATTTCTGACTTCAGCGGATCCGTCAAAACAACGGTCCAGTGGCATACGTTGGTGTCACAACGGAAATGGATCAGTCTTTTGCATTTTTTTTTCATGGATTGCAACTGACAAAAAAAAACGGAAGTGTGAAAGAGGCCTAACCCATCGGAAACAATTAAACGGACCTGTCGGCAAAAAATTCAAACCTTTTTGAAGATCAGCAAAGTCATCATTGGTCACAGTATATGAGGATACATTTATAATCTGGCCCTGATCTACAGTGGTCTTTTTCTCAGGTCGTACCCCAATGACGGGCCTCGATCCAAAAAAAGACTGTGCAGATGCTGATGAGGAGGATGCATAGGCCCCAGTACTTGGCTGGTTGCTCCTCCCACCTCCCCTTTGCCGGTGTTGGTCCCTTGAGCAATGCCATTTCCCTTTTGTGTATCTGCCCCTGCCACGGAGACTAATAAAGCTATTTTCTGTGCGTTCTGTATGTGAAGTATCGATGTCAGATGAGGATACCTCAATTAGAGGTTTTGGCTGATACTCATCATATGCTCTATTCTCTCTAAATTCACTTATGTCACATAAAAACTGATTGTGTTTACGATCTTTCAGGTTTGACAAACTTCTCAGACGTTTGCAAAATATTCTCCTAACAAAAACAGGGTCAGATTTCTGCTTCTGAACCTTTTCAATCAAACCAGTCAGTTTTTTAGTTGATTCTTCGAATAACTTCTTCTCCTCAGATAAGAGGAGCTGCATAAAAGCGAATCGAGGGCTCAATGGACTCTTTTGTCCAGGCTGCAAGTAAATTAGGATTAGAGGTTCGTGGTGATTGTTGTATACCAATACGTAAACCTTTTGGGACAATTTAGTTTTTTATATAGTTTTCAAGACCCTTAATCTCCCACCACGATTTTATATTTTATTTACAGGCCAGATATAGTTCTTTAAAAACGGTTCTTAATGATGGATTTTCAGAACTCTCTAGGGACGTTGAACTGGTCGAAAAAACCTGATTGTCATCCTGTGCCCATAAATCAATATTAATGGGTGCCAAAGCTTGCCATACCCTCAAAATAAAAAAAACTCACTTTTACAAAAATTCTTAAGGAAATTGCAATCAAATAGTGAACATATATCTCCCTTTAAAACAGATATTTTATTTCTTATTATTAAAAACACCTAACCCAGTGTGGTAGGTACAAAAAAACAAAAAAACAACAGATGCAAATAACCAAATCCCTGCCTGCCAAGACCCTGCAATATACCTAATCTGACTCCTTCCTTGCTGTGGAGGTTGGCACCCTAAGAGACGATTGTTTGGCGCCCCCACTCAACGTGGACTATCCCTCTCTCCCCTGATGTGACCCTATAAATATAGGTGCGAAAAAAATATAACGAAGGAAAGAAATGAAAGGAATAGATCTTTATACTATACTAGATGGTGGCCCGATTCTATCGCATCGGGTATTCTAGAGTCTCTGTTAAAATAAAAAATAGTGATATACTCACCTCCCGACGGCCCCCGGACTCTTTCTCTCCTCTCACCACGCTCTCGGCATCTTCCGGTCCCAGTAATGCTTAGTGCGAAACACCGCTGATGACGTCGCGCTCTCGCAAGAGTGACGTCATCTCTGGTCCTTCTCACTAAGCATTACTGGGACCGGAAGATGCCGGGAGCGCAGTGAGGGGAGGGACTGAGTCCGGGGGTCATCGGAAGGTGAGTATATAACTATTTTAACAGACTCTAGAATACCCGATGCGATGGAATCGGGCCACCATCTAGTGTATTATACTCCTGTTACACCCGGAGATGCTGTCACTGTTATGCTGTTACCTAATGTATTGTACTCCAGTTACTGCCAGAGCTGCTGTCACTGTTCTGCTGTTATCTAATATATTGTACTCCAGTTAATCCTAGAGCTGCAGTCACTGTTCTGCTTTTACCTAATGTATTGTAGTCCAGTTACACCCAGAGCTGCAGTCACCGTTCTGCTCTTCCCTAATGTATTATACTCCTCTTACAGCTAGAGCTGCAGTCACTGTTCAGATCTTACCAAATGTATTGTACTCAAATTACACCCAGAACTGCAGTCACTGTTATGCTGTTACCTAATGTATTGTACTCCAGTTAATCCCAGAGCTGCAGTCACTGTTCTGCTGTTACCTAATGTATTGTAGTCCAGTTACTCCCAGAGCTGCAGTCACTGTTCTGCTTTTACCTAATGTATTGTAGTCCAGTTGCACCCAGAGCTGTAGACACCCTTCTGCTCTTATGTAATGTATTATACTCCTGTTACAGCCAGAGCTGCAGTCACTGTTCAGATCTTACCTAATGTATTGTACTCCAGTTACACCCAGAGCTGCATTCACTTTTCTGCTGTCACCTAATGTATTGTACGCAAGTTACACCCAGAGCTGCAGTCACTGTTCTACTGTTACCCAATTACCTAATGTATTGTACTCCAGACTATATACAGGACTGTGCCTGTGTAATGAGCAACGCAGCAGTGATGCCTTTAACGGCTGTAATGTGCCTGTACAATAAGCAAAGCGGCCATGTTACCACGAAGACTAAGCAACTGTCGCTGATTGGTCGCGACCAATCAGCGAGGTGGGATTTCCATTACAGACAGACTTAGACAATTATATAGTAGATAACAAATCAAATAATAGGTTTGCTTAATGGAAATGGCAAAACAGGGACAAAATCAAAAACATGCCCAAACTGCCTGCTCGATAATCCACTGGCAGGTCTCTGATACAATAGTCCTTAGACGCAACAGCATTATAGCATCAATGAGTAATAATATAACCCAAAAACCAATAGGGCTTCATATCAATTGAAGGCAACTAAAAAAATAATCCCTCAACCATCTTCACACAAAAGCTCTATATACTGGAATGCATAGCTATAATGAAGCAAATAAGTAGGACTTAGCATGAGTTGAGGACACCCTGACGCGTTTCCCCGTTATCACGGTTTCTCAGGAGGACTGGATGCTGCAGATGCCGGATGCCATGATGATGCTGGGCATAGCCGGTGGTCAGGAAGGGTGGATTTAAATAACCTCCGTCTAATCAATCGCCATAATAAGCCCCGCCCACTCAATGGCCGGCGGTATCACTCTTTTAATCAATGGCGACATGCCCCCTTCTCACCTGCGGTCTATTCGGGCACGCGTTCCACAACAGGCCCCGTGCGCTCCAAAGACTCGCAGGAAGCACTCCAATCATGTAACTAGCGCGACTTCCGGTTTCAGGAGTCTTGCGCTCCACAGTGCAGCGCTCATGCTAGGATCCAATTCAAAGTACTTGTTCTCACCCACAAAGCTCTCCACAGTGCAGCACCCCCCTACATCTCCTCCCTCGTTTCTGTCTATCGGCCTAACCGACCACTGCGCTCTGCAAACGACTTTCGACTAACCTCTGCACTAATCCGTACCTCCCACTCCCGACTCCAAGACTTCTCCCGCGCTGCGCCAATCCTCTGGAATGCTCTACCCCAAGAAATTAGGACTATCCACAATTTGCATAGTTTCAGGCGCTCCCTCAAAACACATTTGTTCAGAGCGGCCTATCACACTCACTAATCAGTCATTCTATGTGCAAGTGTGCATGTGTAGCCCATTCACTATCTCCATCCATCCCTCACTCCCTCAAGATGGCTGGACCATCACTGTAAATACACCATTGTAAATACACCCCTGTACTTTGTATCTCCCCACATTGTTGATTGTAAGCTCTCACAAGCAGGGTAGTCTTATTTTGCGTTAATTATTGTATTGTTAACGTTGTTACTTATGACTTGTGTTTTGAAACTGTTAAACCGTAAAGCGCTGTGGAATATGTGTGTGCTATATAAAGATTATTATATACACAAAAATTCAAATCGTCCTCCCCCCCCCCCCCATTGAAAATGAGAAAAAAATACTACCGTATATAAGCCGAGATTTTCAGCTCATTTTTTTGGGCTGAAAGTCCCCCTCTCAGCTTATACGCGATTCATATCGGGGGTGGGTGGGGGGTGGGGGAGCGGGGGTGTCAGAGACCATACTCACCCCCTCCTGGCATGTCTCTGCAGCCCCTGCTTCTCCCTCGGTCTGCTTCCTGCGTTCACCAGTCACATGGTACCGCTTATTAAACTCATGAATATGCACATATTTATGAGTTTAATGAGCAGTACCATGTGACCGCTGAATGCAGGAAGCAGACGACCTCTGCAGTCCCTGCTTCTCCATCGAAGACCGTACACCAGGAGGGGGTGGGTATGACGGGGCAGAGCAATATTCACCTGTCCCCGTTCCATCGTCGTGCACCGCTGTGTCTCCCGCTCGTCCTGCTGTGACATTCAGGTCAGAGAGCGTGATGATGTAGTCAGTGTGTGCCCTCTGATGAATGAACATCACTGCAGAGACCCGGGAGACACAGCGGTGGACAGCGATGGAACAGGGGCCGGTAAATATCGCAGGACACCGGCACCTGGCCCCCAGTGACGGAGAGGTGAGTGTGTGTTATTTTTCTTTGTTTAATTGCAGCAGCAAATAAGGGGTATTTATGGAGCATCTTATGGGGCAGCATTAACCCTTGTGCAGCAGCATATGAGGGGTATTTATGGAGCATCTTATGGGGCAGCATTAACCCTTGTGCAGCAGCATATGAGGGGTATTTATGGAGCATCTTATGGGGCAGCATTAACCCTTGTGCAGCAGCATATGAGGGGTATTTATGGAGCATCTTATGGGGCAGCATTAACCCTTGTGCAGCAGCATATGAGGGGTATTTATGGAGCATCTTATTGGGCAGCATTAACCCTTGTGCAGCAGCATATTTTGGGGGGTATTTATGGAGCATCTTATGGGGCAGCATTAACCCTTGTGCAGCAGCATATTTTGGGGGGTATTTATGGAGCATCTTATGGGGCAGCATTAACCCTTGTGCAGCAGCATATGGGGGGTATTTATGGAGCATCTTCTTGGGCCAGCATTAACCCTTGTGCAGCAGCATATGGGGGGTATTTATGGAGCATCTTCTTGGACCACCATTAACCCTAGGCTTATACGCGAGTCAATAAGTTTTCCAATTTTTTTGTGGAAAAATTAGGTGGGGGGAGGGCGTCGGCTTATACACGAGTATATACAGTAATTTGATAAAGTATAAAATAAATTAATCTGATCAGTAAACAGAGTAACGAAAAAAAAACCACACAAAACAGAATTATCTTTATTTTTGGCCACCGCAACACTGCAATAAAAGGCAATCAAAACATCATATCTACCCCAAAATAATATCAGTAAAAAAGTAATCTCGGAACACAAAATAAGCCCACACTGCCGCATATCTAATAAAATTAAAACTGTAAATAAATTCCAAAAATAAATTGGCTTGAACAAATCTTTGACATATGTACCTTGGGGGAAAAAAATATTCAACAGGTCGAAAACTATACCCAAGACGACCACCAGGTTGCTCCTGCATATATTGATGTCAGCATTTTGTTTAAGAGCCTATCACTGGAAGCAAACATCATCTTTGAACTGTTTGCTCATATTAAAGATATACCTTAATTAAGAGCAGAGCAATATTCAGATTTCCTAATGATGTTAAGTGGTACAATCTTGGTTGGACCCCATGGCATACTTTTTGGCATCTCTTAATCATTTAACGTTTCAGGTTTTTCTTGCAGCAGGTCATTTACTCAAACTGACATTTACCTTCTATTCCTCCCAATTCTATTGTCTGTGTGTCTATTTGCCATTTCTTCTCTTTTTGCCATGTATTTTGACCAAGTTATTTTAAAGACCTATCTATTTTTTTAAGAAAGGTTTAGTTTTTTTGGCCCTGATACTGTAATGTTGAAATTCTTTGATGTTTGTCACTTGTTAAATATGAAAAACTTTAAAAAATAAAAATACAATAAAAAAAGTCCACTAATGCAAAATTTCTAGTCAATAGTTTCTATCTTACTGGTCTACTATTATGATCTGTTGCAAGTCTCCATCTGTGCAATGATTTATTCAGTTTTATAAAATCCTTATTGACCTTACCGACTTCACTCTCAAATCTCATCTTCCTAATAGAAATTGCTTACTTCATGTTCTTCTGCAGCAGTCGCCGGATGAAGTCCTTAGCAGAGTCAGATAACACAGCGTCCGTTTCTTCATCAAATTCCCAGCTGCCGGAGGTGATGTTCCGCAATGTCTCCATGTCATTGTCGCCTTGGAAAGGAGAATCTCCACTCAAGCTAAAGTTAATGAAAACATTTTAATTTAGAGAACTGAGAAAGAATATATAAAATTTTTATAGGCCATTTTACAACCAGCATTCAAGGTAATCAAAAGGAGGGAGAACGGTCTACAGAAAAAGATTCTGCAGAACAATAACTTACAGGATGTAGCAGATTACTCCAAGGCTCCACATATCAGTGGTGAACCCAACTGGTTCAAATGCAATAACTTCAGGCGCCACAAACTCTGCTGTGCCCTGCAGCACCTTCAATGGCACCCCAGGTTCTAAAAAGACAAAAATATCAGACCCTCCGGATGTAGACATAAGGTTTTTTAGAACAAATACTTTCTTCTGAACAATTTTCGCTCAATATTAAGCTGTAAAAAGAGTAAACTAATCATAAAGTATTTAAATTTACTAAATAAGAGAAGAGGTCCAGTTATTTGCCAACCAATTCTGCCATTGTTTTGGGGGTTTTATTTAGAAGACCAATCAACAGAATTCTCGAGGTCACTACAAATAGAGCTCCAATCATGTTTTTTTTCATTTTTTTACGTGGAAAATATATATTTTTTATGGTGTTTGGCTGGGACTAACAGGGGTACCAGCATAGCAGCCATGGGGTCCTTCAGTAGGCAAGCCATCAGCCCCTCTTATCGAGTCATGGGAAGAAGGGCAACAGGAGCACATTATGGTGCCCCTCACCCTCCACCAAACCGATGCTGCTGTTGGAAATTGACAGTAGCATTTAAGGGGTTAACAACAACAATTGGAGCCTAGCTTAGGAGACACATATCGGCTATGTAACACAACTGCATCCACAGTGTATGGACCAGGCTCAGCTCCTGTGCCTGCTCCATACACAGGCACCTGACATGGGACACAGCAGTCCAATCTATTTGGGGAACTACAGTGCCAGCAAAAAAAATCTTTACACTTGCGCAGCAAAAAAACCAAAACTTTTAAAAAATGAAATTATGATGTGGATTTTATATGTAAAGTGTACACAATGGGGAGATAATAAAAAACTGTGTAATATTAAAGCTGGCTTTGTTGCAAATATCAACCAATCAACGCTCAGTTTTCACTTCTCTGGTAAAGCGAAAGCTGTACTCTGATTGGTTGTTATGTGCAGCTCAGCCAGTTTTGCTATTAGGCAGTCTTTTATTATCTCCCTCAGTTTTTTAACTCCCACAATGGGTCGAAAGAAGCTTAAAATGAAAGAGAAATCCCGTGCCTTGACTCTGCTCGAGAAGGGGGATTCGGTGATTGCCGTAGCTAGAGATATGGGAGTGTCAAGAGAAGCAATTTATCAACTGAAGCGGTCGGCGGCATCATTGCCTCCTGGGATGGTACCGCAGAGGACGTCAGGCTCTGGCGCACCTAAGACGACTTCACCAAGGACTGATAAGCTTCTGAGGCGTGAAGTGATGTCACATCCTTCTATAACTGCTGTTGAACTAAAAAACAAGTACCCTATGCTCCTCCAGAACATCGCAACTAGGACAATTCGTCACCGCCTGCAGAAGGTCCTGGGTCTACCAAGTTGCCGTGCCGCAAAGAAGCCCCTGCTCACAGCAGCAATGAAGAAGAAAAGGCTTGCCTTGTGTAAGAAATATCAAGATTGGACATCTGAAGAGTGGAAGAAAGTGATGTTTAGTGATGAGAGCACTTTCAGGCTGGTCAGGGGAGGCTCAAAGGTTGTGTGTCGTCCGAGTACAGTGTCACGGTATGACCCAAAATATACAGTTAAGACTGTTAAACACCCTGACAGTGTGATGGTGTGGGGTGCATTCAGTGGAAGTATGGGCAGGGCAGGTTTGTACTTCCTTCCCAAGAATGTAATTATGAAAGCAAGCAATTATATTACTGTTTTGGAAGAACACAAGCTTACTTTTTGGGTCATACATCAGTGTGATTACTTTATGCATGATAGAGCCCCTGTCCACAAAGCCAAGGCCGTGAGAAAGTTTCTCAGTGACCATAACATTAACATTTTAGAGTGGCCAGGTAATTCCCCTGACCTTAACCCCATAGAAAATGCCTGGAATTTAATGAAAAACAAGGTTCAAGAGACACGACGCAGCAACATCAACAATCTAAAGGAGGTGCTGAAGACACTGTGGGTAAACATGGTCTCCACATACTTAGCCAGCCTTGCTGAATCCATGCCTAAACGACTGCAGATGGTGATAAAATGTAAGGGTGACATGACAAAATACCAATTGTAATAAAAGATCCACAATAAAACACTTAAATCCACTTGAATATTAAGATTTTGTGGTTTCATTGAACTCGTAAAGATTTTTTTGCCGGCACTTGTAGCTTGGCCTGTGCGAAATTTTCGCACATTGGTCATCGGGGGTGCAGGCAATTTCAGAAAAAGCAAGCTGGTCAAATGTAAATGTATTTCATGAGCTGATGAACACAGACAGGTATTTGTATATTTAGATTGGTAATACAATAAATTGTTTTGATAAGTAGAGGCCAAAAAATGTTTTCTGGATGAGATGCCACCTGCAGGTTTATCAAAATGAATGTTTAAAGTGTATTTAGTGATAAAATCGTGAATGTGTGATTTGTTTGGTTGTTTTCTTGCTGAAGGGAGCAAGTTTCAAATGGTGCATTGTGTGTGTGTGTGTGTGTGTGTGGAGGAGCTTTGTGGTAGTGTGCTTTGGGGTACTGTGGTGCCACCTGCAGGTCATTGTGTCTTACTGCAGGTTTATGAAAATTAATGTTTAATCTGTATTTTGAATGTGTGGTTGGTTTGGCTTTTTTCTTGCTGAAGGGGGCAAGTTTACCTTTCAAATGGTGTATCATTGTGTGTGTGAGTGCAGCATGAACGGGGATACAAAGGAATCACCGAGAAACAGTGTTTAGAAATAATAGAATAGATGGGGTTAACATTGCTGTGGATTTTAAATGCAGAGAAATGTCAATTTATGCTGAAGACTTCTTGGAATTGCAAAGGAAGAAATGTGTGACAAGCTGTCAAAATTTTTGCAGTTAAATGTGCAGCGGTCATGTTCCCTTTGCATTTGTCATTTAGTTTGTGTATGCAGCTTGGAAAAAAAAAAAAAAAGTTAAAAAAAAAAAAAAAATAATATATATATATATATATATATATATATATATATATATATATATATACACACATACATACACACACACATACACACACACAAGACCTGCACATAAAAAGAATCTGAATGGCAAGTTTGAGTAAATCTAGGTACACGTGGCTTATCCTAGTGATAGTGAGGACCGACCATTCTATCCTTAGGCTGGGTTCACATTGCATTAGGTGCCATCTGCTTAACGGATCCGTTACTATGCGGCACTAACGCAATGTAACGGATGCGTTAACGCACCTATTGGCATCTATTATGGAAACACATCCCAATATGCATGTACAAATCGGCAAGCGTTAGCGATGATGCGTTTTCGGGTGCGTTCGGTCTAAAGCACAGCGAACGGACACGTTGGCTGTGCAATAGACCTCTATTGCTAACACAATGCTACCATGCGTAACACATACTTTAAACGGATGGCACTAAAGCGATGTGAACCTAGCCTTATATTGCTAATAGTGTCTTCAGAAGGAAGAGAATTTGATCTCTGATGCCATCTATTGCGTGTAACAATCCTAAAAGGGAGTATGGATTCTTTAACAAGCCTTGCCACATGACTTGAGATAGGAAGCCAAAACCAGAAACTCCATTTGCAGACACGTGTTTTGGGGTGTTGACCCTCCTCAGTGCAAAGCAGAAGATCTGATTTGGCTGTATAAGGCTTCTGACTAGTAGTCTGAGGGGGAAAGTTTCTCCTTGTTGAGAGTGACATGCCAATGTAAAGAGACTTCTAGGCAGTGCAATGCTCCTTTGGGCAATAAATATGCAAAGCCTCTTATATTATAACTCAGCATGTTTTGACCATCTAATATATAAAGCTCAGTGTGTGTGTGTGTGTGTGTGTGTCCGGGATTGGCATCCGCACCGTCGCAGCTACAGCCACAAAATTTGGCACAGTCACACGTCTGGACCTCAAGAGCGTCATAGGCTATGTTGTGAGGCGAAATTTTAACCCTGCGCGTTCCAATTCACCAAACAATGTTGCCCCTATCTACATAATGGGGAAAAAGTGAAAGGAAAAAAGTGTTGGAGGCAAATTGACAGCTGCCAGATGTGAACAAGGGGGACTGAAAGAATGAGTGATGGCGCCAAAGAGTATATACCGTACAGTTGCTAAGGTGGGGCCCTGACATGGGATACTCACCACACACGGGGATATGAACACACACAAAATGCGCCACACACTACCACGTGCTTCAACACATATACCACCCTCAGCACACATTTCACCACAAATACACCAACCTCGTCACATAAAAGTCAAAACACAAAAGTCGCCACTCAAAACTCGCCACGCTGTCCCAGAGCTGTTTAAAAGATGAAAAATGAGCTGTGATTGGTTGCTATCAGCAACAGTTTTCTTTGTAGACAGTTGTGGTAACTGAGGCCTATTATTCTTATCATTTCTATGGGGTTATCGTCCTTCTGTAAAGCTGGAAATAACACAGTTTATTACTGTGCCAACACAGACCACCCTCTGACACAGACTGCAGGGGGAGCTCAGTATCACACAGGATAGGATTAGATACACAGCTCAGCAATCAGTATCACACAGGATAGGATTAGATACACGGCTCAACAGTCAGTATCACACAAGATAGGAACAGATACGTAGCTCAGCACACAGTATCACACAGAATAGTATTAGACACACGGCTCAGCAGACAGTATCACACAGGATAGGATTAGATACGCAGCTCAGCACACACAGTATCACACAATAGTATTAGATACACGGCTCAGCACACAGTATCACACAAAATAGTATTAGATACACGGCTCAGCACACAGTATCACACAGAATAGTATTAGATACACGGCTCAGCAGACAGTATCACAGAATAGGATTAGATACACAGCTCAGCAGTCAATATCACACAGGATAGGATTAGATACACAGCTCAGCACACAGTATCACACAGAACAGTATTAGATACACAGCTCAGCACACAGAATAGTATTAGATACACGGCTCAGCAGACAGTATCACAGAATAGGATTAGATACACAGCTCAGCAGTCAATATCACACAGGATAGGATTAGATACACAGCTCAGCACACAGTATCACACAGAACAGTATTAGATACACAGCTCAGCACACAGAATAGTATTAGATACACGGCTCAGCAGACAGTATCACACAGAATAGGATTAGATACACTTTTTTTTGTGCAATATAATCATTATAATTTGTTATAACTAACCACAGTTGGTTACAATGCCCGGGTAGTGCAGGGCTCTTCAGCTAGTTCATTATATTTATCAGTTATACATGATCATAAAAGGTTTACGAGTGACTTCCTCAATGGCTATGAATGTAACTGCACTTGGCAGGCATAGCAGAAGTACACAGTTCTCATCCTCCAGATAAGTTCAGGAGAAGAGTGACTGCAATATGCTCACTATGTGCCATACTGATGGCTCACCTAGGGCTGAAATCTCTCACCTAGCTTCCTGGCCAGGCCAAAGTCAATGATTTTGACTTGCGTGTTGACTTTGCTGACGCAGACAATATTTTCAGGTTTGAGGTCCAAATGGACGATGCTCTGCTGGTGCATATAGCCCACCCCACCGAGAATCTGTGCCATGTATTCAATACTTGTTATCTCTGTGTGCTCAAAATCATCCGCTACAATCCTCTCAAACAGCTCGCCACCTGCGATACTGAGAGACAGAGATAAGACAGTTAAAACAAGAATAGACATCCATGAAATGAAGGAGCGATGTGACCGAACTTACTACTCGAGCACCAGGATCACCCAGCCAGGTTCCTGGAAAGCCGCTACACAGTGCACCAGCTGAGGGTGGTGGAGCTTATTCATCAACTCAACCTCTGCCCGAGCATTTGCTATATCTTTTTGCATCCGTGCCTTAGAGAACTTCCCAGCCCGGATTTTGCCACTGGCCTTTTCTTGCAGCTTGTAGACCTGGCCGAATTTTCCCCTAAAATAAAATACATAAATCATGATTGAGCTGCAACACTTGATTGCACTATACTCAATTACCTGTAATTAGAAAGCGTTTCTAGTACTACAGATATGGCCCTAGATGGCACAAGATAAACTTCTTCAGATCACTGGAAGCTCACTTGGTTAGGATTGTGACCTTTGTATCCCCCTATAGTGATATCCCACTTATAAAAGAGGAATTGCAATGAAAATCCAAAAGATTTCAAAGATAAGTGCTCTTCCGGTCTTCACTTACATTCCTAGCTTTTCCAGTCTCACATAAAGATCATCCACCCGGTCAGTGGTGTTTATGGAAACTACTGTGTATTCAGTGGGTTCCTCACACTCGTGATCTCCATCTGTGAAGAAATGGAGATCAGTACAACAATGAGTTTGTAATAGTGAATTTACAAGAGGCAAATCGATTACAGAAATGTCCTCGATTATCCTACATATCTGAATGAGGCTTTCTGAAATCCATGTGTGACTCCCCCAGGAGTATGGTCGCCACAATGGCATTGCCTTCCTCCCGGGAGGGTAATGTCATGCTTGGAAGCAAGGAAGGGTCTCTCTAACAGTTAATCATTTACATGCAACACAGTTACCACTCCAGGCCAGCAGAGGGAGCTCTGAACCAGGACTGGGGGGAGGAGCGCGCTCTGAGGGCCAGGAGGGGAAATAGTCAGTTATTGTGAGGAAGGCAAAGAGTGTCGACGTGTGGAGAGAAGCTGGAGGTTGAGCTGAGGATAGAGAGCTCCCTCCCGGTGATAGCGCATGATCTGGAGCCTGGTCTCCACGGTTGTATGGATACTGAAGGTCCTGCAACAGAAACCAGAGGAACAGGAAGCTGTAAATGCTCTATTCCCAACTAAGACTCGAAGGCAAAACAGCGACCGGTGAGCCAAGAGAGATAGAGGGCTACAGCTGTCTGCCATACGAGGTAGCTCTAAGAGAAGAAGGAGGAACTTCAGTGTAACACTGTACTGGATGTACCTCAAGCCAGCGCTAGGAAGGAGACTACACAACCCATCTGATAGAGAGATCCCTGAGTTGCTTCCAGGCTAGCCTGCTCCTGGGCCATCAGTAACCAGGACCCTGGACTGCGTTTGCCAAGTAAAGGTAAAGAAACTGCACCCTGTTGTGTCCTTGCCTCCTTCCTGCAACATCCTCAGCACTGCTACATCTCTGTGCCAAACACTGCACTTTCTTCCTAACCCTTTATCTACACTGCCCTGGGACTACAGCCCTGCCTGTGGAGGGCTACAACATCATAGCTGCACTACACCATCAGTCCCAGAGGATCTGCATGCAGCGTCGGCTTAACACCTCCCTTGCCAAACACCACAGGTGGCATCACGAATCATTCATTTATAAACTTTGTTCCCAACTCAATCCCTTTTACATGGGCGCCCAGGGCCACGGACCGGGTCACCGCTGCTGTGACATTCTCATCTGAGAGACCGGCCCGGTACCGAGTACCCCACAGCCCTGGGAGGGTGACCCACATGCACATGCTGAAGGAAAAAAAAAAAAAAAAAAAAGCCTGGAAAGCTACTACGGCTGCAACATTTGCATAACCCCCTTTTGCATCCAAGGATTTTGCAGTGGCATAAATTGGAAATATTTCATTGGGACCCACGATCTCCAAATACCATGGATGTCTTAGTGCCTTGCTTACTGGCGAAAAGGGACCTTTTCCCCATCCAAGGCTTGAGGCCGCAGTGGTGAGCTGCAATAACAAAGCCTGTGGCCAAAAGGGGGCGCTGTTTATGAAGGAAGCAGTCAATTTTTCTAAATTTTATACACCAAAGAAACTGAAATAACAAACTGGCTTCTCTGCTGGGCCTATAGCCACCATAGTTGCCCTCAAACATTGCCTTTATGTAACTGGCTGGTAGTGAATTCTTGCCCCAAGTACTTCATCTTAGTAGAGCAACCTCTGTATGTCTTACCTCCGCTAGAAGCCATGATAACGGCGTCAGACTCCGCACCAGCTTCACTTATTCCATACACGTTGGTGGCTCGCACTCGAAACTGGTATCGTTCTCCCGGCACCAGTCCTTCCCTCACATAATAAGAGGTGCTGGTACAGGAATCTGTCAGTAGCTGCCAGCTGACCTCTCCAACCTGCCTTACTTCTATACTGTATCTCAGAACTGCACTGCCACCATCATAGCTTGGCCCCGACCAGGAGAGCGTGAGAGAGGACTGCTGCAACCCTGAGATGAGGGGCTTCCCTGAGGGTGGAGATGGGTGATCTGTACGAGAGAAAATAGAAAAAAGGATTCTTGTTTAACACATTTAAATGAAGAACACTGAAAAGGCCATTTAGAAGAAAAAAAAAAAAAAAAAAAATCCAGGAAGTCCACAAAAGTTAGAGCTCTCGCTTTTGGGTGTCAATAAGGGGTCCAAGCTCCTTTGTCGGCTCAAGAATCGACCACGTATGCGCTGTATCACCACAGAGATGAATAGTAGTGTCCAAAACAACCATGGTATCTTATGCTGCTATTCCTTTAACTTAAAATGGGACCACCAAAGACAGCTGACTTGGTTTAGTGGTAGGATACATGCTCTTGATGTCCTCGAGTCAAAAATGGGGATTTGGGGGCCAATGTTTTGTACTTCATAAGCTTCTGGTGTAAAGACATCTGTTGAATTTTTTTTATTTTTTAATTAAAAAGGAGCTAAAAATGAAAAAAGTCTAGACAGTACGTGACTGCAGAATTGTGACAGTGTGTAATGTGAACAATGTCAGGACTTCCCCGTGTTCTCCTTGTGGATGGGAGGTCACTTGGCCACATGTATGTGATTTTCCTACCGGCATTCATGCACTGATTGGCCTCATCCATCTTCTCCATTATCATGAAAATGTACGCATCACACACTAGGCCAATACGTGAAAAACAACCCTATAGCATTATTCCTGACTAAAACGTTACAGCTGGCACAGTGCAGTGAGGCAGATAACGTTCTTCTGATATTCATCAAACCAGACTGCCAGATACAAAAGTGTGATTTCACAAAACACTTTTTTGTTACTTTGGAGTCCAGTGGCGGAGCGCTTTACAGCACTTTATCTGACACTTGGCATTGTGCTTCACTATAGAGCAGTACATCATACCATCAATGAAATGTAGCTCCCGACACCAGGAGCACTCAGTCACATAAGGACACTGAAACGATGATTAAAACCTAACTTTTCAAAGGGGATGTACTCATTTATGCGGAGCACTGTACACACACAGTTTTGCGTACCACTCCATAGTAATTTGTCATATAGTCAATGAATAATTAAGGCAATAGACAACAACCTGGAGGAATGTGAAGAGGTGAAGATACATCATCAGTCTGCAGAGGAGGACACATCAAAGCAAACAATGGTGGTGAGATAGTCAAAGGATGATGCAATGCAGTCATTTAGAGGTGCACTGTAATTCCTTTGAAATCTAGCAACCATCCCAATCAGAAAATCACACCTTCCCACGTGGTATATAGGTAGGGATCTCTGCCCAAAAGCCATAACCCTACTCCCATAAAATTTTAGGTTATTCTAGAATCCACTGCATGGTCAGAATAAAGTAAGCTTGCTGCACTAAACATTCAGGAACATATGTGAATTGCAGATGGATGTCCATCTACTCTAATAATAAATATTAATAACATAAAAGGCTGGGCTGTCCTTAACCCAGGGTAAAAGATTCAGTTTACTCCCCAAACCCTGTATCTAAACAACCAAGCCAAAGCAGAACAGCTTGACTTGACAAAACACAAAGCCAGATAGGTGTTGCCAAAGGAAGAGCGAGATGACATACTGTGACTGATGGGAGTGCTTCTTTGAAGTTCAATGTAACTAAGTTTTTATATTCTTAAAAGGGGTATCCAGGACTTTACAAAAAAATAAAAATAAATCCAAGCACTAAACTTGCCTGCTTGTTGTGCCGGTGCCATTCTCCCCCAGCGCAGAGTGGTAACAGACACTCCTGCTGAGGATTAAGAAACCTCTGCCGTTGTCACAGCTACAGAGCAGTGGCTTCTTTTCCGCTCACTCTGTTGATGGGGCAGGTCTTCGAGGTCATGCTGATTGACAGCCGGATCCATGCTGCCTAATTGGTGGAACCGGCTGTCAATGAAAATGACTTTGGAAGTCCCACCCAGTTTCATCAGCCAAATCCCCAGCGGGAGTGTCTGTGACCTCGCAGTGCCAGGGAAGAATGGCGCTAGGCACGACAGGCAGGTAAGCTGCATTCACCTGACTGTTCGTGCTTAGATACATTTTTTTTTCTGTAAAGTCCCGGATAACGCTTTAATATATTGCAGTCATCATATTATTTAGCGCGGTGTACTTACAATTGCTCATTTTGCCTTTTTACTCAGCTAAAAACTCTTTTCCTTTGTCTGCTCCATGTAGAAATGGGAAGTCTCTTGTCCCTGCATTTATCATCCCCCTCTTCAAACTACTGACCCAGCTGCTTCGCCCGTCCACCCTTCCATAGGCTTTTGCTGTGACTGATGAGTCAAAAAGGCAAAAATTGACCTCCTGTTGCCACATAGAGCTTAGAAGGATTTAGCTAGTCAGTGTTTAATGATGTGATGTTACAGAACAAACCTAATGGAGAACAGATGAATTAGCTGGTATAAGGGTAAAATGAGCAATTGTAAGTACACAGTGCTATATAGGAGGAGGATTTCAATATATTAAAACGATAAAAGCTTTGATGGGAGAGCTTCTTTAAATAAGAAAAGAATGAAGTTTTCAAGGATCAGTTTATAAGTGCTAAACACCTCCTCTCTTGTGGACTACATATTGTAATGGCAAATGGCTTCTTGATGTGCCAGACATGGGACAGAAAAGTGACAAAGGCTACCAATGTATGTTTTTTCTTCTAGGGCAAGATATTAATATCCAAATTTTAAATCTAGGTCAGTAATTATAAATACCTACAGATTAGATTATCCAATGATTATCCAATGAGCTGCCATAGACCATGCCACCTTTTCTAGTGCAGAATTGACTCATGTCTTCTGATTCCACACCCGTTCTCCATACTCACCCACAATAGCGAGGCTTGCGTGATGCTGTATGCTCCCGGTCTGGTCTTGCACGCACAGTGTGTAGTTCCCGCCGTCTTCCTCACGCACTTGTTGAATCACCAGGCAGCTCTCGGTCTCTGATGTCCGTACAGAAATACGAGGGCTATCAACAACCTCAAAAATATAGAAGTAGAGGATTATGAAAGGAGAAGATGAGGAAAATGGTACGGATTTATCTGTGAGCTTCTCTAATCTCGCTATACCCAATGTCCTGTGTGTATAGGAGAGGAAGGCAGATTAACACTTCACCCTGGTGTCATTTCCCTTGTCGCGCCCTTCACAATTTCTAAGTAAAGAACACATCCAGAGCACATATATGGCAATATATATTACATCATTGCCATTTTTACATTAAAATTAATTACCAGCCCAAGTAGTAGGATTCACAAAGTCTGATTTTTTTCCAAAGAGAAAATGTAAAAAAAAAAATAATTCAGAAATCCCTTCCCAGAAAGCCAAAGGCATGTCTTATAGGGGATGTAAGGCTGCAGTCACACTAACCTGCGCAAAACACGGTCAATATTTTACATCCGTAATACGGATGACAGACCTCTAAACAGTGCTCCGTATGTCATCCGTAATCAAGGTGTGGTCGCGTATTTTGCGCATGTCAGCATCCGTATGGCATCCGTATGGCGAGATTCTCTCGCAGGCTTGCAAAATGGACATATAATGGAGCCCTATGACAGTTTTAATAAAGAAATGAAAGAATAGATATAGATATATTATATATTTATTCTATGTGTATATATCTATTCATTCGTTTCTTTATTAAACCTGTCAGTGTGAGTTTACTGTATCGCGCACTGAATTGCCGGCTTTGCTAAAAGACACCGGGTGCGTATTTCTCGCAAGTCACATGTGTGGTCCGTGTGTAATCCGTATTTTTTGCGCACCCATAGACTTGCATTGGCGTACTACGGGCGTAGTACGCTGACAATCGCAGCATGCTGCGATTGGCACGGACCGTAGAATACAGATGAGAAATATACGGCTGGTGCGAGGGACCCCATAAAGAGTCATTGGTCCGTGTCTAATGCGTGCTTTTAGCGCCTCTCACTCGGCCGTATTCCTCGCCAGTGTGACCTCGGCCTAAGAGTAATAAAGGTTCTCTCCTCCTACCTCCCAGACATGACACCCACTCTTGTCTAGAAAAATATTCAGGATTGAGAGTCCTCAGTAGTTGATACCTTTTAATGGCTAACTGAAAAGATGGTAATACATTGCAAGCTTTCGAGACTACTCAGGTCTCTTCATCAGGCTACACAAAGTACAAAGATATACATCTTTCCTGTATCACTCTTGTCTATGGACTTATCCAATATGGTGGCTTAGCCTTATTTAAGTGAATTGGATAAAGCTGCATAACCACACTCAATGGACTTGAGCCCTTTTCTTGGGATTGCAAACTTGGTTCTTTTCCATTATCTAGACTCCACTGCCATCCCGAAGCTATTGTGTGGAGTATTGTAATGAACAATATTTGGGAAGAACCTGTGTACTCCTCTTGGGTGCAATCACCCATCCATGGTGCTCCTGGTGGTATTCATGGAGACATGAAACCACCTTTTGGTGATGCTAACACCCTACTGCTTCTGCTGGTGTTAAGGGAGCACCCTCCTTGTTGCCCAGGTGGTGGTCAGACAGAGTGGGACAGGATAGTACGGATGGCTCAGCTGTTCTAGGGATGCAACCTCTGTGACCCCTTTCTTTCCCATCTGGGGGATAATGAGTAACAGGCTGTTGCTACATGGAAGTGAGTGCATCAGCATCCAAATAGTGGAAAAGCACTAAGACCCTTTTTTCTAATCTCCTGCAACACGTTCAAAGCTCCCGACTCCCAATACAAAAGCCAAAATTGGACGCACAGCCAAATTGACAAAACCCAAATTTGCCACTGTCTAAAGATTACACCTTGACATTCAAAGAACAGGCTACTAAATACAAATTGTAGCAGTTGAAGGAAGGATGGAAGACAGAAGCACATAGATATGTCCAATTTTCTGACATGGAGATACAATCACTTTAAGTTCCCAAGAAATATCCAAAGAGACAAAAAAAAGCATTGCCATGAAAATACAATTTTTATTAAAGCATGATAGCCAAATATTAAAAACACATAAAAATAGATACCAGTCCAGAAAGACCAAACACAGTATGTTCATAAGTGTGAAAAAACAGTTACACCAGTGGGAGATACAGGGCTGCCAATCTTTTAATTTTATGTCAAAATGACTGCTGAAGAGCCTCCCATCCTGTTTCACACGCTCCTCTCTGCACAAATGAGCATAAATGTTCTAAAGCTGCATGAAGTATGCTGCTGCAACTGTACCTATTCAGTGTGTGCACAATGTTATGCCTCCTATGTAATAATTAAAGCCCCTATATTTATACAAAAGGATATATAAAATAGCCAGTGTGCAGATAATTTATACATATAGGGGGTATATACTGACAACATATAATAGGGATTCACTGAATTTGTACATAGCTGTAACAGAGTGCAAGATGTAAATCCAACTACTGAAAACAGTTCCAGCCACATCCAACATAGACGCTGCACATAAACACCCTCATCTATGTAGAGCCCAATGAAATGCTATAAATGACAGGCTATAAGAGGGAAAATACACAATTAAGTGCAAAGTGCATGAGAGAAATATACCCCCTTGGATGAAGCTGTGGCGAAACGCGCATCAGGGATAGTGACCAACAAGGTTGTATATTTCTCTCATGCACTTTATTGTGTATTTTTCCTCTTATAGCCTGCCATTTATAGCATTTCATTGGGCTCTACACAGATGAGGGTGTTTATGTGCAGCGTCTATGTTGGATGTGGCTGGCACTGTTTTCAGTAGTTGGATTTACATCTTGCACTCTGTTACAGCTATGTACAAATTCAGTGAATCCCTATTATATGTTGTCAGTATATACCCCCAATATGTATAAATTATCTGCACACTGTTGCATACTGGCTATTTTATATATCCTTTTGTATAAATATAGGGGCTTTAATTATTACATAGGAGGCATAACATTGTGCACACACTGAATAGGTACAGTTGCAGCAGCATACTTCATGCAGCTTTAGAACATTTATGCTCATTTGTGCAGAGAGGAGCGTGTGAAACAGGATGGGAGGCTCTTCAGTAGTCATTTTGACATAAAATTAAAAGATTGGCAACCCTGTATCTCCCACTGGTGTAACTGTTTTTTCACACTTAAGAACATACTGTGTTTGGTCTTTCTGGACTGGTATCTCTTATGTGTTTTTAATATTTGGCTATCATGCTTTAATAAAAATTGTATTTTCATGACAATGCTTTTTTTGTCTTTTTGGATATTTCTTGATATTTTCAAGTGCCATTATTGATAGGCTTGATATTTTGGATATATTCTCACTTTAAGTTCCCAGACTAACGACAATTTGTCTCCAGTAATACGCCATATAAAGTCTGCTCACACCAAGCTACACAAATTTAGTTTTCCATACCGGTTTCTTGTTCCGGACCCATGAAGCAGCCAGTGGGGGGGTTCCCTGGATTGAACAGCGCAATTCTGCCTGCTCCCCTTTCTTCACTTCTACATGGGAGAGAGCCTCCAGGATCCTTAAACTATCCCCTGTGAGGATATAGGCAGGTTATTTTTCACGGCTTTTTACCACGGTTTTTAAAGTGGTGGTCGGAAATAGAAATTAAATTTTCATCCTATCCCTATCCATTTAAAGCCATAATCTAAAACTATTTTCTAAGCTACTTGAATTAAAAATTCCCTATATTTCCCTAACTACTAAGTGCTTTTATCCCCCCCAAATTACTTATTGATGACTCTCACAGCTGCAGCTCCTACCCACTTCCTGGAAAAAAAAAGCGGCTTCTGTTTCAGGGTCTGGGCTACTCCCTGCTCAGGCACTGTGCACAAGGACAGTGCCAACTCAGATCAGCAACAAACCGGCAATAGAGCACATTGTCCGAATACCCAGTGTGAAGACAATCACTGCCTCCGCAAGTCAACTTTTTGTTGGATGGTGCTGGTCTCTGCAAACCTGTTATCCTTACAACCTGCATTGACAGTGCGCTCTGTTGCCGGCTCGTTACCACTACTGATCTCAGCCTGTGACGGAGCGCACAGTCATCATGCACATCATACAGTGAACATCGCACAGGGTCAACCTATGCACCATGCACTGGGATCCTCAAAGTCATCAAAAAGTAGAAAAAAAAATTTAGTATAGTTAGGGAAGGATATTGAATTTTAAATTCAAGTATATTAGACAATATTTAGATTGTGGCATTAACTAGATAGGGCTTTAGGCTGAAAATGAATTTGTATTTCGGATCACCCCTTTAAGCGCCTCTTGTTTTACATGGTAATAACATTATGTAAGCACAGCTGTATATGCTGTGGAAGGTCATGTTGTACATTATTTAAAAAAAAAAAGTTGACCCCAACATTTAGATATTTATAGAAAAATGCATTTTTATTTGCATCTCATTAAGGGTATATTAGGACATGTGGACTCTAATCTGGGAATGGCCATTTATTTGCATGACTAGCATGTAATATTACCAAGTTCATTTCTGGGTTAAAATGTCCCCAGCAGTAATTGTCCCTTTATTAACCCCTTAACCCCCAAGGGTGGTTTGCACGTTCATGACCGGGCCAATTTTTACAATTCTGACCACTGTCCCTTTATGAGGTAATAACTCTGAAACGCTTCCATGGATCCCGGCGATTCTGACATTGTTTTCTTGTGACATATTGTACTTCATGTCAGTGGTAAAATTTCATTCAAATACCTTGCGTTTGTGAAAAAAAACAAACTTGGCAAAAATTTTGAAAATGTCGCAATTTTCCAAATTTGAATTTTTATGCCCTTAAATCACAGATATGTCACAAAAAAACTTAACATTTCACATATGTTTACTTTACATCAGCACAATTTTGGAACCAACATTTTTTTTTGTTAAGGAAGTTATAAGGGTTTAAAGTTGACCAGCGATTTCTCATTTTTGCAACACCGTTTTATTTTTACGGACCACATCACATTTGAAGTCACTTTGAGGGGTCAATATGATAGAACATACCCAAAAGTGGCAACTCTAAAAACTGCACCCCTCAAGGTGCTCAAAACTACATTCAAGAAGAAGTTTATAAACCCTTCAGGAATTTTTGAATGCTTTAAAAAAAAAAAAAAAAAATGAACATTTAACTTTTTTTCACAAAAAAATTACTTCAGGTCCAATTTTATTTATTTTGCCAAGGGTAACAGGAGAAATTGGACTGCAAAAGTTATTGTGCAATTTGTCCAGAGTATGCTGATATCTCATATGTGGGGGGGGCACTGTTTCGGCACATGGCAGACCTCAGAAGGGAGGGAACGCTGTTTGACTTTTTCAATGCAAAATTGGCTGGAATTCAAATCGGACACCATGTCGCCTTTGGAAAGCTCCTGATGTACCAAAACAGCGATCTGTCACAGGCAGTGCAGAAGGCTTACTCGTAACTGCGCTTTGCAGGCACGGAGGAAGTCGGCTCCCTGCAGGCCCCCGAAGGTCCCCGCTGCCATTTTGGATCCGGGGACCTGCAGGGAAGGAGGACCCCACAGCAGCGCTGCACATTGCGCTGCTGCGGGGGTCTCAGGGAAGCACGGAGGGAGCCCCCTCCCTGCCAATGCTTCCCTAAACCCCCGATACACTGCAATCGTGTTTGATCACAGTGTCCCAGGGGTTAACATGTCGGGGGCAGTCCGTGACCGCCCCTGACACATAGTGCCGGGTGTCAGCTGTGATAATCAGCTGACACCCGGCCGCGATCAGCGGCGCTTACCACGTGAGCGCCGCTGATCGCTATGACGTACTATCCCGTCCCTGGGAATTAAGTCCCAGGGCACATGGACGGGATAGTACGTCATATGGCAGAAAGGGGTTAATAAAGAATGTTAATAGTTACAGATCATATTCTTCCCTGATTAGCATTACGTACAATACGGTGGGAACAAAGTGTTTGGGATCATATGCATATGAAAATAGGTGTGTGGAGAGGGAGAACTGCAATTACACCTGAATTTCAATATTGTGACAAGCTGCCTACTTTAAAGGGGCTGTCTACCATTTGTCTTTGATCAGGTACAGTATTCACATTTTGTCAAAGCAGACAATGAAGTGTTTTTTCTAGGTTGGAATTGGATAAAATGTGAATCCTACATCCTCTAAATTTTGATGCTAGCATTTAGAATGCAGAAGCACTGTGTCCAGGAGGGGAGTTGTTTTTTGTATCCTCCATGGGCTCATTAACATGGGGTTGTCCAGTAGTGGTCAACCCATGTAAAGGGAATCTGTCACAAGGTTTATGACATCTCATATGAGAATGATAAATCTGTCTCTCATCATGGAGCCATGATGTCTTGGCTGCTGTCCTGTAGAGAGTAATAGAATCGTAGAGTTGGAAGGGACCTCCTGGGCCATCTGGTCCGACCCTCTGCTCAAAGCAGGAATCACCTAATCATTCCATACAGATGTCTGTCCAGCCTCTGTTTGAAGACTTCTATTGAATGAGAACTCACCACCTCTCGTGGCAGCCTGTTCCACTCATTGATCACTCTGCAAAAAGTTCTAATATTTAATCTGTGTCTCCTCCCATTCAGTTTCATCACATTGCTTCTAGTCTTTCCTTGTGCAAATGAGAATAAAGATGATCCTTCTACAATGTGACAGCCCTTGAGATATTTGTAGACAGCTATTAAGTCTTCTCTCAGTCTTCTCTTTTGCAGGCTAAACATTCCCAAATCCTGCAACCTTTCCTCATAAGACAGGGTTTGCAGACCTGTCACCATTCTGGTCACTCTTTTCTGAACTTGCTCCAGTTTGTTGATGTCTTTTTTAAAATGTGGTGCTCAAAACTGGACACAGTGTTCCAGATGAGGTCTGACCAAAGAGAAGTAGAGGGCAATAATGACTTCACATATCTAGACTGTATGCTTCCGTTAATACATCCTAGAATTGCATTTGCCTTTTTTGCTGCTGCATCACACTGTTGACTCATTCAGTCTGTGATCTATTAGTATACCCGTCTTTTTCACATGTGCTGTTGCTTAGCCCTATTCCTCCTATTCTATATATGCTTTTTTCATTTTTATTGCCCAGATGTAGTACTTCGCATTTTTTTCTTGTTAAAAACATTGTTAGTTGCTGCCCACAGCCCCACTTTATTTATATCTTTTTGAATCCTCTCTCTTTCTCTAGTATTAGCTATCCCTCCAAGCTTTGTGTCATCAGCAAATTTAAATCAGTTTACCCTCAATTCCTTCATCCAAATCATTGATAAAGATGTTGAACAATACAGGGCCCAGGACAGAGCCGTGTGGCACTTGAGACATTCTTCCAACTGGATGTGCAGCCATTTACGACCACTCTTTGGGTCCGATCGCTAAGCCAGTTATGAATCCACCTAATAGTTGCCTTGTCCATTCCATACTTAGCCATTTTTTCAATAAGGATTGTATGAGATACTTTGTCAAATGCTTTGCTGAAGTCAAGATATACTATATCGACAGCATTTCCCTGAGCCACCCAATCAGTGATTCAGTCATAGAAGGAAAACACTTCATTTTTATCCAGGTACTTACATACATGTTTAATAATTTGTTCAAAGATCTTTCCTAATATATCACTTACTGGGCTGCTTGTTGTAGTTTTTATAATAATCACTTCTATCAGCAGGAGATCATCACTAGAGGACTACTTGCTCTACTGCCAAGTAGTCCAACCCCACCCCAGATTCGCAGCTTTCTGCCTATGAACAGAAAAGCTAACAATTACTGGTGTGGTTGGTGTTATACAGAGCTCAGCATTCAGAGAACTGCTAGATCTGCAGCAGATAAAACAGATTTTATCAAAACTGCAACCAGTAAAGTAAGTGACATCGCTGGAATCTGGGTCTCTGCATCGAATGAACCCACTTCATACCTGATGAAAATTCCCTTTAAAGCTGTTATAAAAGAGGGTAAATCTATTAGGAGATGACACCAAGTGGGAACTTACCAGATCTGTGAGGCCTTCTCTTTGGAGAAACTGGCTCTAGAACACAAAGTATAATCTAAAATTAATCTTAAAAATTTACAGAAGTGAGTATTAAACACAAATTAACTAGAAAAAAAAAATGATTTTTTTTTTGTTTTGCTTTGCTGTTTAGCCCAGGTTATGGCTTAGGAGTATGCACTCATCCTTACCTGTACATTGGGACATTTGAGCATCTTTTCCCTCTATACTGGAGAAGGTGGGAGAGCCAAATTCCTGAACACATTTTTCAACTGTACACCAGGCCCGGATTGGCAATATAACCAACCGGGCATTTTCCCGCTTGGGCCGCTGTCATGTGGGCCGAGGGCGGCAGCGCCCGATCATCTGGCCGCTTGCCAGCTGCCGCGGCCACTGTTGCTCCTGCCGCCAGCCCTCTGCGACACGGCGGTGATAGTTTCCAAGTTCCTCCCGCACTGCAGGGAGATAAGCTACCACGCCCCCCCCACGCACCCCATCGTCGCCGTAGCATGAGACACCCCCCCCCCCCCCGCAGCCACTAAGTGTCGCTTGCCTTCTCTGTTCGCAGGACCTGTGATGAGGTCACAAGAGGGGAGGAGTCAGGGGTCACATGATCAGAAGCCTTTGTCCAGACCCATGATCATGTGACCCCTGACTCCGCCCCTCCTGTGACCTCATCACAGGTCCTGTGCGCTCAGCCTTGCCTCTTGGTGTCTGCTGTGCTGTTGGCTGTTGTCATGGTGCTGGATGTGATAAGTATGTGTGGGGTCAGGAGGGGTTAACGAGGTGTACGGAGCGGAGCCGCGTGTGTGCGAGGTGTACGGAGCGGAGCCGCGTGTGTGCGAGGTGTACGGAGCGGAGCCGCGTGTGTGCGAGGTGTACGGAGCGGAGCCGCGTGTGTGCGAGGTGTACGGAGCGGAGCCGCGTGTGTGCGAGGTGTACGGAGCGGAGCCGCGTGTGTGCGAGGTGTACGGAGCGGAGCCGCGTGTGTGCGAGGTGTACGGAGCGGAGCCGCGTGTGTGCGAGGTGTACGGAGCGGAGCCGCGTGTGTGCGAGGTGTACGGAGCGGAGCCGCGTGTGTGCGAGGTGTACGGAGCGGAGCCGCGTGTGTGCGAGGTGTACGGAGCGGAGCCGCGTGTGTGCGAGGTGTACGGAGCGGAGCCGCGTGTGTGCGAGGTGTACGGAGCGGAGCCGCGTGTGTGCGAGGTGTACGGAGCGGAGCCGCGTGTGTGCGAGGTGTACGGAGCGGAGCCGCGTGTGTGCGAGGTGTACGGAGCGGAGCCGCGTGTGTGCGAGGTGTACGGAGCGGAGCCGCGTGTGTGCGAGGTGTACGGAGCGGAGCCGCGTGTGTGCGAGGTGTACGGAGCGGAGCCGCGTGTGTGCGAGGTGTACGGAGCGGAGCCGCGTGTGTACGGGATGTACGGAGCGGAGCCAAGTGTGTACGAAGCATACAAAGCGGGCTTTTCCCACGGACACAGGAGTACACGGTGGAGCCCCGAGGAGCATTTTAAAACACACACATGATGTTCCACCTGAAGTGATGTGCTGGAAGCTGACCGGAAATGAGATAATTTCTTGAGGAGATTGTAACAGAACCAGGAATGCTTCAGATCCATCACCGTGTCCTCCTCCGACAGCGCAGACAGCAGGATCGCCTTGGAATCGGGGGATGCCGGCCATGTGAGCGGATCATGATATGTCCTGCATCGAGAGGCTCAAGTGGGCACTACAATGGGAGCCGGGCTGCTATAGTATCTTTATAGAATCTTTCTTTATTTCTTTCTCTGTTCTTTCTTTCTCATTCTCTTTCTCTCTCTAATCTTTTTTTTCTCTCTTTCCTCTTTATTTCTGTTCTTTCTTTCCTTCTTTCTCTCTCTATTCTTTCTCTGTCTCTGTTCTTTCTTTCCCCTCTTTCCTTCTCTCTGTTCTTTCTCTCTTTTCTCTCTCTCTCTCTGTTTTCGCTCTTCCTTAGTGCCAGTCAGTGTGCCCATAATGCCAGCCACTGTGCCCTCAGTACAAGTCAGTGTGATCAGCAGTGCTAAATGGGTGCAATTAGGCGTGGACATGGGTGTGACTAGTTGCGGAATGGGTGTGGCCGGGCGTGGCCTTAAATTAGCAGCTGCGCGCGCCGCAGTCTTTGTCCCTCTTTCCCTTCCTCAAAAGTTGGGAGGTATGATAGGGGCAGCTATGACCAGGGGGTCTGGTTGCCCAATGAATAGCAGTTCTGCCAGGAATTCTGTCACCATGCGTACAAAAGGGGACAGAGCTTTGGGAGGAGTACTGTACCTAAAAGCAATAAATAGGACTGAGCTGAAATACTGGGCACAGCTCTGACTACATGTTATATAGTCGTGTTAATCTCCTCTCACTTCTTGTAACCTACAAGTGTACAAAAATTTTATATAGTCACCATGTGACTAGTGGGCCTGTGTAACTTCAAATGCCAGGGCTGAATTTTAGTCCCAGTCCGGCCCTGCTGTACACCCAGTAAATGATGAACGATGAAAGGAGCCCATAATAATAGCATAATCTATTTTCTTTCTCACAGAATTTGTCTCTTGGAACAGACCTTATAAGAGAGCATATTATCCATGTACTTCGTTCCTCTACACAAAGAATGAGTTACAAGAAAAAAAAAAAAAAAAGGGATCAAGCAATCCTCGTCTCTAACATCCTTCCGTTATGGGAGAGCAGTGAGGCTCCTCTCACACTCATAAGGTTGGTCAGTCCATAGAATGGATAGAAATCCATAGAATATAATAAATATACATATTATGGTTTTTCAGTCATAAGGAGTCAGATTGAAGCCAGATTTGATGTGGATTTCAGAGCACATCAAGTTAACTAGGAAAAAGTCATAAATTGGTAAAAATCTATGTTCATTCACCCTGTAATTAATGGACGGCCTCAATGTTACCAAGAATCACAAGTCACCCCAAGGTTTCTATATTTCTATAACCAACTAGGGGTCAATTCCTCATTGATCAGCAAATTTATAACACAGATCTATAGTTATCAGATGGAGAATTGATCAACTTTATGCCACCAAGAACATCTTCCTTTGAATACCATTTCTCATACTACAAACCCAACAGAAACCTGGTCATTGCAACCAAAAAAGGGATTAAACTGAATTGAAGGAGGCCAGTCATGGATGATTGTGTCCCTCAATTTTGAAATTGACATTTTGTAAACTGTAAAGTTAAATGTCACAATTATAACAAATTTATCTTAAAAGAAACCTTTTACCAGTTTTAGCATGCTAAAATTGTTGGTCGCAGATTAGCCTGGAAAGTTTAGTTTATAATTTATAATAATTTATGATAAATCAAACGGGGTGTGAACAGGGATTCGTCACAGAGGGGGGCGTGTACTTTTCCCTTCATGAAGTTGACCAATCCTAAGCAAGAGGCATAATGCAGTGGAAGAGAACATGCCACCAGAAGTTCAAAAGAGCGTGTCTTCTTCTGTGAGACATGGAATGACAATAAAAAGTGAGACTGGATGAAGTGCAATATTGTAAGTAATCTCCCTGACATATATTTTACTTTTACACATTTCTCTATATAGTGTTAAAATGTATACATACAATAGACACAGCTATCATTTAAATACTGAGTGGAAGAAAAATCTCCCGTACAACCAAGTGCAATGTTAGCAATTGAACAATATGATAAGATAACATCAGAGATGTCAAGAACAAGTTGGAAATTTTCCTTTCTGTTAATACAAAAACCAGTGATCTACAAACAAATCAGTTACTGGGGTCAAAGTCCAAAAAGTTCAAGGTCCAAAACAAAATGTCAGAACTTGCTCTTCAGAACAGACCAGAACAAGTTGAGAAAAGGAACTTTAGCATTTTTTTTTTTTTTTTTTACTTACGGTACATATATTCAGGATCAGTCAACATGACATCTTATCCATGTTATCACGAGAAGAAAGTGTATTGTCGAAGCAAACAACTTGCAAAAGGGCGCAGGTTTAGCTGTAGTGCAATATTCTAGTGGAGAGGTTAATTCAGCAGGTCATAGTGGGACAATTCCCCACCGATCTAACCAGCATTCTGATATTTTTTATTATTGGGACATGCAAATTGCCTCTTCACAGAGGAAGAGGACGTGAACTCTAGTGCCACCTATTGAAAGTAGCAAGTCTAAAGGTACTGTCACACTGCAATATCGCTATAACTTGTGACGTTATAGCGATATTGCTAGCGATATCGCTGTGTCTGATATTCACCTACGACCCGCTCCCCCGCTGGTTATCGCTGATCGCGCGAGAACGTCCAGGACCGTTTCTCGTCGTCAGCTTCCTGCGGCGCTTCCTGTGGAGAGACGAGCGTGGAGCCGGGCGGGAGGACGCAGGATCGCCGCGTCTGACAGGTAAGTAGCGACCCCTGTCCCCAGCGATGTTGCTGGTGAGATCTGCCTGTGTGGCAGCTCACTAGCGACCACTTAGCGATGCACCAGCGATCATGACAGCGTCATATCGCTGGTCGGGATCGCTGGTACATCGCCAAGTGTGACAGTACCTTAAAAGTCAATATCTGTCCTTTAACGAGCATTGCCACATGACATAGGATAAAAGCCGAACAAGAATCTCCAATTGTAGACACGTGTTTTGGGATGTTGCACCCCTCAGGGCCAAGCAAGAGATTTCATTGTGGAGAATGACATGCCTCTGTAAGGAGACTTATAGTCCACAAAATGCTCCCCAGAGAAGCATGCCACAGCCATGCCATGTTGTCCATCCACAAGGAGAGACATTACTCCTCAATATTGGGATATACTGTCACTAGACAAGGTGCCTGTCCAGGCACTAGGTAAGGCGCACATCCAAGCAATAGGAAAGGGGCGCAACCAGACACTAGGAAAGATGCAAAATTCGTTTTTCTGAATGCATTTTCTTGTGCATTTTGAGCATTTTTTAGAGCTCTTTCATGTGTTTCTTTTTCTCCACGTGCTTTTTAAGTGGGTTTTTTCCCCAGATTGTACTATGCATTCCACCACACCATCTAAATATGCAAAAAAAAAAAAAAAAAAAAAAAAAAGTTGTTTTCTCATGTTTAATGTTATGGTGGTTTCCTACTAGAATTCCAATACCACTGGGGTGTGCTCATGATTGGATTCCATTTTACTGTAATTAAAATGTGTGCTGTATGCAAGTTTCATTTAGATTAAGTATCCCACTCGTGTTAAATTGCAACCAAAAGGTGTACCAAAAAGATGAATACTACTATTCCATTTAAGCACCAAGGGTACTTGATGCTAGAAACGCATTGGTGGTATGGTATTGTTATGGATTGGTGCTACGCTTTTCAAACATTTTGGAATAAGTCATTGAAATTTTAATATACTTTCCTTGAAAATGAGCAGCTTTGGATTTACAGAGTGCACCAAGACAGTGGTGACGTTCGAAGCCACGAGTATCTATAATGAGTTGGCCATTTTTCCACAACAAAGGCCATTTTGGAAGTTATAGTCACATTCATCAAGAAAAGCCTGAAGCTGTTGCATGCAAGTCATTTCCCGCTGGAACCACCATGATGGTAAAAGAAGAAAAGAACCAACCAGCGCGGACATTGTGCAACACAAAAGCAATGGAGGAGGAGGAGGAGGAGGAGGAGGAGGAGGAGGAGGAGGAGATCTCAGTGCCTTGTCCTTTGTCCACTGACTGCATCTGATACTACTTGGTAAGGTGGTCATCCAAGCAATAGGCAAGGGGCGCAGACACTCAACTTCCATATATACAGTATAATCCAGTGAAGGTTGGAGGCCTTATATCCAGGCTGGCTCATTTAGCATCTGTATAGAGCATGTTCTGCATTCTGTGCTCTAGAGAACATTTTGTATTCTGGAAAGTGTAATGTTTACACCAAACTATCGTGTGATGTGACATAGGAAACAATCTTCAAGAACATAGTAGAGTAGAAAACATTGCTTAACAGGAGCTTAGCTAAAGTCAGCCAAAGATTTAAGCTGAATGTTCAAAATCAGCCTTTTTTAGACACTAGAGTTTTGATCCGTTTTATCCAAAATCTGAACCTTATGGAGCTTTGTAAAAGGGATTATAGATTTTTGAGGTTGTAAAGGGCAAAGTGTCAATGGGACAACGGATTTGGTCTACTAGTGTGTCAACAAAACACAGTGTTCACAGATTCAATCAGCAGACTTGCAAATGCAACTCTGGGCTGCAACTCAAGACCTGTCCAAGGGACTTAAGGCCCCCCTTACACATAACGATGTCCCAGCGATCCCACCAACGATCCGATATGGATGGGATCGCTGGGACATAGACAGCCCCTCCAGCGATCAGGACCAGCAAGCAAGCTGGTTTCCAATGTAAACATTGGGTATCTAAGAGCCGCGCGGCTCTTGGATACTCGCTGCTTACCCTAGATACCAGCGTGCACACTGGTTTCCAATGTAAACATCGGGTAACTAAGAGCTGCGCGGCTCTTGGATACCCGCTGTTTACCCTAGATGGCCCAGGACGATCCTGCACGATCAGCGATACCCGGCAGGGGGGCCAGTCGCACACAGCAATATCGCTGGAGAGATCGCCGACGCGTCACAAAATCAGCAATCTCGCTAGCGATCTGTGTGTGACGGGGCCCTTAGTCTTTAGATGCTGATCTGTACAACGGTCACTCCAAAACTGATGCCAGACACTTGTAGAGAATGGATTGGACATATTAAAATCCAACAGCCCAGTCATCTGTCATTGGAGGAAGAGCTTGAACACCCCATACAAATTAGATAGCCAGCTAGTCCTGTGGGTTTGGCTGACAACAATCATATGTGTAGATACGTGTGCCGATTGGGGGGTGGTCCCTTTCGGCTGTGGAACAGGACTGGAGGCAGACACAGGAACCCGTTCAATCAGGTCCAAAACTTTATTGGGTATCCTCTTGACATCCACAGCAACCGTAACAGCTCCTGCTCCTAGGCCTGGGTACCCGTCACCTCCTCCTGCTCCTGTTTGGTGAAGACCCTGGGTTCTTCCACCGTGGTTGCCATTAGGCCCACGGCTACAGCGTTTCCCCGACCAAGTCTGCCCACTGCAACACTTGCTGCTCCTTCGGTGCCCAGCCGTCTGGTACCCCAGGTCCTCTCTGGCCAGTGCCTCCCTAGCCTGCAGCTGTCCTCTCAGGGCCACCCCCCTCTCTGAGTCTCCATCTCTCCTCCTCCTCCTCCTCCATCTTCTCCTGAGCTCTTCTCTCTCCTCCTGGGTGTCTGACTTGCCCCCAGGACTCTTATCTCCCCTCCTGGGAAATCCCCTCTCAGTCCCTCGTAACTCTGCCAATCATGACTTTGTGGTTTCCCTATCGTAAAGCTGCTAAGTCCTTTTCTCACTACTCTAGGTCTCTATCTTGTGGCCAAAACCCAGTACTACACCATCTTTTCCTATTTCTAGCCGTTATCCCACACATGTACATTCAAGTCAGAATAAAGCATTGTACACATCATCTTTTACATTTCCCTTCTTCATCAGACAGGTCCATAGTCCAGTCCACCCCCTACATTCCCCCTTCCTTTAACCATTGTCGTCCCCGACAATGCCGTACCCTTAGTTTTCCCATTTTAGTACTTCCCTACTCTCTTTTTGTCTGTGTGGCCGGTTGCTGAGCAGGGCCCGGAGATCTGTAGCTCTACACGGGATGCTAGGCAGGGCTGGGAGCAATTAAGCTCCGAGTAGCAGATGGTTACCCGCAGGCGTGTACACCACTATGACAATTGCCATTCATTGGGGTAGGACCACCCGGACTCCTCAATGGGTGCTCTCCCCCACTTTTCTCACTTTCAGAATAGTGTTCAATTCTAGGGTAACATGGCCGAGGCTCTGGCCTACCAGATCACCGTTTGCCCCCCTCCTTCACTTCGGGTATTTTTCCACCTAGGACCTGACCTGTGGACCACTGTCTGTTCCAATTCGCAAACCATCCTGTACCTTCTTTTTATAATATAATAAATTAATAAATTTTATTTTTATAGCGCCGACATATTCCGCAGCACTTTACATTTCAGAGGGGATTTGTACAGACAATAGACATTACAGCATAACAATAATCACATACAGTAGATTATAACAAATACCAAGAGGAGTGAGGGCCCTGCTCGCAAGCTTACAGTCTATGAGGAAAGAGGTAGACAAGAAAGGTGGGTGGTAACAGTTGCCCTGATTGTATGGACCAGCCATAATGTTAAGTGTGTAACAGTACAGACACAGAGCGCTAATGGATGCATAAAGCATGTGGGAACATGATGCTGGGAACCTGGTTATGGTAAAACTTTTGGCTCTGCCACACAGGGATAGGTTAGGTTAATGTGTTGAGGCGATAGGCCAGTCTGAATAAATGCGTTTTCAGGACACGCTTAAAATTGTGGGGATTGGGGACTAATCGTATTGACCTGGGAAGTGCATTCCAAAGAATTGGCGCGGCACGTGTAAAGTCTTGGAGACGGGAGTGGGAGGTTCTGACTATTGAGGATACTAACCTCAGGTCATCAGCAGAACGGAGGGCGCGGGTAGGGTGGTATACTGAAACAAGGGAGGAGATGTAGGGTGGTGCTGAGCCATGGAGGGCTTTGTGGGTGAGGGTAATAAGTTTATACTGAATTCTGGAGTGGATGGGTAGCCAGTGTAATGACTGGCACAAGGTAGAGGCATTGGTGTAACGACTGGTGAGGAATATGATCCTGGCTGCAGCATTCAAGACAGATTGGAGAGGGGAGAGTTTGGTAAGAGGGAGACCGATTAGAAGAGAGTTACAATAGTCGAGACGAGAATGAATAAGAGAAACAGTAAGAGTTTTTGCAGAGTCAAAAGTAAGAAAAGGTCGAATTCTAGAAATGTTTTTGAGGTGCAGATGACAAGAGCGAGCCAGTGATCGAATGTGGGGGGCAAAGGAAAGCTCGGAATCAAGTATGACCCCAAGACAGCGGGCATGTTGCTGGGGAGTAATAGTGGAACCACACACGGAAATGGCAATGTCGGGTGTAGGTACATTAGTAGCGGGAGGAAACACAAGGAGTTCAGTCTTTGACAGGTTCAGTTTCAGATATAGTGAGGACATGATATTAGACACAGCGTTTAGACAATCGCCAGTGTTTTCTAGAAAGGCTGGCGTGATGTCAGGAGAAGAAGCGTATAATTGGGTGTCATCAGCACAGAGATGGTACTGGAAACCAAATCTACTGATTGTTTGACCAATAGGGGCAGTGTACAAGGAGAAGAGGAGGGGGCCTAGAACCGATCCTTGAGGAACTCCAACAGTAAGGGGAAGGTGAGAGGAGGAGGAACCGGCAAAAGAAACAGTAAAGGAGCGGTCGGAGAGATAGGAGGAGAACCAGGAGAGAACGGTGTCCTTGAGGCCAATGGAATGGAGCATAGTGAGGAGGAGCTGATGATCCACAGTGTCGAATGCTGCATTTTATAATTCGTCATGGCAAGCATTTTTCCACTTCTTCACACTTTGGACCCCCTTCTTGAACATATTTTCAATATAACAATTCTACCAACCTTTCTAGCAACATTTAAACTATTCCGCATATTCTGATACATACAGTTGTGGCCAAAAGTATTGACACCCCTGCAATTCTGTCAGATAATACTCAGTTTCTTCCTGAAAATGATTGCAAACACAAATTCTTTGGTATTATTATCTTCATTTAATTTGTCTTAAATGAAAAAACACAAAAAGAATTCTCCTAAAGCCAAATTGGATATAATTCCACACCAAACATAAAAAAGAGGGTGGACAAAAGTATTGGCATTGTTCAAAAAAATCATGTGATGCTTCTCTAAATTTGTGTAATTAACAGCACCTGTAACTTACCTGTGGCACCCAACAGGTGTTGGCAATAACTAAATCACACTTGCAGCCAGTTGACATGGATTAAAGTTGACTCAACCTCTGTCCTGTGTCCTTGTGTGCACCACATTGAGCATGGAGAAAAGAAAGAAGACCAAAGAACTGTCTGAGGACTTGAGAAACCCAATTGTGAGGAAGCATGAGCAATCTCAAGGCTACAAGTCCATCTCCAAAGACCTGAATGTTCCTGTGGCTACCGTGCGCAGTGTCATCAAGAAGTTTAAAGCCCATGGCACTGTGGCTAACCTCCCTAGATGTGGACGGAAAAGAAAAATTGACAAGAGATTTAAATGCAAGATTGTGCGGATGTTGGATAAAGAACCTCGACTAACATCCAAACAAGTTCAAGCTGCCCTGCAGTCCGAGGGTACAACAGTGTCAACCCGTACTATCCGTCGGCGTCTGAATGAAAAGGGACTGTATGGTAGGAGACCCAGGAAGACCCCACTTCTTACCCCGAGACATAAAAAAGCCAGGCTGGAGTTTGCCAAAACTTACCTGAAAAAGCCTAAAACGTTTTGGAAGAATGTTCTCTGGTCAGATGAGACAAAAGTAGAGCTTTTTGGGCAAAGGCATCAACATAGAGTTTACAGGAGAAAAAAAAGAGGCATTCAAAGAAAAGAACACGGTCCCTACAGTCAAACATGGCGGAGGTTCCCTGATGTTTTGGGGTTGCTTTGCTGCCTCTGGCACTGGACTGCTTGACCGTGTGCATGGCATTATGAAGTCAGAAGACTGCCAACAAATTTTGCAGCATAATGTAGGGCCCAGTGTAAGAAAGCTGGGTCTCCCTCAGAGGTCATGGGTCTTCCAGCAGGACAATGACCCAAAACACACTTCAAAAAGCACTAGAAAATGGTTTGAGAGAAAGCACTGGAGACTTCTAAGGTGGCCAGCAATGAGTCCAGACCTGAATCCCATAGAACACCTGTGGAGAGATCTAAAAATGGCAGTTTGGAGAAGTCACCCTTCAAATATCAGGGACCTGGAGCAGTTTGCCAAAGAAGAATGGTCTAAAATTCCAGCAGAGCATTGTAAGAAACTCATTGATGGTTACCGGAAGCGGTTGGTCGCAGTTATTTTGGCTAAAGGTTGTGCAACCAAGTATTAGGATGAGGGTGCCAATACTTTTGTCTGGCCCATTTTTGGAGTTTTGTGTGAAATGATCAATGTTTTGCTTTTTGCTTCATTCTCTTTTGTGTTTTTTCATTTAAGACAAATTAAATGAAGATAATACCAAAGTATTAGTGTTTGCAATCATTTTCAGGAAGAAACTGAGTATTATCTGACAGAATTGCAGGGGTGTCAATACTTTTGGCCACAACTGTATCCTTTATCAGTTGTAACTTTAACTAATTATTTATTTTAACAGTATTAACTTCCCTATAGCAAGTAAACACTATCTGGGAACGAGAGAGCGCCCCCTTCCTTTATGGATAGTAATCCCGGCTGCATCAGGAACAGGGTTTCTTACTTCGAGGGGACGTGGGAAAGTCCTCTAAGCTGCGCAACGAAGCACAGAAGTCCCGGTAGTCCATGAACATCAACGGTGCTCCGGGCCATCTCCTGACGGCCGATGTTCTCCACCTGCAGAGGGGCACTCCACAGCCATGGAGCCCCCGGGATGTCTGTCAGTCCCTGGGCCATGAGTGTCCTTAGTGCCCGAGACCCAGGAGTCCACCTCCCCTTCACAGGGTTCCGTATTCTTCGGGGTACAAAATCACAGCTACGGCATAGTAGCCGGGGGGGACAGTGCTCTTTGTAGAAGGACACCCAGTCCCCCATCTGCAGGGCCCTCCCATGCTTAATGGAGGCTGCATTGAGGTAGACTTTGCGGCTAGTCCCTGCTTCCTTAATGAATCCGTAGCCCGCTCTATGTTGGTATATACGAGCCGCCCATGGCTCAGGGGAACAGACATGGCAGTTTCCCCCTTTTCATGGAGGGCTGCCCAGATCTCCCACTCCTTGTTCTTCTGGGCGATGATGTCAGCAATCCAGATGGACGGCCCCGTGCAGGCCACAGGCCCGCGCCGGTGACGCGGGGCGGGGAGAAGCCGGGCGAAGGGGCTTGGGGTCGATGGTGCGGACAGCAGCCGGCCCAGCATAGGCCACAGGTTCGTCGGGCGCCGATGTCGGCGAGTCAGGCGAGGCGGCTGAGGCTCAGGAGCACGGGCCTTAGGCCTCGCACCCCCTTGGGCAGGTAAACTAGGACGGTAAACTAGGACTGGGCGGGGAGGCCAGGAATCGGTATCAGGAACTTTGGGCCCAGCATCCGGATGGGGTGGGGAAGCGGGGGCTGCCTGCGGCGTCACCAACCAGGGCAGGCAAATCGCTCACCTTCCCCGGCGCCATGGCCTCCTTCCGCTGGACGGGCTCGATGTCACCAGTCATCCCCAGTGGGAAGGGCCCCGCCAGTCCTCTGCTGCTTCCGATCCAGTCGCCTGGTGTCCGCTGCTGTTCCTCATCCCGCAGTCCGGCAAGACCAGCCTCCAGGCCCGATGGTTCCGCAGGGAGTAGCAGTGACAGTTCCTCTAGCTGCCGTTCTGCCACAGCCTGCACCATGGGTGAGCACACCTCCAGCTCCACAGGCCCGGCCGCCAGCTGCTCCGGTACACTCCAGGGTCGTTCTTTTTAGGCGAGTACTTGATGCACCGGCAGGGACTCCCATGCGCGGGTAACCCGCTGGGCCTCGATCTCCCGTCGCCATCTCCACTCCACCATCCCGACGGCCGCCATTTCTGTCGGAGCACAAAGTCTCAGGATTCCTTTTTAGTCAAATCCGGCCTGTAGTCTGCTACTATAAACGAGTACCCAGCTTTTCTGCAATAGCACCCAGCTTTTCCGCAATGGCACCCAGCTTTTCCAGCAGTGTTATTCTGGACCAAATCCGACAATCCCAATCACAGCCCAAAATTGTAATCCACTCAGGCACGATATTCAACCTGTTCAGCTCAGGTCCAAAATTGTAATTCACTCTGGCAAATCTTCAACCCGTTCAGCTCGGGTCCTTTAAATCTTCGGCGCGGTCTCACCACTGACATTGGTGTATTGGCGGTGATGATCCTGCCGACTATGCCACTTGTAGGTTCGTATGCTGACTGGGGGGGTGGTCCCTTTCGGCTGTGGAACAGACTGGAGGCAGACACAGGAATCCGTTCAATCAGGTCCAAAACTTTATTGGGTGTCCTCTTGACATCCACAGCAAACATGGGTGTCCTCTTGACATCCACCGCAACCACAACAGCTCCTGCTCCTAGGCCTGAATACCTGTCACCTCCTCCTGCTCCTGTTTGGCAAAGACCCTGGGTTTTTCCACCATGGCTGTCATTAGGCCCACTGCAACAGCGTTTCCCCCGACCAAGTCTGCCCGCTGCGACACTTACTGCTCCTTTGGTGCCCAGCCGTCCAGTACCCCAGACCCTCTCTGGTTAGCGCCTCTCTGACCTGCAGCTGTCCTCTCAGGGCCACCCCCCTCTCCGAGTCTGTCTCTCCTCCCTCAGTCTTCTCCTGAACTCTTCTATCTCCTCCTGGGTGTCTGACTCTTATCTCCCCTCCTGGGAAATCCCCTCTCAGTCCCCCGTAACTCCGCCCACCATGACTTTGCATTTTCCCTATCCTAAAGCTGCTGTTAAGTCCTTTTCTCACTACTCTAGGTCTCTATCTTGTGACCAAAACACAGTACTACACCATCTTTTCCTATTTCTAGCCGTTATCCCACACATGAACTTTTAAATTCCTATTTTGCATCTGTTTTCTCTCAGAAAGGAAATGCAACATCAACTGTTATTCACTGTCCTATTAAGGGAATAGAAGAATCCAGGATATCTATAAACAGAAAGATAGTGAGGAAACACTTAGCTAACCTAAATGAATTCAAGTCTCCAGGTCCAGATGAATTACACCCCAGAGTACTGAAGGTGATAGCAGAAGAAATTTTTGAACCCCTCTCCATAATCTTTGAAAATTCTTGGAGAACAGGAGAAGTGCCAGAAGACTGGAGAAGAGCAAATGTTGTTCCTATCTTCAAAAAGGGGAAGAAGGTGGACCCAGGCAACTATAGGCCGGTGAGTCTGACTTCTATACCAGGAAAGATCTTTCAACAAATTATTAAACAACATGTATGTCAATACCTGGATAAGAATGAAGTGATTAAACAGAGTCAGCATGGGTTTCTAACTAATAAGTCATGTCAGACTAACTTAATTTCCTTCTATGACGGTATCACTGATTGGGTGGATCAAGGAAATGCTGTAGATATAGTATATCTTGACTTCAGCAAAGCATTTGACAAAGTCTCTCATACAATCCTTATTGAAAAAATGACTAAGTATGGAATGGACAAGGCAACTGTTAGGTGGATTCATAACTGGCTTAGTGATCGGACCCAAAGAGTGGTCGTAAATGGCTGCACATCCAGTTGGAAGAATGTCTCAAGTGGGGTACCACAGGGCTCTGTCCTGGGCCCTGTATTGTTCAACATCTTTATCAACGATTTAGATGATGGAATTGAGGGTAAACTGATTAAATTTGCTGATGACACAAAGCTAGGAGGGATAGCTAATACTAGAGAAGAGAGAGAGAGAGGATTCAAAAAGATTTAAATAAACTGGAGAAGTGGGCAGCAACTAACAGAATGGTTTTTAACAGGGAGAAATGCAAAGTACTACATCTGGGCAATAAAAATGAAAAAAAGCATATATAGAATGGGAGGAATAGGGCTAAGTGACAGCACATGTGAAAAAGACTTGGGTATACTAATAGATCACAGACTGAATATGAGTCAACAGTGTGATGCAGCAGCAAAAAAGGCAAATGCAATTCTAGGATGTATTAACAGAAGCATACAGTCTAGATCACGTGAAGTCATTATTTCCCTCTACTCCTCTTTGGTCAGACCTCATCTGGAATATTGTGTCCAGTTTTGGGCACCACATTTTAAAAAAGACATCAACAAACTGGAGCAAGTTCAGAAAAGAGCGACCAGAATGGTGACCGGTCTGCAAACCCTGTCTTATGAGGAAAGGTTGCAGGATTTGGGAATGTTTAGTTTGCAAAAGAGAAGACTGAGAGGAGACTTAATAGCTGTCTACAAATATCTAAAGGGCTGTCACATTGTAGAAGGATCAACTTTATTCTCATTTGCACAAGGAAAGACTAGAAGCAATGGGATGAAACTGAATGGGAAGAGACACAGATTAGATATTAGAAAAAACTTTTTGACAGTTAGAGTGATCAATGAGTGGAACAGGCTGCCACGAGAAGTGGTGAGTTCTCCTTCAATGGAAGTCTTCAAACAGAGGCTGGACAGACATCTGACTGGGATGATTTAGCGAATCCTGCTTTGAGCAGGGGGTTGGACCAGATGGCCCAGGAGGTCCCTTCCAACTCTACGATTCTATGATTCTATGTACATTCAAGTCAGAATAAAGCATTGTACACAGCACCTTTTACATTTCCTTTCTTAGTCAGACAGGTCCATAGGTCAGTCCACCCCTACATGTGTATTACCAGAACTCAGTGGTAAAATACTGTGTAAAGGGGAACCTTATGCCTTCACAACTGGTTACCTACATTGTCATCACAGGTAGCATGCAGGATGTAGAGTGCGTGCTCTGGAGCAGAGCCCCTTCCACACTGGGCAGACGCCAGATGGTTTTCACAGAGAGCCGCTGCCTCTAAAGGCCCCATTACACACAATGATATTGTGAACGATATCGTTGAAACGTCACCAGTTTGGTGACGTTGCAGCGATGTCAAAACGACATGGTTGAGTGTGAAACGTAGCAACGATCAATGATCAGTTGGCTGATAGTTAATCGTTGCCTAATGGTCTGGGCCATAAATCTATCGTTGGTCTCCCGCTGGGCAGCACACATCGCTGCGTGTGACAACGAGATACCAACAATCAGCAAGCTCCCAGCGCCATACATTAGACGCTGGGAGCGGGTATCCAGGGTAAATAGCGGGTAATTAAGCACCATGCGGTGCTTAGTTACCTGCTGTTTACTCTGGATACCAGCGTGCTCTCTGGTCCTGATCGCTGGTGAGTCTGCCTATGTGACCGCTCACCAGCGATCAGCTAACTATGTCCCAGCGATCCCATCCACGTCGGATCGTTGGTGGGATCGCTGGGACATTGAAGCGTGTAACGGGGCCCTATCTGTAGTGATTAGGGCTAGCTCCAATCACAGTCATTTAACGATTTAAATGCCACTGTCAATCACTGACTCCAGCATTTCAGTGGCCTACCTACTGTTGAGCTTGCGCACCGACTTCCAACAGTCCACCGCAACGCAGTTTCGGGGAACTAAGGTCACTACGTCATCTGAGGGGTGCGGCAGAAGGCCTTCATGGCTGCCATCTTGCGCAGTCTATGAAATGCAGCGTCAGTCTGGTTTCATTGGAGAGCGTCAGTTATAATATATTGAAATACTGCTGAAAATAGGATGGGCGATCAAATGATTGCAGGTTCAAGTCCTCTGTGGGGACTAAAAAAAACAATTATTTATAATTATAGGTCTGTAAAAGTCAGATATATCAAAATGTAAAAATTTTTAAAACGTCTATCAAAACAGAAAAAAAATTGCCTTTTTTCCCCCCTTCAGTCACTTTCTCCCCCACCCCCTCAAAAAAGAAAAACAAATTTCAATTGTTGCATGGAATCAAAAATCGCATCAATAAAAAAAAAATTAAAAAAAAAAAAGTGCAGCATGCAAACAATTCCTCACACAGCTCCATCAATGGAAAAAAAAACTGCTATGAGTCTCAGAATATGGTGACAATTTATTATTTGGGATTTTTTTTTTTTTTTTTTTTTACACAAATTTTAGAAAAAAAAAAAAAGCCTTAGGCTATGTGCTCACGTTGCGGATTTGCTTGTGTAAGATTCTGCCTCTAGGCAGAAAACGTAATTTTGATGTCATTTCCTTGTTCAACCTCTTCAGCCAGATACCCTAATTAATATTAAATAAAGGCAGAAACACACAGTCACCAGCCTATGTAGGAGCATTAACAAAATAACCCTACATATGCTGTGACAAAAAAGCAACCATCACAAATCTGCATGAAATGCAATATCTGTAGATTTTTCAAAAAATTTAAAAAATATAAAAAATAAAAATAATAATAGCATAGGCTCCCGCATAATTTTAATAATCAAGAGAAGAGGGAAAAGCCAACAGCTGAGGGCAAATGTTAATATTCTGGGAAGAAGCCAATAGCCATAAAGGTTCCCAGGCTATTAATATCAGCTGTTTGCTTAGCCTTTACTGGCTAGTTTACAGGGGAACCCCAGAAAAAAAATTGACATGGGATCCCCCTATAAAAATCGAACCAGCAAAGGCTAGGCAGACAGCTGCAGGCTGATATTAATAGCCTGGAAAAGGGACATTGATATTGGCACCCCCCAGTCTAAAAACATCAGCTCTCGGCCATCTCAGAAATGGCGTATCTTATAGATGCGCCAATTCTGGCACTTAGCCTCGCTCTTTCCACTTGCCCTGTAGCGGTGGCAAGTGGAGTTCATATTTGTGAGGTTGAGGTCACCTTTGTATTGTACTTTGTATTGTCCTTTCTGCAGCGTTTTTGGCATGCAAATTCACAACAAATCTGTAAACCTTTTTACATCTGCAGTTTGGCTGCGGATTTGACTGACTCAATGTAAATCAACGGGTGCAGAAACACTGCAGATCCGAAAAAGAATTGACATGCTTCGGAAAATAAAACTGCGAATCAGAACGGAATTCTCTGCAGCATGTGCACACCAATTCTGGATTACCATTGATTAACATTGGTTGAGCAATCCTTTGTGAATTTGGTGCAATTCCACAGAGAAAAAATGTAGCAGATCTGCAACAAATCCGCAACATGTGCACATAGCCTTATACTTTTGCTATTCCTATAGTGAGTGACCCCCTCCCCCCCACTGCAAGAAAAAAAAAAAAAAAAAAGTGGAATTATGGACCTTTTTTTTCCCCCTCGCTCACCATTTTCATTTGGAATTTTTGCCCCTTATTTTTAACTACATAAATTAATGAGATCATGCAAAACTACAACTTGTCCTGCAATAAATAAGCCCACATTTGGCCATGTTGACAGAAAAATCTAAATTTTTTATTCCTTGAAACAAAAGCAGCAAAAATCGCCAGGTCTTGAAAGGGTTGAAGTCAACTATGGTAGAAGTCCCAGAAGATTCCTGAATATCAGCCTCACATGTTTGTCCATAGAGAATATTCATTTCAAGATCAATAAGAATATTACATCATTGTATTACTGCTTGAGAAGTGTTTATTGTTCCTCACTAGGGTGCGACACCACAAAATAATATAATTAACTCATGAAAATAAATATTCTGTAATTAAATGAAAACATATCAAATCACGAAGCAGATGAGCGGCTTACGGCCCTCGGGGGATTAAAGGTTTATTAATGATTCAAGCAATTGCAGATATAAAACATGAGACTGGTGCGTGAATACCCAGTAGTCCTGGTACTATTGTCAATACAGTTGCCAGAAACGTCTAACAAGATTGTCTCTAACCCTGGATGGAAACGTTGCAGTTTACCCCTTTATATCCCTGTGCAAACTGCACCCTGATCTGCTGGTGCATAGCACAGATACAGAATACCAGGCTCATGCACATGGCACAGACACTTGTTGAACGGCTCAATCGCTTGTGTAGAATATCCCACATACACAAAACAACTGTTTTTGTGTTCCATATAGAAAGAAGCTTTATATGCCTCTATATTAAACAGGTGTTGCGCTCACAAGTACAACACTACACAGTAAAATCAAAAAGGTTGTGTTGGATAAGAATACTGAACACCAGTGAAAATTGATCCTTTAAGCCTCAAATGGGTTGTTCCGTCATATGAAATTGAGGACTTCTCCTTAGGATCGGTGGAGGTCAGTCACCAATCACAGTCAAGGAACAGCAGCTATAACTTTGACAGTGCTTGATGTACACAGTTAACAGAGCTACATTACACAACTCCATTCAATGTGTAGCGGTCACTGCCGGGTACTGCAGAACCTTTCCTATTCAAAAAGTCTAGGAGATGCAGTGTCATTCAATGTTAACATCCTGCCACTGCCAGATTCAATAACCGCTAATCTGTGGGTGTTGGAACCCCACCGCTCCAGTATTGATGACCCATCCTAAAAATAAGACCTCAATGTCAAACTCGTCTGGAGAACCGCTCTAATCTTTGCTACATTTCTTATCAACTTTCTTGCTTTACACTCGTTTTTAAACTACAGGGTTCCTGTTCTGTAGGAAGAGCTCTGGAAATCTGCTCTATTGGTTTAGATTAAGAAAAAAAGGTATTTCATACTACAAGGATCTTGTACTATACAACATCTCTACTAAAATAGCATTTATTCACTATTGCCCATCCAAACCACAGGATAAAATGGGACTTGTTCCTATAAACTTATCACTTCTCAACATACCATAGATTACTAATAGTAAACCTTTCCCTTACTCATCATAAACTCAGCACACCTCTGTGATCATCACATTTACTATAGGTTCCTACCTTTGGAAGGACTGCTGGCAACGGGCTCAGGGCTGAATGACACAGACCGAAAGTTACTAAGAATGCTCTTCTTGTGCGGGGACTCGAGTGCAGTACAAGATGCTCGCTTTCCTTCTCTCTCTCTGTTCTCCCAAGCTATGAGAAGAAACAGGAAAGTCACTTCCCTCCGGACTTAGGACATGCAATAAAATATTTTTTCTTGGCTGACTGTCAATGCAATATCTGACATTGATTTATAATCAGTAAAATTGTACAGTGTAAAAAAAAAAAAAAAAAAAAAAAAAAAAAAAAATTTAACCCTTAAACCATGTTCACACAATGTTTTCTTCAGGCATTTGAGGCATGCTTTAAATACTCTTGAAAAACAACTGAAAGTATCATCCTACTCTACATAAAAAAAAAAAAAAATGACTCTGTTCATATTTTCAGGCCGATCTGGCCAGTGGCTCTCCTGACCCAAGCGTGACTGCATGTATTTCTATGCACCTGTCACACTATGGTCAGGAGAGCAAACTGCCAGTCCGAGCATTGCAATGCGATCATCGCCTGTGCTATATGGCATTCTGAATGCCCCCTTAAATGAATCAGGCGAGTCTTAAAAGTGTTGTGCGCCTCCCCACAAATCTTACTTCAGTCACAGACTAGCGTAAGACTTGTAACAAAAGACTGACCGTTACATCCAAACTTAAAATAGGTGTGAACAGGTGCTTACCT